>NW_026108838.1:0-600000 GCF_024516045.1 Bombus affinis
TATTGCACCACTATAGGACGTATAACAATATATACTACTCCGTTATAACGTATGACGATATATTGCACCACTATATGACGTATAACGTTATACACTATTGCGTTATATCGTATAACGTTATATTGTATCATTATATGACGTATAACGATGTATTTCTTCACTGTATGTCGTATAACGATATATTGCATCACTATGTGACGCATAACGTTAAATACTATTACGTCATAACGTATAACGTTATATTGTATCACTATATGACGTATAACGATATATTGCATCACTATATGACGTATAACGTTATATATTATTACGTTGTAACGTATAACGTTATATACTATTACGTTATGACGTATAGCGATATATTGCATCACTATATGGCGTACAACGATATATATATAGTATTTCGCTATAACGTATAACATTATAGTGCATCACTATATGATGTATAATGTTATATACTATTACGAAATGACCTATAACGTTATATACTATTACGTCATGACGTATAACGTTATATACTATTACGTTATGACGTACAACGTTATATACTATTACGTTATAACGAATAACGATATATGAAATCACTATATGACGTATAACGTTATATACTATTGCGTTATAACGTATATCGTTATATTGTATCTCTATATGACATACAAAGTTGTATTGTATCACTATAATGACGTATAACAATACATACTATTCCGTTATAACGTATGTCGACATATTGCACCACTATGTGACGTATAACGTTATATACTATTGCGCTATAACGTATGACGTTATAATCCATCACTATATGATGTATAATGTTACATACTATTACGAAATTACCTATAACGTTATATACTATTACGTCATGACGTATAACGTTATATACTATTACGTTGTGACGTATAACGTTATATACTATTACGTTATAACGTATATCGATATATTGCATCACTATATGACGTATAACAATATATACTATTCCGTTATAACGTATAACGATATATTGCACCACTATATAACGTATAACGTTATATACTACTGCGCTATAACGTATAACGTTATATTGTATCTCTATATGACTTATAAAGTTGTATTGTGTCACTATATGACGTATATCGATATATTGCATCACTATATGACGTATAACAATACATACTATTCCGTTATAACGTATAACGATATATTGCACCACTATATGACGTATAACGTTATATACTATTGCGTTATAACGTGTATCGTTATATTGTATCTCTATATGACATACAAAGTTGTATTGTATCACTATATGACGTATAACAATATATACTATTCCGTTATAACGTATAACGATATATTGCACCACTATATACGTATAACGTTATATACTACTGCGCTATAACGTATAACGTTATATTGTATCTCTATATGACTTATAAAGTTGTATTGTGTCACTATATGACGTATATCGATATATTGCATCACTATATGACGTAGAACAATACATACTATTCCGTTATAACGTATAACGATATATTGCACCACTATATGACGTATAACGTTATATACTATTCCGTTATAACGTATGTCGACATATTGCACCACTATGTGACGTATAACGTTATATACTATTGCGCTATAACGTATAACGATATATTGCACCACTATATGACGTATAACGTTATATACTATTGCGTCATAACGTATAACGTTATATTGTACCTCTATATGACGTATGACGTTGTGTTGTATCACTATATGGCGTATAACGTTATATACTATTACGTCATAACGTACATCGATATATTGCACCCACTATAGGACGTATAACAATATATACTACTCCGTTATAACGTATAACGATATATTGCAGCACTATATGACGTATAACGTTATATACTATTGCGTTATAACGTATAACGTTATATTGTATCTCTATATGACTTATAACGTTGTATTGTATCACTATATGACGTATAACGGTATATTGCATCACTATATGACGTATAACGATATATACTATTCCGTTATAACGTATAACGATATATTGCACCACCATATGACGTATAAAGTTATATACTACTGCGGTATAACGTATAACGTTATAATCCATCACTATATGATGTATAATGTTACATACTATTACGAATTTACCTATAACGTTATATACTACTACGTCATGGCGTATAACGTTATATACTATTACGTCGTGACGTATAACGTTATATACTATTACGTTATAACGAATAACCGGTATATTGAACCACTATATGACGTATAACGTTATACACTATTACGTTATAACGAATAACGATATATTAAATCACTATATGACGTATAACGTTATATACTATGGCGCTATAACTTATAACGTTATATTGTATCTCTATATGACTTATAAAGTTGTATTGTATCAGTATATGACGTATATCGATATATTGCATCACTATATGACGTATAACAATACACACTATTCCGTTATAACGTATAACGATATATTGCACCACTATATGACGTATAACGTTATATACTATTGCACTATAATGTATAACGTTATAATGTATCTCTATATGACGTATAACGTTGTATTGTATCCCTATATGACGTATAACGGTATATTGCATCACTATATGACGTATAACGATATATACTATTCCGTTATAACGTATATCGACATATTGCATCACTATATGACGTATAACGTTATATACTATTCCGTCAGAACGTATTTCGATATATTGCATCACTATATGACGTATAACAATATATACTATTCCGTTATAACGTATAACGATATATTGCACCACTATATGACGTATAACGTTATACACTATTGCGTTATATCGTATAACGTTATATTGTATCATTATATGACGTATAACGATGTATTTCTTCACTGTATGTCGTATAACGATATATTGCATCACTATGTGACGCATAACGTTAAATACTATTACGTCATAACGTATAACGTTATATTGTATCACTATATGACGTATAACGATATATTGCACCACTATATGACGTATAACGTTATATATTATTACGTTGTAACGTATAACGTTATATACTATTACGTTATGACGTATAGCGATATATTGCATCACTATATGGCGTACAACGATATATATATAGTATTTCGTTATAACGTATAACATTATAGAGCATCACTATATGATGTGTAATGTTATATACTATTACGAAATGACCTATAACGTTATATACTATTACGTCATGACGTATAACGTTATATACTATTACGTTATGACGTACAACGTTATATACTATTACGTTATAACGAATAACGATATATGAAATCACTATATGACGTATAACGTTATATACTATTGCGTTATAACGTATATCGTTATATTGTATCTCTATATGACATACAAAGTTGTATTGTATCACTATATGACGTATAACAATACATACTATTCCGTTATAACGTATGTCGACATATTGCACCGCTATGTGACGTATAACGTTATATACTATTGCGCTATAACGTATGACGTTATAATCCATCACTATATGATGTATAATGTTACATACTATTACGAAATTACCTATAACGATATATACTATTACGTCATGACGTATAACGTTATATACTATTACGTTGTGACGTATAACGTTATATACTATTACGTTATAACGAATAACGATATATGAAATCACTATATGACGTATAACGTTATATACTATTGCGTTATAACGTATATCGTTATATTGTATCTCTATATGACATACAAAGTTGTATTGTATCACTATATGACGTATAACAATACATACTATTCCGTTATAACGTATGTCGACATATTGCACCACTAAGTGACGTATAACGTTATATACTATTGCGCTATAACGTATAACGATATATTGCACCACTATATGACGTATAACAATATATACTATTCCGTTATAACGTATAACGATATTTTGCACCACTATATGACGTATAACGTTATATACTATTGCGCTATAACGTATAACGTTATATTGTATCCCTATATGACTTATAACGTTGTATTGAATCACTATATGACCAATATCGATATATTGCATCACTATATGACGTATAACGATATATACCATTGCGTTATAACGTATATCGATATATTGCATCACTATATGACGTATAACGTTATATACTATTGCGCTATAACGTATGACGTTATAATCCATCACTATATGATGTATAATGTTACATACTATTACGAAATTACCTACAACCGTTATATACTATTACGTCATGACGTATAACGTTATATACTATTACGTTGTGACGTACAACGTTATATACTATTACCTTATAACGAATAACGATATATGAAATCACTATATGACGTATAACGTTATATACTATTGCGTTATAACGTATATCATTATATTGTATCTCTATATGACATACAAAGTTGTATTGTATCACTATATGACGTATAACAATACATACTATTCCGTTATAACGTATGTCGACATATTGCACAACTATGTGACGTATAACGTTATACACTATTGCGCTATAACGTATGACGTTATAATCCATCACTATATGATGTATAATGTTACATACTATTACGAAATTACCTACAACGTTATATACTATTACGTCATGACGTATAACGTTATATACTATTACGTTGTGACGTACAACGTTATATACTATTACCTTATAACGAATAACGATATATGAAATCACTATATGACGTATAACGTTATATACTATTGCGTTATAACGTATATCATTATATTGTATCTCTATATGACATACAAAGTTGTATTGTATCACTATAGGACGTATAACAATATATACTACTCCGCTATAACGTATGACGATATATTGCACCACTATATGACGTATAACGTTATACACTATTGCGTTATATCGTATAACGTTATATTGTATCATTATATGACGTATAACGATGTATTTCTTCACTGTATGTCGTATAACGATATATTGCATCACTATGTGACGCATAACGTTAAATACTATTACGTCATAACGTATAACGTTATATTGTATCACTATATGACGTATAACGATATATTGCATCACTATATGACGTATAACGTTATATATTATTACGTTGTAACGTATAACGTTATATACTATTACGTTATGACGTATAGCGATATATTGCATCACTATATGGCGTACAACGATATATATATAGTATTTCGCTATAACGTATAACATTATAGAGCATCACTATATGATGTATAATGTTATATACTATTACGAAATGACCTATAAACGTTATATACTATTACGTCATGACGTATAACGTTATATACTATTACGTTATGACGTACAACGTTATATACTATTACGTTATAACGAATAACGATATATGAAATCACTATATGACGTATAACGTTATATACTATTGCGCTATAACGTATATCGTTATATTGTATCTCTATATGACATACAAAGTTGTATTGTATCACTATATGACGTATAACAATACATACTATTCCGTTATAACGTATGTCGACATATTGCACCACTATGTGACGTATAACGTTATATACTATTGCGCTATAACGTATGACGTTATAATCCATCACTATATGATGTATAATGTTACATACTATTACGAAATTACCTATAACGTTATATACTATTACGTCATGACGTATAACGTTATATACTATTACGTTGTGACGTATAACGTTATATACTATTACGTTATAACGTATATCGATATATTGCATCACTATATGACGTATAACAATATATACTATTCCGTTATAACGTATAACGATATATTGCACCACTATATAACGTATAACGTTATATACTACTGCGCTATAACGTATAACGTTATATTGTATCTCTATATGACTTATAAAGTTGTATTGTGTCACTATATGACGTATATCGATATATTGCATCACTATATGACGTATAACAATACATACTATTCCGTTATAACGTATAACGATATATTGCACCACTATATGACGTATAACGTTATATACTATTGCGTTATAACGTGTATCGTTATATTGTATCTCTATATGACATACAAAGTTGTATTGTATCACTATATGACGTATAACAATATATACTATTCCGTTATAACGTATAACGTTATATTGCACCACTATATAACGTATAACGTTATATACTACTGCGCTATAACGTATAACGTTATATTGTATCTCTATATGACTTATAAAGTTGTATTGTGTCACTATATGACGTATATCGATATATTGCATCACTATATGACGTAGAACAATACATACTATTCCGTTATAACGTATAACGATATATTGCACCACTATATGACGTATAACGTTATATACTATTCCGTTATAACGTATGTCGACATATTGCACCACTATGTGACGTATAACGTTATATACTATTGCGCTATAACGTATAACGATATATTGCACCACTATATGACGTATAACGTTATATACTATTGCGTCATAACGTATTAACGTTATATTGTACCTCTATATGACGTATGACGTTGTGTTGTATCACTATATGGCGTATAACGTTATATACTATTACGTCATAACGTACATCGATATATTGCACCACTATAGGACGTATAACAATATATACTACTCCGTTATAACGTATAACGATATATTGCAGCACTATATGACGTATAACGTTATATACTATTGCGTTATAACGTATAACGTTATATTGTATCTCTATATGACTTATAACGTTGTATTGTATCACTATATGACGTATAACGGTATATTGCATCACTATATGACGTATAACGATATATACTATTCCGTTATAACGTATAACGATATATTGCACCACCATATGACGTATAAAGTTATATACTACTGCGGTATAACGTATAACGTTATAATCCATCACTATATGATGTATAATGTTACATACTATTACGAATTTACCTATAACGTTATATACTACTACGTCATGGCGTATAACGTTATATACTATTACGTCGTGACGTATAACGTTATATACTATTACGTTATAACGAATAACGGTATATTGAACCACTATATGACGTATAACGTTATACACTATTACGTTATAACGAATAACGATATATTAAATCACTATATGACGTATAACGTTATATACTATGGCGCTATAACTTATAACGTTATATTGTATCTCTATATGACTTATAAAGTTTGTATTGTATCAGTATATGACGTATATCGATATATTGCATCACTATATGACGTATAACAATACACACTATTCCGTTATAAACGTATAACGATATATTGCACCACTATATGACGTATAACGTTATATACTATTGCACTATAATGTATAACGTTATAATGTATCTCTATATGACGTATAACGTTGTATTGTATCCCTATATGACGTATAACGGTATATTGCATCACTATATGACGTATAAACGATATATACTATTCCGTTATAACGTATATCGACATATTGCATCACTATATGACGTATAACGTTATATACTATTCCGTCAGAACGTATTTCGATATATTGCATCACTATATGACGTATAACAATATATACTATTCCGTTATAACGTATAACGATATATTGCACCACTATATGACGTATAACGTTATACACTATTGCGTTATATCGTATAACGTTATATTGTATCATTATATGACGTATAACGATGTATTTCTTCACTGTATGTCGTATAACGATATATTGCATCACTATGTGACGCATAACGTTAAATACTATTACGTCATAACGTATAACGTTATATTGTATCACTATATGACGTATAACGATATATTGCACCACTATATGACGTATAACGTTATATATTATTACGTTGTAACGTATAACGTTATATACTATTACGTTATGACGTATAGCGATATATTGCATCACTATATGGCGTACAACGATATATATATATAGTATTTCGTTATAACGTATAACATTATAGAGCATCACTATATGATGTGTAATGTTATATACTATTACGAAATGACCTATAACGTTATATACTATTACGTCATGACGTATAACGTTATATACTATTACGTTATGACGTACAACGTTATATACTATTACGTTATAACGAATAACGATATATGAAATCACTATATGACGTATAACGTTATATACTATTGCGTTATAACGTATATCGTTATATTGTATCTCTATATGACATACAAAGTTGTATTGTATCACTATATGACGTATAACAATACATACTATTCCGTTATAACGTATGTCGACATATTGCAACCGCTATGTGACGTATAACGTTATATACTATTGCGCTATAACGTATGACGTTATAATCCATCACTATATGATGTATAATGTTACATACTATTACGAAATTACCTATAACGATATATACTATTACGTCATGACGTATAACGTTATATACTATTACGTTGTGACGTATAACGTTATATACTATTACGTTATAACGAATAACGATATATGAAATCACTATATGACGTATAACGTTATCATACTATTGCGTTATAACGTATATCGTTATATTGTATCTCTATATGACATACAAAGTTGTATTGTATCACTATATGACGTATAACAATACATACTAATTCCGTTATAACGTATGTCGACATATTGCACCACTAAGTGACGTATAACGTTATATACTATTGCGCTATAACGTATAACGATATATGGCACCACTATATGACGTATAACAATATATACTATTCCGTTATAACGTATAACGATATTTTGCACCACTATATGACGTATAACGTTATATACTATTGCGCTATAACGTATAACGTTATATTGTATCCCTATATGACTTATAACGTTGTATTGAATCACTATATGACCAATATCGATATATTGCATCACTATATGACGTATAACGATATATACCATTGCGTTATAACGTATATCGATATATTGCATCACTATATGACGTATAACGTTATGTACTATTGCGCTATAACGTATGACGTTATAAATCCATCACTATATGATGTATAATGTTACATACTATTACGAAATTACCTACAACGTTATATACTATTACGTCATGACGTATAACGTTATATACTATTACGTTGTGACGTACAACGTTATATACTATTACCTTATAACGAATAACGATATATGAAATCACTATATGACGTATAACGTTATATACTATTGCGTTATAACGTATATCATTATATTGTATCTCTATATGACATACAAAGTTGTATTGTATCACTATATGACGTATAACAATACATACTATTCCGTTATAACGTATGTCGACATATTGCACAACTATGTGACGTATAACGTTATACACTATTGCGCTATAACGTATGACGTTATAATCCATCACTATATGATGTATAATGTTACATACTATTACGAAATTACCTACAACGTTATATACTATTACGTCATGACGTATAACGTTATATACTATTACTGTTGTGACGTACAACGTTATATACTATTACCTTATAACGAATAACGATATATGAAATCACTATATGACGTATAACGTTATATACTATTGCGTTATAACGTATATCATTATATTGTATCTCTATATGACATACAAAGTTGTATTGTATCACTATAGGACGTATAACAATATATACTACTCCGCTATAACGTATGACGATATATTGCACCACTATATGACGTATAACGTTATACACTATTGCGTTATATCGTATAACGTTATATTGTATCATTATATGACGTATAACGATGTATTTCTTCACTGTATGTCGTATAACGATATATTGCATCACTATGTGACGCATAACGTTAAATACTATTACGTCATAACGTATAACGTTATATTGTATCACTATATGACGTATAAACGATATATTGCATCACTATATGACGTATAACGTTATATATTATTACGTTGTAACGTATAACGTTATATACTATTACGTTATGACGTATAGCGATATATTGCATCACTATATGGCGTACAACGATATATATATAGTATTTCGTTATAACGTATAACATTATAGAGCATCACTATATGATTGTGTAATGTTATATACTATTACGAAATGACCTATAACGTTATATACTATTACGTCATGACGTATAACGTTATATACTATTACGTTATGACGTACAACGTTATATACTATTACGTTATAACGAATAACGATATATGAAATCACTATATGACGTATAACGTTATATACTATTGCGTTATACGTATATCGTTATATTGTATCTCTATATGACATACAAAGTTGTATTGTATCACTATATGACGTATAACAATACATACTATTCCGTTATAACGTATGTCGACATATTGCACCGCTATGTGACGTATAACGTTATATACTATTGCGCTATAACGTATGACGTTATAATCCATCACTATATGATGTATAATGTTACATACTATTACGAAATTACCTATAACGATATATTACTATTACGTCATGACGTATAACGTTATATACTATTACGTTGTGACGTATAACGTTATATACTATTACGTTATAACGAATAACGATATATGAAATCACTATATGACGTATAACGTTATATACTATTGCGTTATAACGTATATCGTTATATTGTATCTCTATATGACATACAAAGTTGTATTGTATCACTATATGACGTATAACAATACATACTATTCCGTTATAACGTATGTCGACATATTGCACCACTAAGTGACGTATAACGTTATATACTATTGCGCTATAACGTATAACGATATATGGCACCACTATATGACGTATAACAATATATACTATTCCGTTATAACGTATAACGATATTTTGCACCACTATATGACGTATAACGTTATATACTATTGCGCTATAACGTATAACGTTATATTGTATCCCTATATGACTTATAACGTTGTATTGAATCACTATATGACCAATATCGATATATTGCATCACTATATGACGTATAACGATATATACCATTGCGTTATAACGTATATCGATATATTGCATCACTATATGACGTATAACGTTATATACTATTGCGCTATAACGTATGACGTTATAATCCATCACTATATGATGTATAATGTTACATACTATTACGAAATTACCTACAACGTTATATACTATTACGTCATGACGTATAACGTTATATACTATTACGTTGTGACGTACAACGTTATATACTATTACCTTATAACGAATAACGATATATGAAATCACTATATGACGTATAACGTTATATACTATTGCGTTATAACGTATATCATTATATTGTATCTCTATATGACATACAAAGTTGTATTGTATCACTATATGACGTATAACAATACATACTATTCCGTTATAACGTATGTCGACATATTGCACAACTATGTGACGTATAACGTTATACACTATTGCGCTATAACGTATGACGTTATAATCCATCACTATATGATGTATAATGTTACATACTATTACGAAATTACCTACAACGTTATATACTATTACGTCATGACGTATAACGTTATATACTATTACGTTGTGACGTACAACGTTATATACTATTACCTTATAACGAATAACGATATATGAAATCACTATATGACGTATAACGTTATATACTATTGCGTTATAACGTATATCATTATATTGTATCTCTATATGACATACAAAGTTGTATTGTATCACTATAGGACGTATAACAATATATACTACTCCGCTATAACGTATGACGATATATTGCACCACTATATGACGTATAACGTTATACACTATTGCGTTATATCGTATAACGTTATATTGTATCATTATATGACGTATAACGATGTATTTCTTCACTGTATGTCGTATAACGATATATTGCATCACTATGTGACGCATAACGTTAAATACTATTACGTCATAACGTATAACGTTATATTGTATCACTATATGACGTATAACGATATATTGCATCACTATATGACGTATAACGTTATATATTATTACGTTGTAACGTATAACGTTATATACTATTACGTTATGACGTATAGCGATATATTGCATCACTATATGGCGTACAACGATATATATATAGTATTTCGCTATAACGTATAACATTATAGAGCACCACTATATGATGTATAATGTTATATACTATTACGAAATGACCTATAACGTTATATACTATTACGTCATGACGTATAACGTTATATACTATTACGTTATAACGTACAACGTTATATACTATTACGTTATAACGAATAACGATATATGAAATCACTATATGACGTATAACGTTATATACTATTGCGTTATAACGTATATCGTTATATTGTATCTCTATATGACATACAAAGTTGTATTGTATCACTATATGACGTATAACAATACATACTATTCCGTTATAACGTATGTCGACATATTGCACCACTATGTGACGTATAACGTTATATACTATTGCGCTATAACGTATGACGTTATAATCCATCACTATATGATGTATAATGTTACATACTATTACGAAATTACCTATAACGTTATATACTATTACGTCATGACGTATAACGTTATATACTATTACGTTGTGACGTATAACGTTATATACTATTACGTTATAACGTATATCGATATATTGCATCACTATATGACGTATAACAATATATACTATTCCGTTATAACGTATAACGATATATTGCACCACTATATGACGTATAACGTTATATACTACTGCGCTATAACGTATAACGTTATATTGTATCTCTATATGACTTATAAAGTTGTATTGTATCACTATATGACGTATATCGATATATTGCATCACTATATGACGTATAACAATACATACTATTCCGTTATAACGTATAACGATATATTGCACCACTATATGACGTATAACGTTATATACTATTGCGTTATAACGTATATCGTTATATTGTATCTCTATATGACATACAAAGTTGTATTGTATCACTATATGACGTATAACAATACATACTATTCCGTTATAACGTATGTCGACATATTGCACCACTATGTGACGTATAACGTTATATACTATTGCGCTATAACGTATTACAATATATTGCACCACTATATGACGTATAACGTTATATACTATTGCGTCATAACGTATAACGTTATATTGTACCTCTATATGACGTATGACGTTGTGTTGTATCACTATATGGCGTATAACGTTATATACTATTACGTCATAACGTACATCGATATATTGCACCACTATAGGACGTATAACAATATATACTACTCCGTTATAACGTATAACGATATATTGCAGCACTATATGACGTATAACGTTATATACTATTGCGTTATAACGTATAACGTTATATTGTATCTCTATATGACTTATAACGTTGTATTGTATCACTGTATGACGTATAACGGTATATTGCATCACTATATGACTTATAACGATATATACTATTCCGTTATAACGTATATCGATATATTGCACCACTATATGACGCATAACGTTATATACTATTGCGCTATAACGTATAACGCTATATTGTATCTCTATATGAAGTACAATGTTGTATTGTATCCCTATATGACGTAAAACGGTATATTGCATCACTATATGACGTATAACGATATATACTATTACGTCAGAACGTATATCGATATATTGCACCTCTATATAACGTATAACGTTATATACTATTGCGCTATAACGTATAACGATATATTGCAGCACTATATGACGTATAACGTTATATATTATTACGTTATGACGTATAACGTTATATATTATTACGTTATGACGTATAACGTTATATATTATTACGTTATGACGTATAACGTTATATACTATTACGTTATAGCGAATAACGATATATTGCATCACTATATGACGTATAACGTTATATACTATTACGTTATAACTTATAACGTTATAATCCATCACTATATGATGTATAATGTTACATACTATTACGAATTTACCTATAACGTTATATACTTCTACGTCATGACGTATAACGTTACATACTATTACGTTGTGACGTATAACTTTATATAATATTACGTTATAACGAATAACAATATATTGCACCACTATATGACGTATAACGTTATATACTATTGCGTTATAACGTATAACGTTATATTGTATCTCTATATGACTTATAACGTTGTATTGTATCACTATATGACGTATAACGATATATTGCACCACTATATGACGTATAACGTTATATAGTATTGCACTATAATGTATAACGTTATATTGTATTTCTATATGACGTATAACGTTGTATTGTATCCCTATATGACGTATAACGGTTTATTGCATCACTATATGACGTATAACGATATATACTATTACGTCAGAACGTATATCGATATATTGCATCACTATATGACGTATAACAATATATACTATTCCGTTATAACGTATAACGTTATATTGCACCACTATATGACGTATGACGTTATGCACTATTGCGTTATAACGTATAACGTTATATTGTATCTCTATATGACTTTTAACGTTGTATTGAATCACTATATGACCAATATCGATATATTGCATCACTATATGACGCATAACGTTATATATTATTACGTTGTAACGTATATCGATATATTGCGTCACTATATGACGTATAACAATATATACTATTCCGTTATAACGTATGTCGACATATTGCACCTCTATGTGACGTATAACGTTATATACTATTGCGCTATAACGTATAACGATATATTGCACCACTATATGACGTATAACGTTATATACTATTGCGTCATAACGTATAACGTTATATTGTATCTCTATATGACGTATGACGTTGTATTGTATCACTATATGGCGTACAACGATATATACTATTACATAATAACGTATAACATAATAGAGCATCACTATATGATGTATAATGTTACATACTATTACGAATTTACCTATAACGTTATATACTACTACGTCATGACATATAACGTTACATACTATTACGTTGTGACGTATAACTTTATATACTATTACGTTATAACGAATAACAATATATTGCACCACTATATGATGTATAACGTTATATACTATTGCGTTATAACGTATAACGTTATATTGTATCTCTATATGACTTATAACGTTGTATTGTATCACTATATGACGTATAACTATATATTGCACCACTATATGACGTATAACGTTATATAGTATTGCACTATAATGTATAACGTTATATTGTATCTCTATATGACTTATAACGTTGTATTGTATCACTATATGACGTATAACGGTATATTGCATCACTATATGACGTATAACGATATATACTATTCCGTTATAACGTATATCGATATATTGCATCACTATATGACGTATAACAATATATACTATTCCGTTATAACGTATAACGATATTTTGCACCACTATATGACGTATAACGTTATATACTATTGCGCTATAACGTATAACGTTATATTGTATCCCTATATGACTTATAACGTTGTATTGAATCACTATATGACCAATATCGATATATTGCATCACTATATGACGTATAACGATATATACCATTGCGTTATAACGTATATCGATATATTGTATCACTATATGACGTATAACAATATATACTATTCCGTTATAACGTATAACGATATTTTGCACCTCTATATGACGTATAACGTTATATACTATTGCCCTATAACGTATAACGATATATTGCACCACTATATGACGTATAACCTTATATACCATTGCGCTATACCGCATAACGTTATAATGCATCACTATATGATTTATAATGTTATATACTATTACAAAATGACCTATAATGTTATATACTATTACGTCATATCGTATAACGTTATATTGTATCATTATATAACGTATAACTATATATTGCATCACTATATGACGTATAACGATATATACTATTCCGTTATAACGTATAACGATATATTGCATCACTATATGACGTATAACGATATATACTATTCCGTTATAACGTATAACGATATATTGCACCACCATATGACGTATAACAATATATACTATTCCGTTATAACGTATAACGATATATTGCAGCACTATATGACGTATAACGTTATATACTATTGCGCTATAACGTATAACGTTATAATGCATCACTATATGATTTATAACTTTGTATTGTATCACTATATGACGTATAACGATATATTGCATCACTATATGACGTATAACCATATATACTATTCCGTTATAACGTATATCGACATATTGCACCACTATATGACGTATAACGTTATATACTATTACGTTGTGACGTGTAACGTTATATACTATTACGTTATAACGAATAACGATATATTGCACCACTATATGACGTATAACGTTATATACTATTGCGCTATAACGTATAACGTTATAATGCATCACTATATGATTTATAACTTTGTATTGTATCACTATATGACGTATAACGATATATTGCATCACTATATGACGTATAACCATATATACTATTCCGTTATAACGTATATCGACATATTGCACCACTATATGACGTATAACGTTATATACTATTGCGCTATAACGTTTAACGTTATAATGCATCACTATATGATTGATAATGTTATATACTATTACGAAATGGCCTATAACGTTATATACTATTACGTCATATCCTATAACGTTATATCGTATCATTACATAACGTATAACGATATACTGCATCACTATATGACGTATAACGTTATATACTTTTAGGTTATGACGTATAACGTTATATACTATTACGTCATGACATATAACGTTACATACTATTACGTTGTGACGTATAACTTTATATACTATTACGTTATAACGAATAACAATATATTGCACCACTATATGACGTATAACGTTATATACTATTGCGTTATAAAGTATAACGTTATATTGTATCTCTATATGACTTATAACGTTGTATTGTATCACTATATGACGTATAACGATATATTGCACCACTATATGACGTATAACGTTATATACTATTGCGCTATAACGCATAACGTTATAATGCATCACTATATGATTGATAATGTTATATACTATTGCGAAATGACCTATAACGATATGTACTATTACGTCATATCGTATAACGTTATATCGTATCATTATATAACGTATAACGATATACTGCATCACTATATGACGTATAACGTTATATACTATTACGTTATGACGTATAGCGATATATTGCATCACTATATGGCGTATAACGTTATATATTATATATTATATCATATATATATTGAGGTTGGACTAGATTTTCACGAGCGAGCAGAGCGTGCGAGCAACGATTACAATTTCCAAGATAGACATATATCTTATATTGTCCTGCATATATCTCCTATTATTACCTTAATTTGTCAGCCATTTCGGACCTCACGTTGCACTGTACTGTGTGAAAATATTACTATTAATGTAAAACTATTGATAAACTGTAAACTGTTGTCAGTAGGCAACTCGATAAAGACTTCCGACTCCTCGGGCTGGTGCTAATATTTCAATGTCCCTATGTGCCAAACCGTTGGTTCGTGACACACCTTTAGGCGTCGCACACTCGCTGCGCTCGCTCCAAAACTATAGCCTAACCTAAAACCAATCACTCTTGCGTTCGTTATCCGAGAAGGAGTCGACTAATTTAAATTTGCTTACGTGTCGAATCGGCTGTGAGGTTGGACTAGAGTTTTACAAGCGAGCGGAGCGAGCGAGCAACTACTACAATTTCCAAGCTATACATATACCTTATATTGCGTTGCATATATTTCCTGTTACTACCTTAATTTGTCAGCGATTTCGGACCTCACGTTGCACTGTAATGTGTGAAAATATTACTAGTTATGTAAAACTATTGATCAACTGGAAACTTTTGTCAGTTGGCAATTCGATAAAGACTTCCGGCTCCTCCGGCTGGTACGAATATTTCAATGTCCCTATGTGCCAAACCGATGGTTTGTGACACAACTTTACGCGTGCCTCGCTCGCTGCGCTCGCTCGAAAACTATAGCCTAACCTAAAACCAATCCTTCTTGCGTTCGTTATCCGAGAAGGAGGCGACTAATTTCAAATTTGCGAACGTATCGGATCGGCTGTGAGGTTGGACTAGAGTTTTGCGAGCGAGCGGAACGAGCGAGCAACTACTACAATTTCCAAGCTATACATATACCTTATATTGCGTTGCATATATTTCCTGTTACTACCTTAATTTGTCAGCGATTTCGGACCTCACGTTGCACTGAACTATGTGGAAACATTACTTTTCATGTAAAACTATTGATAAAATGTAAACTTTTGTCAGTAGGCAACTCGATAAAGACTTCCGACTCCTCGGGCTGGTGCGAATATTTCAATGTCAATATATGCCAAACCGATGGTTTGTGACACAACTTTACGCGTGCCTCGCTCGCTGCGCTCGCTCGAAAACAATAGCCTAACCTAAAACCAAGCCCTCTTGCGTTCGTTATCCGTGAAGGAGTCGACTAATTTAAATTTGCTTACGTGTCGAATCGGTTGTGAGGTTGGACTAGATTTTTACGAGCGAGCGGAGCGAGCGAGCAACAATTATAATTTCCAAGCTATACAGATACCTTATATTGCGTTGCATATATTTCCTGTTACTACCTTAATTTGTCAGCCATTTCGGACCTCACGTTGCACTGTACTATGTGAAAATATTACTATTAATGTAAAACTATTGATAAACTGTAAACTGTTGTCAGTAGGCAACTCGATAAAGACTTCCGACTCCTCGGGCTGGTGCTAATATTTCAATGTCCCTATGTGCCAAACCGTTGGTTCGTGACACACCTTTAGGCGTCGCACGCTCGCTGCGCTCGCTCCAAAACTATAGCCTAACCTAAAACCAATCACTCTTGCGTTCGTTATCCGAGAAGAAGGGGCCTAATTTCAAATTTGCTTACGTGTCGGATCTATTGTGAGGTTGGACTAGATTTTTACGAGCGAGCGGAACGAGCGAGCAACTACTACAATTTCCAAGCTATACATATACCTTATATTGCGTTGCATATATTTCCTGTTACTACCTTAATTTGTCAGCCATTTCGGACCTCACGTTGCACTGTACTGTGTGAAAATATTACTATTAATGTAAAACTATTGATAAACTGTAAACTGTTGTCAGTAGGCAACTCGATAAAGACTTCCGACTCCTCGGGCTGGTGCTAATATTTCAATGTCCCTATGTGCCAAACCGTTGGTTCGTGACACACCTTTAGGCGTCGCACGCTCGCTGCGCTCGCTCCAAAACTATAGCCTAACCTAAAATCAATCACGCTTGCGTTCGTTATCCGAGAAGAAGGGGCCTAATTTCAAATTTGCTTACGTGTCGGATCGGTTGTGAGGTTGGAATAGATCTTTACGAGCGAGCGGAGCGAGCGAGCAACGATTACGATTTCCAAGCTATACATATACCTTATATTGCGTTGCATATATTTCCTGTTACTACCTTAATTTGTCAGCCATTTCGGACCTCACGTTGCACTGTACTGTGTGAAAATATTACTATTAATGTAAAACTATTGATAAACTGTAAACTGTTGTCAGTAGGCAACTCGATAAAGACTTCCGACTCCTCGGGCTGGTGCTAATATTTCAATGTCCCTATGTGCCAAACCGTTGGTTCGTGACACACCTTTAGGCGTCGCACGCTCGCTGCGCTCGCTCCAAAACTATAGCCTAACCTAAAATCAATCACGCTTGCGTTCGTTATCCGAGAAGAAGGGGCCTAATTTCAAATTTGCTTACGTGTCGGATCGGTTGTGAGGTTGGAATAGATCTTTACGAGCGAGCGGAGCGAGCGAGCAACGATTACGATTTCCAAGCTATACATATATCTTATATAGTTCTGCATATATTTCCTATTATTACCTAATTTTGTCTGCGATTTCGGAACTCACGTTGCACTGGAATGTGTGAACATATTACTATTTTTGTAAAACTATTGATAAACTGTAAACTGTTGTCAGTAGGCAACTCGATAAAGACTTCCGACTCCTCGGGCTGGTGGTAATATTTCAATGTCCCTATGTGCCAAACCGTTGGTTCGTGACACACCTTTAGGCGTCGCACACTCGCTGCGCTCGCTCCAAAACTATAGCCTAACCTAAAACCAATCACTCTTGCGTTCGTTATCCGAGAAGAAGGGGCCTAATTTCAAATTTGCTTACGTGTCGGATCGGTTGTGAGGTTGGACTAGAACTTTACGAGCGAGCGGAGCGAGCGAGCAACGATTACGATTTCCAAGCTATACATATATCTTATATAGTTCTGCATATATTTCCTATTATTACCTAATTTTGTCTGCGATTTCGGACCACACGTTGCACTGTACTGTGTGAAAATATTACTATTAATGTAAAACTACTGATAAACTGTAAACTTTTGTCAGTAGGCAACTCGATAAAGACTTCCGACTCCTCGGGCTGGTGCTAATATTTCAATGTCCCTATGTGCCAAACCGTTGGTTCGTGACACACCTTCAGGCGTCGCACGCTCGCTGCGCTCGCTCGAAAACAATAGCCTCACCTAAAACCAAGCCCTCTTGCGTTCGTTATCCGTGAAGGAGGCGACTAATTTCAAATTTGCGAACGTGTCGGATCGGCTGTGAGGTTGGACTAGATTTTTACGAGCGAGCGGAGCGAGCGAGCAACGATTACATTTTCGAAGCTATACATATATCTTATATTGTTCTGCATATATTTCCTATTATAACCTAATTTTGTCTGCGATTGCGGACACTCACGTTGCACTGTAATGTGTGAAGATATTACTATTAATGTAAAACAATTGATAAACAGTAAACTGTTGTCAGTAGGCAACTCGATAAAGACTTCCGACTCCTCGGGCTGGTGCGAATATTTCAATGTCCCTATGTGCCAAACCGTTGGTTCGTGACACACCTTTAGGCGTCGCACGCTCGCTGCGCTCGCTCCAAAACTATAGCCTAACCTAAAACCAATCACTCTTGCGTTCGTTATCCGAGAAGAAGGGGCCTAATTTCAAATTTGCTTACGTGTCGGATCGGTTGTGAGGTTGGACTAGATTTTTACGAGCGAGCGGAGCGAGCGAGCAACTACTACAGTTTCCAAGCTATACATATACCTTATATTGCGTAGCATATATTTCCTATTATTACCTAATTTTGTCTGCGATTTCGGAACTCACGTTGCAGTGTAATGTGTGAAAATATTACTAGTTATGTAAAACTATTGATCAACTGGAAACTTTTGTCAGTTGGCAATTCGATAAAGACTTCCGGCTCCTCCAGCTGGTACGAATATTTCAATGTCCCTATGTGCCAAACCGATGGTTTGTGACACAACTTTACGCGTGTCTCGCTCGCTGCGCTCGCTCGAAAACTATAGCCTAACCTAAAACCAATCCCTCTTGCGTTCGTTATCCGAGAAGGAGGCGACTAATTTCAAATTTGCGAACGTGTCGGATCGGCTGTGAGGTTGGACTAGAGTTTTACGAGCGAGCGGAACGAGCGAGCAACTACTACAATTTCCAAGCTATACATATACCTTATATTGCGTTGCATATATTTCCTGTTACTACCTTAATTTGTCAGCGATTTCGGACCTCACGTTGCACTGAACTATGTGGAAATATTACTATTAATGTAAAACTATTGATAAACTGTAAACTTTTGTCAGTAGGCAACTCGATAAAGACTTCCGACTCCTCCGGCTGGTGCGAATATTTCAATGTCCCTATGTGCCAAACCGTTGGTTCGTGACACACATTTAGGCGTCGCACGCTCGCTGCGCTCGCTCCAAAACTATAGCCTAACCTAAAACCAATCCCTCTTGCGTTCGTTATACGAGAAGGAGTCGACTAATTTCAAATTTGCTTACGTGTCGGATCGGTTGTGAGGTTGGACTAGATTTTTACGAGCGAGCGGAGCGAGCGAGCAACTACTACAATTTCCAAGCTATACATATACCTTACATTGCGTTGCATATATTTCCTGTTACGACCTTAATTTGTCAGCGATTTCGGACCTCACGTTACACTGGACTATGTGCAAATGTTACTTCTTATGTAAAACTATTGATAAAATGTAAACTTTTGTCAGTAGGCAAATCGATAAAGACTTCCGACTCCTCGGGCTGGTGCGAATATTTCAACGTCCCTATGTGCCAAACCGTTGGTTCGTGAAACACCTTTACGCGTCGCACGCTCGCTGCGCTCGCTCGAAAACAATAGCCTAACCTAAAACCAAGCCCTCTTGCGTTCGTTATCCGTGAAGGAGGCGACTAATTTCAAATTTGCGAACGTGTCGGATCGGCTGTGAGGTTGGACTAGAGTTTTACAAGCGAGCGGAGCGAGCGAGCAACTACTACAATTTCCAAGCTATACATATACCTTATATTGCGTAGCATATATTTCCTATTATTACCTAATTTTGTCTGCGATTTCGGAACTCACGTTGCACTGGAATGTGTGAACATATTACTATTTATGTAAAACTATTGATAAACTGTAAACTGTTGTCAGTAGGCAACTCGATAAAGACTTCCGACTCCTCGGGCTGGTGCGAATATTTCAATGTCCCTATGTGCCAAACCGTTGGTTCGTGACACACCTTTAGGCGTCGCACGCTCGCTGCGCACGCTCCAAAGCTATAGCCTAACCTAAAACCAATCCCTCTTGCGTTCGTTATACGAGAAGGAGTCGACTAATTTCAAATTTGCTTACGTGTCGGATCGGTTGTGAGGTTGGACTATATTTTTACGAGCGAGCGGAGCGAGCGAGCAACTACTACAATTTCCAAGCTATACATATACCTTACATTGCGTTGCATATATTTCCTGTTACGACCTTAATTTGTCAGCGATTTCGGACCTCACGTTACACTGGACTATGTGCAAATGTTACTTTTTATGTAAAACTATTGATAAAATGTAAACTTTTGTCAGTAGGCAAATCGATAAAGACTTCCGACTCCTCGGGCTGGTGCGAATATTTCAACGTCCCTATGTGCCAATCCGTTGGTTCGTGAAACACCTTTACGCGTCGCACGCTCGCTGCGCTCGCTCGAAAACAATAGCCTAACCTAAAACCAAGCCCTCTTGCGTTCGTTATCCGTGAAGGAGGCGACTAATTTCAAATTTGCGAACGTGTCGGATCGGCTGTGAGGTTGGACTAGAGTTTTACAAGCGAGCGGAGCGAGCGAGCAACTACTACAATTTTCAAGCTATACATATACCTTATATTGCGTAGCATATATTTCCTATTATTACCTAATTTTGTCTGCGATTTCGGAACTCACGTTGCACTGGAATGTGTGAGCATATTACTATTTATGTAAAACTATTGATAAACTGTAAACTGTTGTCAGTAGGCAACTCGATAAAGACTTCCGACTCCTCGGGCTGGTGCGAATATTTCTATGTCCCTATGTGCCAAACCGTTGGTTCGTGACACACCTTTAGGCGTCGCACGCTCGCTGCGCTCGCTCCAAAACTATATCCTAACCTAAAACCAATCACTCTTGCGTTCGTTATCCGAGAAGAAGGGGCCTAATTTCTAATTTGCTTACGTGTCGGATCGGTTGTGAGGTTGGACTAGATCTTTACGAGCGAGCGGAGCGAGCGAGCAACTACTACAATTTCCAAGCTATACATATACCTTATATTGCGTAGCATATATTTCCTATTATTACCTAATTTTGTCTGCGATTTCGGAACTCACCTTGCACTGTAATGTGTGAACATATTACTATTTATGTAAAACTATTGATAAACTGTAAACTGTTGTCAGGAGGCAACTCGATGATGACTCCCGACTCCTCGGTCTGGTGCGAATATTTCAATGTCTATATGTGCCAAACCGTTGGTTCGTGACACACCTTTAGGCGTCGCACGCTCGCTGCGCTCGCTCCAAAACTATAGCCTAACCTAAAACCAATCACTCTTGCGTTCGTTATCCGAGAAGAAGGGGCCTAATTTCAAATTTGCTTACGTGTCGGATCGGTTGTGAGGTTGGACTAGATTTTTACGAGCGAGCGGAGCGAGCGAGCAACTACTACAGTTTCCAAGCTATACATATACCTTATATTGCGTAGCATATATTTCCTATTATTACCTAATTTTGTCTGCGATTTCGGAACTCACGTTGCACTGTAATGTGTGAAAATATTACTAGTTATGTAAAACTATTGATCAACTGGAAACTTTTGTCAGTTGGCAATTCGATAAAGACTTCCGGCTCCTCCGGCTGGTACGAATATTTCAATGTCCCTATGTGCCAAACCGATGGTTTGTGACACAACTTTACGCGTGCCTCGCTCGCTGCGCTCGCTCGAAAACTATAGCCTAACCTAAAACCAATCCCTCTTGCGTTCGTTATCCGAGAAGGAGGCGACTAATTTCAAATATGCTTACGTGTCGGATCGTTTGTGAGGTTGGACTAGATTTTTACGAGCGAGCGGAGCGAGCGAGCAACTACTACAATTTCCAAGCTATACATATACCTTATATTGCGTTGCATATATTTCCTGTTACGACCTTAATTTGTCAGCGATTTCGGACCTCACGTTACACTGGACTATGTGCAAATGTTACTTTTTATGTAAAACTATTGACAAAATGTAAACTTTTGTCAGTAGGCAAATCGATAAAGACTTCCGACTCCTCGGGCTGCTGCGAATATTTCAACGTCCCTATGTGCCAAACCGTTGGTTCGTGAAACACCTTTATGCGTCGCACGCTCGCTGCGCTCGCTCGAAAACAATAGCCTAACCTAAAACCAAGCCCTCTTGCGTTCGTTATCCGTGAAGGAGGCGACTAATTTCAAATTTGCGAACGTGTCGGATCGGCTGTGAGGTTGGACTAGAGTTTTACAAGCGAGCGGAGCGAGCGAGCAACGATTACGATTTCCAAGCTATACATATATCTTACATAGATCTGCATATATTTCCTATTATTACCTAATTTTGTCTGCGATTTCGGACCACACGTTGCACTGTACTGTGTGAAAATATTACTATTAATGTAAAACTATTGATAAACTGTAAACTTTTGTCAGTAGGCAACTCGATAAAGACTTCCGACTCCTCGGGCTGGTGCGAATATTTCAATGTCCCTATGTGCCAAACCGTTGGTTCGTGACACACCTTTAGGCGTCGCACGCTCGCTGCGCTCGCTCGAAAACAATAGCCTAACCTAAAACCAAGCCCTCTTGCGTTCGTTATCCGTGAAGGAGGCGACTAATTTCAAATTTGCGAACGTGTCGGATCGGCTGTGAGGTTGGACTAGAGTTTTACAAGCGAGCGGAGCGAGCGAGCAACTACTACAATTTCCAAGCTATACATATACCTTATATTGCGTAGCATATATTTCCTATTATTACCTAATTTTGTCTGCGATTTCGGAACTCACGTTGCACTGGAATGTGTGAACATATTACTATTTATGTAATACTATTGATAAACTGTAAACTGTTGTCAGTTGGCATCTCGATAAAGACTTCCGACTCCTCGGGCTGGTGCGAATATTTCTATGTCCCTATGTGCCAAACCGTTGGTTCGTGACACACCTTTAGGCGTCGCACGCTCGCTACGCTCGCTCCAAAACTATAGCCTAACCTAAAACCAATCACTCTTGCGTTCGTTATCCGAGAAGAAGGGGCCTAATTTCAAATTTGCTTACGTGTCGGATCGGTTGTGAGGTTGGACTAGATCTTTACGAGCGAGCGGATCGAGCGAGCAACGATTACGATTTCCAAGCTATACATATATCTTATATAGTTCTGCATATGTTTCCTATTATTACCTAATTTTGTCTGCGATTTTGGACCACACGTTGCACTATACTGTGTGAAAATATTACTATTAATGTAAAACTATTGTTAAACTGTAAACTTTTGTCAGTAGGCAAATCGATAAAGACTTCCGACTCCCCGGGCTGGTGCGAATATTTCAATGTCCCTATGTGCCAAACCGTTGGTTCGTGACACACCTTTAGGCGTCGCACGCTCGCTGCGCTCGCTCCAAAACTATAGCCTAACCTAAAACCAATCCCTCTTGCGTTCGTTATACGAGAAGGAGTCGACTAATTTCAAATTTGCTTACGTGTCGGATCGGTTGTAAGGTTGGACTAGATTTTTACGAGCGAGCGGAGCGAGCGAGCAACTACTACAATTTCCAAGCTATACATATACCTTACATTGCGTTGCATATATTTCCTGTTACGACCTTAATTTGTCAGCGATTTCGGACCTCACGTTACACTGGACTATGCGCAAATGTTACTTTTTATGTAAAACTATTGATAAAATGTAAACTTTTGTCAGTAGGCAAATCGATAAAGACTTCCGACTCCTCGGGCTGGTGCGAATATTTCAACGTCCCTATGTGCCAAACCGTTGGTTCGTGAAACACCTTTACGCGTCGCACGCTCGCTGCGCTCGCTCGAAAACAATAGCCTAACCTAAAACCAAGCCCTCTTGCGTTCGTTATCCGTGAAGGAGGCGACTAATTTCAAATTTGCGAACGTGTCGGATCGGCTGTGAGTTTGGACTAGAGTTTTACAAGCGAGCGGAGCGAGCGAGCAACTACTACAATTTCCAAGCTATACATATATCTTATATTGCGTAGCATATATTTCCTATTATTACCTAATTATGTCTGCGATTTCGGAACTCACGTTGCACTGGAATGTGTGAACATATTACTATTTATGTAAAACTATTGATAAACTGTAAACTGTTGTCAGTAGGCAACTCGATAAAGACTTCCGACTCCTCGGGCTGGTGCGAATATTTCAATGTCAATATATGCCAAACCGATGGTTTGTGACACAACTTTACGCGTGCCTCGCTCGCTGCGCTCGCTCGAAAACAATAGCCTAACCTAAAACCAAGCCCTCTTGCGTTCGTTATCCGTGAAGGAGTCGACTAATTTAAATTTGCTTACGTGTCGAATCGGTTGTGAGGTTGGACTAGATTTTTACGAGCGAGAGGAGCGAGCGAGCAACAATTATAATTTCCAAGCTATACAGATACCTTATATTGCGTTGCATATATTTCCTGTTACTACCTTAATTTGTCAGCCATTTCGGACCTCACGTTGCACTGTACTGTGTGAAAATATTACTATTAATGTAAAACTATTGATAAACTGTAAACTGTTGTCAGTAGGCAACTCGATAAAGACTTCCGACTCCTCGGGCTGGTGCTAATATTTCAATGTCCCTATGTGCCAAACCGTTGGTTCGTGACACACCTTTAGGCGTCGCACACTCGCTGCGCTCGCTCCAAAACTATAGCCTAACCTAAAACCAATCACTCTTGCGTTCGTTATCCGAGAAGAAGGGGCCTAATTTCAAATTTGCTTACGTGTCGGATCTATTGTGAGGTTGGACTAGATTTTTACGAGCGAGCGGAACGAGCGAGCAACTACTACAATTTCCAAGCTATACATATACCTTATATTGCGTTGCATATATTTCCTGTTACTACCTTAATTTGTCAGCGATTTCGGACCTCACGTTGCACTGAACTATGTGGAAACATTACTTTTCATGTAAAACTATTGATAAAATGTAAACTTTTGTCAGTAGGCAACTCGATAAAGACTTCCGACTCCTCGGGCTGGTGCGAATATTTCAATGTCAATATATGCCAAACCGATGGTTTGTGACACAACTTTACGCGTGCCTCGCTCGCTGCGCTCGCTCGAAAACAATAGCCTAACCTAAAACCAAGCCCTCTTGCGTTCGTTATCCGTGAAGGAGTCGACTAATTTAAATTTGCTTACGTGTCGAATCGGTTGTGAGGTTGGACTAGATTTTTACGAGCGAGCGGAGCGAGCGAGCAACAATTATAATTTCCAAGCTATACAGATACCTTATATTGCGTTGCATATATTTCCTGTTACTACCTTAATTTGTCAGCCATTTCGGACCTCACGTTGCACTGTACTGTGTGAAAATATTACTATTAATGTAAAACTATTGATAAACTGTAAACTGTTGTCAGTAGGCAACTCGATAAAGACTTCCGACTCCTCGGGCTGGTGCTAATATTTCAATGTCCCTATGTGCCAAACCGTTGGTTCGTGACACACCTTTAGGCGTCGCACGCTCGCTGCGCTCGCTCCAAAACTATAGCCTAACCTAAAACCAATCACTCTTGCGTTCGTTATCCGAGAAGGAGTCGACTAATTTAAATTTGCTTACGTGTCGAATCGGTTGTGAGGTTGGACTAGATTTTTACGAGCGAGAGGAGCGAGCGAGCAACAATTATAATTTCCAAGCTATACAGATACCTTATATTGCGTTGCATATATTTCCTGTTACTACCTTAATTTGTCAGCCATTTCGGACCTCACGTTGCACTGTACTGTGTGAAAATATTACTATTAATGTAAAACTATTGATAAACTGTAAACTGTTGTCAGTAGGCAACTCGATAAAGACTTCCGACTCCTCGGGCTGGTGCTAATATTTCAATGTCCCTATGTGCCAAACCGTTGGTTCGTGACACACCTTTAGGCGTCGCACACTCGCTGCGCTCGCTCCAAAACTATAGCCTAACCTAAAACCAATCACTCTTGCGTTCGTTATCCGAGAAGAAGGGGCCTAATTTCAAATTTGCTTACGTGTCGGATCGGTTGTGAGGTTGGACTAGATTTTTACGAGCGAGCGGAACGAGCGAGCAACTACTACAATTTCCAAGCTATACATATACCTTATATTGCGTTGCATATATTTCCTGTTACTACCTTAATTTGTCAGCGATTTCGGACCTCACGTTGCACTGAACTATGTGGAAACATTACTTTTCATGTAAAACTATTGATAAAATGTAAACTTTTGTCAGTAGGCAACTCGATAAAGACTTCCGACTCCTCGGGCTGGTGCGAATATTTCAATGTCAATATATGCCAAACCGATGGTTTGTGACACAACTTTACGCGTGCCTCGCTCGCTGCGCTCGCTCGAAAACAATAGCCTAACCTAAAACCAAGCCCTCTTGCGTTCGTTATCCGTGAAGGAGTCGACTAATTTAAATTTGCTTACGTGTCGAATCGGTTGTGAGGTTGGACTAGATTTTTACGAGCGAGCGGAGCGAGCGAGCAACAATTATAATTTCCAAGCTATACAGATACCTTATATTGCGTTGCATATATTTCCTGTTACTACCTTAATTTGTCAGCCATTTCGGACCTCACGTTGCACTGTACTGTGTGAAAATATTACTATTAATGTAAAACTATTGATAAACTGTAAACTGTTGTCAGTAGGCAACTCGATAAAGACTTCCGACTCCTCGGGCTGGTGCTAATATTTCAATGTCCCTATGTGCCAAACCGTTGGTTCGTGACACACCTTTAGGCGTCGCACGCTCGCTGCGCTCGCTCCAAAACTATAGCCTAACCTAAAACCAATCACTCTTGCGTTCGTTATCCGAGAAGGAGTCGACTAATTTAAATTTGCTTACGTGTCGAATCGGTTGTGAGGTTGGACTCGATTTTTACGAGCGAACGGAGCGAGCGAGCAACAATTATAATTTCCAAGCTATACAGATACCTCATATTGCGTTGCATATATTTCCTGTTACTACCTTAATTTGTCAGCCATTTCGGACCTCACGTTGCACTGTACTGTGTGAAAATATTACTATTAATGTAAAACTATTGATAAACTGTAAACTGTTGTCAGTAGGCAACTCGATAAAGACTTCCGACTCCTCGGGCTGGTGCTAATATTTCAATGTCCCTATGTGCCAAACCGTTGGTTCGTGACACACCTTTAGGCGTCGCACACTCGCTGCGCTCGCTCCAAAACTATAGCCTAACCTAAAACCAATCACTCTTGCGTTCGTTATCCGAGAAGAAGGGGCCTAATGTCAAATTTGCTTACGTGTCGGATCGGTTGTGAGGTTGGACTAGAACTTTACGAGCGAGCGGAGCGAGCGAGCAACGATTACGATTTCCAAGCTATACATATATCTTATATAGTTCTGCATATATTTCCTATTATTACCTAATTTTGTCTGCGATTTCGGACCACACGTTGCACTGTACTGTGTGAAAATATTACTATTAATGTAAAACTATTGATAAACTGTAAACTTTTGTCAGTAGGCAACTCGATAAAGACTTCCGACTCCTCGGGCTGGTGCTAATATTTCAATGTCCCTATGTGCCAAACCGTTGGTTCGTGACACACCTTTAGGCGTCGCACGCTCGCTGCGCTCGCTCGAAAACAATAGCCTCACCTAAAACCAAGCCCTCTTGCGTTCGTTATCCGTGAAGGAGGCGACTAATTTCAAATTTGCGAACGTGTCGGATCGGCTGTGAGGTTGGACTAGATTTTTACGAGCGAGCGGAGCGAGCGCGCAACGATTACATTTTCGAAGCTATACATATATCTTATATTGTTCTGCATATATTTCCTATTATAACCTAATTTTGTCTGCGATTGCGGACACTCACGTTGCACTGTAATGTGTGAACATATTACTATTAATGTAAAACAATTGATAAACAGTAAACTGTTGTCAGTAGGCAACTCGATAAAGACTTCCGACTCCTCGGGCTGGTGCGAATATTTCAATGTCCCTATGTGCCAAACCGTTGGTTCGTGACACACCTTTAGGCGTCGCACGCTCGCTGCGCTCGCTCCAAAACTATAGCCTAACCTAAAAGCAATCACTCTTGCGTTCGTTATCCGAGAAGAAGGGGCCTAATTTCAAATATGCTTACGTGTCGGATCGGTTGTGAGGTTGGACTAGATTTTTACGAGCGAGCGGAGCGAGCGAGCAACTACTACAATTTCCAAGCTATACATATACCTTATATTGCATTGCATATATTTCCTGTTACGACCTTAATGTGTCTGCGATTTCGGATCACACGTTGCCCTGTACTGTGTGAAAATATTACTATTAATGTAAATCTATTGATAAACTGTAAACTGTTGTCAGTAGGCAACTCGATAAAGACTTCCGACTCCTCGGGCTGGTGCGAATATTTCAATGTCCCTATGTGCCAATCCGTTGGTTCGTGACACACCTTTAGGCGTCGCACGCTCGCTGCGCTCGCTCCAAAACTATAGCCTAACCTAAAACCAATCACTCTTGCGTTCGTTATCCGAGAAGAAGGGGCCTAATTTCAAATTTGCTTACGTGTCGGATCGGTTGTGAGGTTGGACTAGATTTTTACGAGCGAGCGGAGCGAGCGAGCAACTACTACAGTTTCCAAGCTATACATATACCTTATATTGCGTAGCATATATTTCCTATTATTACCTAATTTTGTCTGCGATTTCGGAACTCACGTTGCAGTGTAATGTGTGAAAATATTACTAGTTATGTAAAACTATTGATCAACTGGAAACTTTTGTCAGTTGGCAATTCGATAAAGACTTCCGGCTCCTCCAGCTGGTACGAATATTTCAATGTCCCTATGTGCCAAACCGATGGTTTGTGACACAACTTTACGCGTGTCTCGCTCGCTGCGCTCGCTCGAAAACTATAGCCTAACCTAAAACCAATCCCTCTTGCGTTCGTTATCCGAGAAGGAGGCGACTAATTTCAAATTTGCGAACGTGTCGGATCGGCTGTGAGGTTGGACTAGAGTTTTACGAGCGAGCGGAACGAGCGAGCAACTACTACAATTTCCAAGCTATACATATATCTTATATTGCGTAGCATATATTTCCTATTATTACCTAATTATGTCTGCGATTTCGGAACTCACGTTGCACTGGAATGTGTGAACATATTACTATTTATGTAAAACTATTGATAAACTGTAAACTGTTGTCAGTAGGCAACTCGATAAAGACTTCCGACTCCTCGGGCTGGTGCGAATATTTCTATGTCCCTATGTGCCAAACCGTAGGTTCGTGACACACCTTTAGGCGTCGCACGCTCGCTGCGCACGCTCCAAAACTATAGCCTAACATAAAACCAATCAGTCTTGCGTTCGTTATCCGAGAAGAAGGGGCCTAATTTCAAATTTGCTTACGTGTCGGATCGGTTGTGAGGTTGGACTAGATCTTCACGAGCGAGCGGAGCGAGCGAGCAACTACTACAATTTCCAAGCTATACATATACCTTATATTGCGTAGCATATGTTTCCTATTATTACCTAATTTTGTTTGCGATTTCGGAACTCACGTTGCACTGGAATGTGTGAACATATTACTATTTATGTAAAACTATTGATAAACTGTAAACTGTTGTCAGTAGGCAACTCGATAAAGACTTCCGACTCCTCGGGCTGGTGCGAATATTTCAATGTCAATATATGCCAAACCGATGGTTTGTGACACAACTTTACGCGTGCCTCGCTCGCTGCGCTCGCTCGAAAACTATAGCCTAACCTAAAACCAATCCCTCTTGCGTTCGTTATCCGAGAAGGAGGCGACTAATTTCAAATTTGCGAACGTATCGGATCGGCTGTGAGGTTGGACTAGAGTTTTGCGAGCGAGCGGAACGAGCGAGCAACTACTACAATTTCCAAGCTATACATATACCTTATATTGCGTTGCATATATTTCCTGTTACTACCTTAATTTGTCAGCGATTTCGGACCTCACGTTGCACTGAACTATGTGGAAACATTACTTTTCATGTAAAACTATTGATAAAATGTAAACTTTTGTCAGTAGGCAACTCGATAAAGACTTCCGACTCCTCGGGCTGGTGCGAATATTTCAATGTCAATATATGCCAAACCGATGGTTTGTGACACAACTTTACGCGTGCCTCGCTCGCTGCGCTCGCTCGAAAACAATAGCCTAACCTAAAACCAAGCCCTCTTGCGTTCGTTATCCGTGAAGGAGTCGACTAATTTAAATTTGCTTACGTGTCGAATCGGTTGTGAGGTTGGACTAGATTTTTACGAGCGAGCGGAGCGAGCGAGCAACAATTATAATTTCCAAGCTATACAGATACCTTATATTGCGTTGCATATATTTCCTGTTACTACCTTAATTTGTCAGCCATTTCGGACCTCACGTTGCACTGTACTGTGTGAAAATATTACTATTAATGTAAAACTATTGATAAACTGTAAACTGTTGTCAGTAGGCAACTCGATAAAGACTTCCGACTCCTCGGGCTGGTGCTAATATTTCAATGTCCCTATGTGCCAAACCGTTGGTTCGTGACACACCTTTAGGCGTCGCACGCTCGCTGCGCTCGCTCCAAAACTATAGCCTAACCTAAAACCAATCACTCTTGCGTTCGTTATCCGAGAAGGAGTCGACTAATTTAAATTTGCTTACGTGTCGAATCGATTGTGAGGTTGGACTCGATTTTTACGAGCGAACGGAGCGAGCGAGCAACAATTATAATTTCCAAGCTATACAGATACCTCATATTGCGTTGCATATATTTCCTGTTACTACCTTAATTTGTCAGCCATTTCGGACCTCACGTTGCACTGTACTGTGTGAAAATATTACTATTAATGTAAAACTATTGATAAACTGTAAACTGTTGTCAGTAGGCAACTCGATAAAGACTTCCGACTCCTCGGGCTGGTGCTAATATTTCAATGTCCCTATGTGCCAAACCGTTGGTTCGTGACACACCTTTAGGCGTCGCACGCTCGCTGCGCTCGCTCCAAAACTATAGCCTAACCTAAAACCAATCACGCTTGCGTTCGTTATCCGAGAAGAAGGGGCCTAATTTCAAATTTGCTTACGTGTCGGATCGGTTGTGAGGTTGGAATAGATCTTTACGAGCGAGCGGAGCGAGCGAGCAACGATTACGATTTCCAAGCTATACATATATCTTATATAGTTCTGCATATATTTCCTATTATTACCTAATTTTGTCTGCGATTTCGGAACTCACGTTGCACTGGAATGTGTGAACATATTACTATTTTTGTAAAACTATTGATAAACTGTAAACTGTTGTCAGTAGGCAACTCGATAAAGACTTCCGACTCCTCGGGCTGGTGCGAATATTTCTATGTCCCTATGTGCCAAACCGTTGGTTCGTGACACACCTTTAGGCGTCGCACACTCGCTGCGCTCGCTCCAAAACTATAGCCTAACCTAAAACCAATCACTCTTGCGTTCGTTATCCGAGAAGAAGGGGCCTAATTTCAAATTTGCTTACGTGTCGGATCGGTTGTGAGGTTGGACTAGAACTTTACGAGCGAGCGGAGCGAGCGAGCAACGATTACGATTTCCAAGCTATACATATATCTTATATAGTTCTGCATATATTTCCTATTATTACCTAATTTTGTCTGCGATTTCGGACCACACGTTGCACTGTACTGTGTGAAAATATTACTATTAATGTAAAACTATTGATAAACTGTAAACTTTTGTCAGTAGGCAACTCGATAAAGACTTCCGACTCCTCGGGCTGGTGCTAATATTTCAATGTCCCTATGTGCCAAACCGTTGGTTCGTGACACACCTTTAGGCGTCGCACGCTCGCTGCGCTCGCTCGAAAACAATAGCCTCACCTAAAACCAAGCCCTCTTGCGTTCGTTATCCGTGAAGGAGGCGACTAATTTCAAATTTGCGAACGTGTCGGATCGGCTGTGAGGTTGGACTAGATTTTTACGAGCGAGCGGAGCGAGCGAGCAACGATTACATTTTCGAAGCTATACATATATCTTATATTGTTCTGCATATATTTCCTATTATAACCTAATTTTGTCTGCGATTGCGGACACTCACGTTGCACTGTAATGTGTGAACATATTACTATTAATGTAAAACAATTGATAAACAGTAAACTGTTGTCAGTAGGCAACTCGATAAAGACTTCCGACTCTTCGGGCTGGTGCGAATATTTCAATGTCCCTATGTGCCAAACCGTTGGTTCGTGACACACCTTTAGGCGTCGCACGCTCGCTGCGCTCGCTCCAAAACTATAGCCTAACCTAAAAGCAATCACTCTTGCGTTCGTTATCCGAGAAGAAGGGGCCTAATTTCAAATATGCTTACGTGTCGGATCGGTTGTGAGGTTGGACTAGATTTTTACGAGCGAGCGGAGCGAGCGAGCAACTACTACAATTTCCAAGCTATACATATACCTTATATTGCATTGCATATATTTCCTGTTACGACCTTAATTTGTCTGCGATTTCGGATCACACGTTGCCCTGTACTGTGTGAAAATATTACTATTAATGTAAATCTATTGATAAACTGTAAACTGTTGTCAGTAGGCAACTCGATAAAGACTTCCGACTCCTCGGGCTGGTGCGAATATTTCAATGTCCCTATGTGCCAATCCGTTGGTTCGTGACACACCTTTAGGCGTCGCACGCTCGCTGCGCTCGCTCCAAAACTATAGCCTAACCTAAAACCAATCCCTCTTGCGTTCGTTATCCGAGAAGGAGTCGACTTATTTAAATTTGCTTACGTGTCGAATCGGTTGTGAGGTTGGACTAGATTTTTACGAGCGAGCGGAGCGAGCGAGCAACAATTATAATTTCCAAGCTATACAGATACCTTATATTGCGTTGCATATATTTCCTGTTACTACCTTAATTTGTCAGCCATTTCGGACCTCACGTTGCACTGTACTGTTGAAAATATTACTATTAATGTAAAGCTATTGATAAACTGTAAACTGTTGTCAGTAGGCATCCCGATAAAGACTTCCGACTCCTCGGGCTGGTGCGAATATTTCAATGTCCCTATGTGCCAAACCGTTGGTTCGTGACACACCTTTAGGCGTCGCACGCTCGCTGCGCTCGCTCCAAAACTATAGCCTAACCTAAAACCAATCACTCTTGCGTTCGTTATCCGAGAAGAAGGGGCCTAATTTCAAATTTGCTTACGTGTCGGATCGGTTGTGAGGTTGGACTAGATTTTTACGAGCGAGCGGAGCGAGCGAGCAACTACTACAGTTTCCAAGCTATACATATACCTTATATTGCGTAGCATATATTTCCTATTATTACCTAATTTTGTCTGCGATTTCGGAACTCACGTTGCAGTGTAATGTGTGAAAATATTACTAGTTATGTAAAACTATTGATCAACTGGAAACTTTTGTCAGTTGGCAATTCGATAAAGACTTCCGGCTCCTCCAGCTGGTACGAATATTTCAATATCCCTATGTGCCAAACCGTTGGTTCGTGACACACCTTTAGGCGTCGCACACTCGCTGCGCTCGCTCCAAAACTATAGCCTAACCTAAAACCAATCACTCTTGCGTTCGTTATCCGAGAAGAAGGGGCCTAATTTCAAATTTGCTTACGTGTCGGATCGGTTGTGAGGTTGGACTAGAACTTTACGAGCGAGCGGAGCGAGCGAGCAACGATTACGATTTCCAAGCTATACATATATCTTATATAGTTCTGCATATATTTCCTATTATTACCTAATTTTGTCTGCGATTTCGGACCACACGTTGCACTGTACTGTGTGAAAATATTACTATTAATGTAAAACTATTGATAAACTGTAAACTTTTGTCAGTAGGCAACTCGATAAAGACTTCCGACTCCTCGGGCTGGTGCTAATATTTCAATGTCCCTATGTGCCAAACCGTTGGTTCGTGACACACCTTTAGGCGTCGCACGCTCGCTGCGCTCGCTCGAAAACAATAGCCTCACCTAAAACCAAGCCCTCTTGCGTTCGTTATCCGTGAAGGAGGCGACTAATTTCAAATTTGCGAACGTGTCGGATCGGCTGTGAGGTTGGACTAGATTTTTACGAGCGAGCGGAGCGAGCGAGCAACGATTACATTTTCGAAGCTATACATATATCTTATATTGTTCTGCATATATTTCCTATTATAACCTAATTTTGTCTGCGATTGCGGACACTCACGTTGCACTGTAATGTGTGAACATATTACTATTAATGTAAAACAATTGATAAACAGTAAACTGTTGTCAGTAGGCAACTCGATAAAGACTTCCGACTCCTCGGGCTGGTGCGAATATTTCAATGTCCCTATGTGCCAAACCGTTGGTTCGTGACACACCTTTAGGCGTCGCACGCTCGCTGCGCTCGCTCCAAAACTATAGCCTAACCTAAAAGCAATCACTCTTGTGTTCGTTATCCGAGAAGAAGGGGCCTAATTTCAAATATGCTTACGTGTCGGATCGGTTGTGAGGTTGGACTAGATTTTTACGAGCGAGCGGAGCGAGCGAGCAACTACTACAATTTCCAAGCTATACATATACCTTATATTGCATTGCATATATTTCCTGTTACGACCTTAATTTGTCTGCGATTTCGGATCACACGTTGCCCTGTACTGTGTGAAAATATTACTACTAATGTAAATCTATTGATAAACTGTAAACTGTTGTCAGTAGGCAACTCGATAAAGACTTCCGACTCCTCGGGCTGGTGCGAATATTTCAATGTCCCTATGTGCCAATCCGTTGGTTCGTGACACACCTTTAGGCGTCGCACGCTCGCTGCGCTCGCTCCAAAACTATAGCCTAACCTAAAACCAATCCCTCTTGCGTTCGTTATCCGAGAAGGAGTCGACTTATTTAAATTTGCTTACGTGTCGAATCGGTTGTGAGGTTGGACTAGATTTTTACGCGCGAGCGGAGCGAGCGAGCAACAATTATAATTTCCAAGCTATACAGATACCTTATATTGCGTTGCATATATTTCCTGTTACTACCTTAATTTGTCAGCCATTTCGGACCTCACGTTGCACTGTACTGTTGAAAATATTACTATTAATGTAAAGCTATTGATAAACTGTAAACTGTTGTCAGTAGGCATCTCGATAAAGACTTCCGACTCCTCGGGCTGGTGCGAATATTTCAATGTCCCTATGTGCCAAACCGTTGGTTCGTGACACACCTTTAGGCGTCGCACGCTCGCTGCGCTCGCTCCAAAACTATAGCCTAACCTAAAACCAATCACTCTTGCGTTCGTTATACGAGAAGGAGTCGACTAATTTCAAATTTGCTTACGTGTCGGATCGGTTGTGAGGTTGGACTAGATTTTTACGAGCGAGCGGAGCGAGCGAGCAACTACTACAATTTCCAAGCTATACATATACCTTACATTGCGTTGCATATATTTCCTGTTACGACCTTAATTTGTCAGCGATTTCGGACCTCACGTTACACTGGACTATGTGCAAATGTTACTTTTTATGTAAAACTATTGATAAAATGTAAACTTTTGTCAGTACGCAAATCGATAAAGACTTCCGACTCCTCGGGCTGGTGCGAATATTTCAACGTCCCTATGTGCCAAACCGTTGGTTCGTGAAACACCTTTACGCGTCGCACGCTCGCTGCGCTCGCTCGAAAACAATAGCCTAACCTAAAACCAAGCCCTCTTGCGTTCGTTATCCGTGAAGGAGGCGACTAATTTCAAATTTGCGAACGTGTCGGATCGGCTGTGAGGTTGGACTAGAGTTTTGCAAGCGAGCGGAGCGAGCGAGCAACTACTACAATTTCCAAGCTATACATATACCTTATATTGCGTAGCATATATTTCCTATTATTACCTAATTTTGTCTGCGATTTCGGAACTCACGTTGCACTGGAATGTGTGAACATATTACTATTTATGTAAAACTATTGATAAACTGTAAACTGTTGTCAGTAGGCAACTCGATAAAGACTTCCGACTCCTCGGGCTGGTGCGAATATTTCAATGTCCCTATGTGCCAAACCGTTGGTTCGTGACACACCTTTAGGCGTCGCACGCTCGCTGCGCTGGCTCCAAAGCTATAGCCTAACCTAAAACCAATCCCTCTTGCGTTCGTTATACGAGAAGGAGTCGACTAATTTCAAATTTGCTTACGTGTCGGATCGGTTGTGAGGTTGGACTAGATTTTTACGAGCGAGCGGAGCGAGCGAGCAACTACTACAATTTCCAAGCTATACATATACCTTACATTGCGTTGCATATATTTCCTGTTACGACCTTAATTTGTCAGCGATTTCGGACCCACGTTGCACTGTAATGTGTGAACATATTACTATTAATGTAAAACTATTGATAAACTGTAAACTGTTGTCAGTAGGCAACTCGATAAAGACTTCCGACTCTTTGGGCTGGTGCGAATATTTCAATGTCCCTATGTGCCAAACCGTTGATTCGTGAAACACCTTTACGCGTCGCACGCTCGCTGCGCTCGCTCGAAAACAATAGCCTAACCTAAAAGCAATCACTCTTGCGTTCGTTATCCGAGAAGAAGGGGCCTAATTTCAAATATGCTTACGTGTCGGATCGGTTGTGAGGTTGGACTAGATTTTTACGAGCGAGCGGAGCGAGCGAGCAACAATTATAATTTCCAAGCTATACAGATACCTTATATTGCGTTGTATATATTTCCTGTTACTACCTTAATTTGTCAGCCATTTCGGACCTCACGTTGCACTGTACTGTTGAAAATATTACTATTAATGTAAAGCTATTGATAAACTGTAAACTGTTGTCAGTAGGCATCTCGATAAAGACTTCCGACTCCTCGGGCTGGTGCGAATATTTCAATGTCCCTATGTGCCAAACCGTTGGTTCGTGACACACCTTTAGGCGTCGCACGCTCGCTGCGCTCGCTCCAAAACTATAGCCTAACCTAAAACCAATCACTCTTGCGTTCGTTATCCGAGAAGAAGGGGCCTAATTTCAAATTTGCTTACGTGTCGGATCGGTTGTGAGGTTGGACTAGATTTTTACGAGCGAGCGGAGCGAGCGAGCAACTACTACAGTTTCCAGGCTATACATATACCTTATATTGCGTAGCATATATTTCCTATTATTACCTAATTTTGTCTGCGATTTCGGAACTCACGTTGCAGTGTAATGTGTGAAAATATTACTAGTTATGTAAAACTATTGATCAACTGGAAACTTTTGTCAGTTGGCAATTCGATAAAGACTTCCGGCTCCTCCAGCTGGTACGAATATTTCAATGTCCCTATGTGCCAAACCGATGGTTTGTGACACAACTTTACGCGTGTCTCGCTCGCTGCGCTCGCTCGAAAACTATAGCCTAACCTAAAACCAATCCCTCTTGCGTTCGTTATCCGAGAAGGAGGCGACTAATTTCAAATTTGCGAACGTGTCGGATCGGCTGTGAGGTTGGACTAGAGTTTTACGAGCGAGCGGAACGAGCGAGCAACTACTACAATTTCCAAGCTATACATATACCTTATATTGCGTTGCATATATTTCCTGTTACTACCTTAATTTGTCAGCGATTTCGGACCTCACGTTGCACTGAACTATGTGGAAATATTACTATTAATGTAAAACTATTGATAAACTGTAAACTTTTGTCAGTAGGCAACTCGATAAAGACTTCCGACTCCTCCGGCTGGTGCGAATATTTCAATGTCCCTATGTGCCAAACCGTTGGTTCGTGACACACCTTTAGGCGTCGCACGCTCGCTGCGCTCGCTCCAAAACTATAGCCTAACCTAAAACCAATCCCTCTTGCGTTCGTTATACGAGAAGGAGTCGACTAATTTCAAATTTGCTTACGTGTCGGATCGGTTGTGAGGTTGGACTAGATTTTTACGAGCGAGCGGAGCGAGCGAGCAACTACTACAATTTCCAAGCTATACATATACCTTACATTGCGTTGCATATATTTCCTGTTACGACCTTAATTTGTCAGCGATTTCGGACCTCACGTTACACTGGACTATGTGCAAATGTTACTTTTTATGTAAAACTATTGATAAAATGTAAACTTTTGTCAGTAGGCAAATCGATAAAGACTTCCGACTCCTCGGGCTGGTGCGAATATTTCAACGTCCCTATGTGCCAAACCGTTGGTTCGTGAAACACCTTTACGCGTCGCACGCTCGCTGCGCTCGCTCGAAAACAATAGCCTAACCTAAAACCAAGCCCTCTTGCGTTCGTTATCCGTGAAGGAGGCGACTAATTTCAAATTTGCGAACGTGTCGGATCGGCTGTGAGGTTGGACTAGAGTTTTGCAAGCGAGCGGAGCGAGCGAGCAACTACTACAATTTCCAAGCTATACATATACCTTATATTGCGTAGCATATATTTCCTATTATTACCTAATTTTGTCTGCGATTTCGGAACTCACGTTGCACTGGAATGTGTGAACATATTACTATTTATGTAAAACTATTGATAAACTGTAAACTGTTGTCAGTAGGCAACTCGATAAAGACTTCCGACTCCTCGGGCTGGTGCGAATATTTCAATGTCCCTATGTGCCAAACCGTTGGTTCGTGACACACCTTTAGGCGTCGCACGCTCGCTGCGCTGGCTCCAAAGCTATAGCCTAACCTAAAACCAATCCCTCTTGCGTTCGTTATACGAGAAGGAGTCGACTAATTTCAAATTTGCTTACGTGTCGGATCGGTTGTGAGGTTGGACTAGATTTTTACGAGCGAGCGGAGCGAGCGAGCAACTACTACAATTTCCAAGCTATACATATACCTTACATTGCGTTGCATATATTTCCTGTTACGACCTTAATTTGTCAGCGATTTCGGACCTCACGTTACACTGGACTATGTGCAAATGTTACTTTTTATGTAAAACTATTGATAAAATGTAAACTTTTGTCAGTAGGCAAATCCATAAAGACTTCCGACTCCTCGGGCTGGTGCGAATATTTCAACGTCCCTATGTGCCAATCCGTTGGTTCGTGAAACACCTTTACGCGTCGCACGCTCGCTGCGCTCGCTCGAATACAATAGCCTAACCTAAAACCAAGCCCTCTTGCGTTCGTTATCCGTGAAGGAGGCGACTAATTTCAAATTTGCGAACGTGTCGGATCGGCTGTGAGGTTGGACTAGAGTTTTACAAGCGAGCGGAGCGAGCGAGCAACTACTACAATTTTCAAGCTATACATATACCTTATATTGCGTAGCATATATTTCCTATTATTACCTAATTTTGTCTGCGATTTCGGAACTCACGTTGCACTGGAATGTGTGAGCATATTACTATTTATGTAAAACTATTGATAAACTGTAAACTGTTGTCAGTAGGCAAATCGATAAAGACTTCCGACTCCTCGGGCTGGTGCGAATATTTCTATGTCCCTATGTGCCAAACCGTTGGTTCGTGACACACCTTTAGGCGTCGCACGCTCGCTGCGCTCGCTCCAAAACTATATCCTAACCTAAAACCAATCACTCTTGCGTTCGTTATCCGAGAAGAAGGGGCCTAATTTCTAATTTGCTTACGTGTCGGATCGGTTGTGAGGTTGGACTAGATCTTTACGAGCGAGCGGAGCGAGCGAGCAACTACTACAATTTCCAAGCTATACATATACCTTATATTGCGTAGCATATATTTCCTATTATTACCTAATTTTGTCTGCGATTTCGGAACTCACCTTGCACTGTAATGTGTGAACATATTACTATTTATGTAAAACTATTGATAAACTGTAAACTGTTGTCAGGAGGCAACTCGATGATGACTCCCGACTCCTCGGTCTGGTGCGAATATTTCAATGTCCATATGTGCCAAACCGTTGGTTCGTGACACACCTTTAGGCGTCGCACGCTCGCTGCGCTCGCTCCAAAACTATAGCCTAACCTAAAACCAATCACTCTTGCGTTCGTTATCCGAGAAGAAGGGGCCTAATTTCAAATTTGCTTACGTGTCGGATCGGTTGTGAGGTTGGACTAGATTTTTACGAGCGAGCGGAGCGAGCGAGCAACTACTACAGTTTCCAAGCTATACATATACCTTATATTGCGTAGCATATATTTCCTATTATTACCTAATTTTGTCTGCGATTTCGGAACTCACGTTGCACTGTAATGTGTGAAAATATTACTAGTTATGTAAAACTATTGATCAACTGGAAACTTTTGTCAGTTGGCAATTCGATAAAGACTTCCGGCTCCTCCGGCTGGTACGAATATTTCAATGTCCCTATGTGCCAAACCGATGGTTTGTGACACAACTTTACGCGTGCCTCGCTCGCTGCGCTCGCTCGAAAACTATAGCCTAACCTAAAACCAATCCCTCTTGCGTTCGTTATCCGAGAAGGAGGCGACTAATTTCAAATATGCTTACGTGTCGGATCGGTTGTGAGGTTGGACTAGATTTTTACGAGCGAGCGGAGCGAGCGAGCAACTACTACAATTTCCAAGCTATACATATACCTTATATTGCGTTGCATATATTTCCTGTTACGACCTTAATTTGTCTGCGATTTCGGATCACACGTTGCCCTGTACTGTGTGAAAATATTACTATTAATGTAAATCTATTGATAAACTGTAAACTGTTGTCAGTAGGCAACTCGATAAAGACTTCCGACTCCTCGGGCTGGTGCGAATATTTCAATGTCCCTATGTGCCAATCCGTTGGTTCATGACACACCTTTAGGCGTCGCACGCTCGCTGCGCTCGCTCCAAAACTATAGCCTAACCTAAAACGAATCACTCTTGCGTTCGTTATCCGAGCAGAAGGGGCCTAATTTCAAATTTGCTTACGTGTCGGATCGGTTGTGAGGTTGGACTAGATTTTTACGAGCGAGCGGAGCGAGCGAGCAACTACTACAGTTTCCAAGCTATACATATACCTTATATTGCGTAGCATATATTTCCTATTATTACCTAATTTTGTCTGCGATTTCGGAACTCGCGTTGCACTGTAATGTGTGAAAATATTACTAGTTATGTAAAACTATTGATCAACTGGAAACATTTGTCAGTTGGCAATTCGATAAAGACTTCCGGCTCCTCCAGCTGGTACGAATATTTCAATGTCCCTATGTGCCAAACCGATGGTTTGTGACACAACTTTACGCGTGCCTCGCTCGCTGCGCTCGCTCGAAAACTATAGCCTAACCTAAAACCAATCCCTCTTGCGTTCGTTATCCGAGAAGGAGGCGACTAATTTCAAATTTGCGAACGTGTCGGATCGGCTGTGAGGTTGGACTAGAGTTTTACGAGCGAGCGGAGCGAGCGAGCAACTACTACAATTTCCAAGCTATACATATACCTTATGTTGCGTAGCATATATTTCCTATTATTACCTAATTTTGTCTGCGATTTCGGACCCACGTTGCACTGTAATGTGTGAACATATTACTATTAATGTAAAACTATTGATAAACTGTAAACTGTTGTCAGTAGGCAACTCGATAAAGACTTCCGACTCTTTGGGCTGGTGCGAATATTTCAATGTCCCTATGTGCCAAACCGATGGTTTGTGACACACCTTTAGGCGTCGCACGCTCGCTGCGCTCGCTCCAAAACTATAGCCTAACCTAAAACCAATCCCTCTTGCGTTCGTTATCCGAGAAGGAGGCGACTAATTTCAAATTTGCGAAAGTGTCGTAACGGCTGTGAGGTAGGACTAGAGTTTTACAAGCGAGCGGAGCGAGCGAGCAACGATTACGATTTCCAAGTTATACATATATCTTATATTGTTCTGCATATATTTCCTATTATTACCTAATTTTGTCTGCGATTTCGTACCCACGTTGCACTGTAATGTGTGAACATATTACTATTAATGTAAAACTATTGATAAACGGTAAACTGTTGTCAGTAGGCAACTCGATAAAGACTGCCGACTCCTCGGGCTGGTGCGAATATTTCAATGTCCCTATGTGCCAAACCGATGGTTTGTGACACACCTTTAGGCGTCGCACGCTCGCTGCGCTCGCTCCAAAACTATAGCCTAACCTAAAGCCAATCACTCTTGCGTTCGTTATCCGAGAAGAAGGGGCCTAATTTCAAATTTGCTTACGTGTCGGATCGGTTGTGAGGTTGGACTTGATCTTTACGAGCGAGCGGAGCGAGCGAGCAACTACTACAATTTCCAAGCTATACATATACCTTATATTGCGTTGCATATATTTCCTGTTACGACCTTAATTTGTCAGCGATTTCGGACCTCACGTTACACTGGACTATGTGCAAATGTTACTTTTTATGTAAAACTATTGATAAAATGTAAACTTTTGTCAGTAGGCAAATCGATAAAGACTTCCGACTCCTCGGGCTGGTGCGAATATTTCAACGTCCCTATGTGCCAAACCGTTGGTTCGTGAAACACCTTTACACGTCGCACGCTCGCTGCGCTCGCTCCAAAACTATAGCCTAACCTAAAACCAATCCCTCTTGCGTTCGTTATCCGAGAAGGAGGCGACTAATTTCAAATTTGCGAACGTGTCGGATCGGCTGTGAGGTTGGACTAGAGTTTTACGAGCGAGCGGAGCGAGCGAGCAACTACTACAATTTCCAAGCTATACATATACCTTATATTGCGTAGCATATATTTCCTATTATTACCTAATTTTGTCTGCGATTTCGGAACTCACCTTGCACTGTAATGTGTGAACATATTACTATTTATGTAAAACTATTGATAAACTGTAAACTGTTGTCAGGAGGCAACTCGATGATGACTCCCGACTCCTCGGTCTGGTGCGAATATTTCAATGTCCATATGTGCCAAACCGTTGGTTCGTGACACACCTTTAGGCGTCGCACGCTCGCTGCGCTCGCTCCAAAACTATAGCCTAACCTAAAACCAATCACTCTTGCGTTCGTTATCCGAGAAGAAGGGGCCTAATTTCAAATTTGCTTACGTGTCGGATCGGTTGTGAGGTTGGACTAGATTTTTACGAGCGAGCGGAGCGAGCGAGCAACTACTACAGTTTCCAAGCTATACATATACCTTATATTGCGTAGCATATATTTCCTATTATTACCTAATTTTGTCTGCGATTTCGGAACTCACGTTGCACTGTAATGTGTGAAAATATTACTAGTTATGTAAAACTATTGATCAACTGGAAACTTTTGTCAGTTGGCAATTCGATAAAGACTTCCGGCTCCTCCGGCTGGTACGAATATTTCAATGTCCCTATGTGCCAAACCGATGGTTTGTGACACAACTTTACGCGTGCCTCGCTCGCTGCGCTCGCTCGAAAACTATAGCCTAACCTAAAACCAATCCCTCTTGCGTTCGTTATCCGAGAAGGAGGCGACTAATTTCAAATATGCTTACGTGTCGGATCGGTTGTGAGGTTGGACTAGATTTTTACGAGCGAGCGGAGCGAGCGAGCAACTACTACAATTTCCAAGCTATACATATACCTTATATTGCGTTGCATATATTTCCTGTTACGACCTTAATTTGTCTGCGATTTCGGATCACACGTTGCCCTGTACTGTGTGAAAATATTACTATTAATGTAAATCTATTGATAAACTGTAAACTGTTGTCAGTAGGCAACTCGATAAAGACTTCCGACTCCTCGGGCTGGTGCGAATATTTCAATGTCCCTATGTGCCAATCCGTTGGTTCATGACACACCTTTAGGCGTCGCACGCTCGCTGCGCTCGCTCCAAAACTATAGCCTAACCTAAAACGAATCACTCTTGCGTTCGTTATCCGAGCAGAAGGGGCCTAATTTCAAATTTGCTTACGTGTCGGATCGGTTGTGAGGTTGGACTAGATTTTTACGAGCGAGCGGAGCGAGCGAGCAACTACTACAGTTTCCAAGCTATACATATACCTTATATTGCGTAGCATATATTTCCTATTATTACCTAATTTTGTCTGCGATTTCGGAACTCGCGTTGCACTGTAATGTGTGAAAATATTACTAGTTATGTAAAACTATTGATCAACTGGAAACATTTGTCAGTTGGCAATTCGATAAAGACTTCCGGCTCCTCCAGCTGGTACGAATATTTCAATGTCCCTATGTGCCAAACCGATGGTTTGTGACACAACTTTACGCGTGCCTCGCTCGCTGCGCTCGCTCGAAAACTATAGCCTAACCTAAAACCAATCCCTCTTGCGTTCGTTATCCGAGAAGGAGGCGACTAATTTCAAATTTGCGAACGTGTCGGATCGGCTGTGAGGTTGGACTAGAGTTTTACGAGCGAGCGGAGCGAGCGAGCAACTACTACAATTTCCAAGCTATACATATACCTTATGTTGCGTAGCATATATTTCCTATTATTACCTAATTTTGTCTGCGATTTCGGACCCACGTTGCACTGTAATGTGTGAACATATTACTATTAATGTAAAACTATTGATAAACTGTAAACTGTTGTCAGTAGGCAACTCGATAAAGACTTCCGACTCTTTGGGCTGGTGCGAATATTTCAATGTCCCTATGTGCCAAACCGATGGTTTGTGACACACCTTTAGGCGTCGCACGCTCGCTGCGCTCGCTCCAAAACTATAGCCTAACCTAAAACCAATCCCTCTTGCGTTCGTTATCCGAGAAGGAGGCGACTAATTTCAAATTTGCGAAAGTGTCGTAACGGCTGTGAGGTAGGACTAGAGTTTTACAAGCGAGCGGAGCGAGCGAGCAACGATTACGATTTCCAAGTTATACATATATCTTATATTGTTCTGCATATATTTCCTATTATTACCTAATTTTGTCTGCGATTTCGTACCCACGTTGCACTGTAATGTGTGAACATATTACTATTAATGTAAAACTATTGATAAACGGTAAACTGTTGTCAGTAGGCAACTCGATAAAGACTGCCGACTCCTCGGGCTGGTGCGAATATTTCAATGTCCCTATGTGCCAAACCGATGGTTTGTGACACACCTTTAGGCGTCGCACGCTCGCTGCGCTCGCTCCAAAACTATAGCCTAACCTAAAGCCAATCACTCTTGCGTTCGTTATCCGAGAAGAAGGGGCCTAATTTCAAATTTGCTTACGTGTCGGATCGGTTGTGAGGTTGGACTTGATCTTTACGAGCGAGCGGAGCGAGCGAGCAACTACTACAATTTCCAAGCTATACATATACCTTATATTGCGTTGCATATATTTCCTGTTACGACCTTAATTTGTCAGCGATTTCGGACCTCACGTTACACTGGACTATGTGCAAATGTTACTTTTTATGTAAAACTATTGATAAAATGTAAACTTTTGTCAGTAGGCAAATCGATAAAGACTTCCGACTCCTCGGGCTGGTGCGAATATTTCAACGTCCCTATGTGCCAAACCGTTGGTTCGTGAAACACCTTTACACGTCGCACGCTCGCTGCGCTCGCTCGAAAACAATAGCCTAACCTAAAACTAAGCCCTCTTGCGTTCGTTATCCATGAAGGAGGGGCCTAATTTCAAATTTGCTTACGTGTCGGATCGGCTGTGAGGTTGGACTAGAGTTTTACGAGCGAGCGGAGCGAGCGAGCAACTACTACAATTTCCAAGCTATACATATACCTTATATTGCGTAGCATATATTTCCTATTATTACCTAATTTTGTCTGCGATTTCGGAACTCGCGTTGCACTGTAATGTGTGAACATATTACTATTAATGTAAAACTATTGATAAACTGGGAACTTTTGTCAGTAGGCTACTCGATAAAGACTTCCGACTCCTCGGGATGGTGCGAATATTTCAACGTCCCTATGTGCCAAACCGTTGGTTCGTGAAACACCTTTACGCGTCGCACGCTCGCTGCGCTCGCTCGAAAACAATAGCCTAACCTAAAACCAAGCCCTCTTGCGTTCGTTATCCGTGAAGGAGGCGACTAATTTCAAATTTGCGAACGTGTCGGATCGGCTGTGAGGTTGGACTAGAGTTTTACAAGCGAGCGGAGCGAGCGAGCAACTACTACAATTTCCAAGCTATACATATACCTTATATTAGGTAGCATATATTTCCTATTATTACCTAATTTTGTCTGCGATTTCGGAACTCACGTTGCACTGGAATGTGTGAACATATTACTATTTATGTAAAACTATTGATAAACTGTAAACTGTTGTCAGTAGGCAACTCGATAAAGACTTCCGACTCCTCGGGCTGGTGCGAATATTTCTATGTCCCTATGTGCCAAACCGTTGGTTCGTGACACACCTTTAGGCGTCGCACGCTCGCTGCGCTCGCTCCAAAGCTATAGCCTAACCTAAAACCAATCACTCTTGCGTTCGTTATCCGAGAAGAAGGGGCCTAATTTCAAATTTGCTTACGTGTCGGATCGGTTGTGATGTTGGACTAGATCTTTACGAGCGAGCGGAGCGAGCGAGCAACTACTACAATTTCCAAGCTATACATATACCTTATATTGCGTAGCATATATTTCCTATTATTACCTAATTTTGTCTGCGATTTCGGAACTCACGTTGCACTGTAATGTGTGAACATATTACTATTTATGTAAAACTATTGATAAACTGTATACTGTTGTCAGGAGGCACCTCGATGATGACTCCCGACTCCTCGGTCTTGTGCGAATATTTCTATGTCCCTATGTGCCAAACCGTTCGTTCGTGACACACCTTTAGGCGTCACACGCTCGCTGCGCTCGCTCCAAAACTATAGCCTAACCTAAAACCAATCACTCTTGCGTTCGTTATCCGAGAAGAAGGGGCCTATTTTCAAATTTGCTTACGTGTCGGATCGGTTGTGAGGTTGGACTAGATCTTTACGAGCGAGCGGAGCGAGCGAGCAACTACTACAATTTCCAAGCTATACATATACCTTATATTGCGTAGCATATATTTCCTATTATTACCTAATTTTGTCTGCGATTTCGGAACTCACGTTGCACTGTAATGTGTGAACATATTACTATTTATGTAAAACTATTGATAAACTGTAAACTGTTGTCAGGAGGCAACTCGATGATGACTCCCGACTCCTCGGTCTGTTGCGAATATTTCTATGTCCCTATGTGCCAAACCGTTGGTTCGTGACACACCTTTAGGCGTCGCACGCTCGCTGCGCTCGCTCCAAAACTATAGCCTAACCTAAAACCAATCACTCTTGCGTTCGTTATCCGAGAAGAAGGGGCCTATTTTCAAATTTGCTTACGTGTCGGATCGGTTGTGAGGTTGGACTAGATCTTTACGAGCGAGCGGAGCGAGCGAGCAACTACTACAATTTCCAAGCTATACATATACCTTATATTGCGTAGCATATATTTCCTATTATTACCTAATTTTGTCTGCGATTTCGGAACTCACGTTGCACTGTAATGTGTGAACATATTACTATTTATGTAAAACTATTGATAAACTGTAAACAGTTGTCAGGAGGCAACTCGATGATGACTCCCGACTCCTCGGTCTGGTGCGAATATTTCAATGTCCATATATGCCAAACCGTTGGTTCGTGACACACCTTTAGGCGTCGCACGCTCGCTGCGCTCGCTCCAAAACTATAGCCTAACCTAAAACCAATCACTCTTGCGTTCGTTATCCGAGAAGAAGGGGCCTAATTTCAAATATGCTTACGCGTCGGATCGGTTGTGAGGTTGGACTAGATTTTTACGAGCGAGCGGAGCGAGCGAGCAACTACTACAGTTTCCAAGCTACACATATACCTTATATTGCGTAGCATATATTTCCTATTATTACCTAATTTTTTCTGCGATTTCGGAACTCACGTTGCACTGTAATGTGTGAAAATATTACTAGTTATGTAAAACTATTGATCAACTGGAAACTTTTGTCGGTTGGCAATTCGATAAAGACTTCCGGCTCCTCCGGCTGGTACGAATATTTCAATGTCCCTATGTGCCAAACCGTTGGTTCGTGAAACACCTTTACGCGTCGCACGCTCGCTGCGCTCGCTCGAAAACAATAGCCTAACCTAAAACCAAGCCCTCTTGCGTTCGTTATCCGTGAAGGAGGGGCCTAGTTTCAAATTTGCTTACGTGTCGGATCGGCTGTGAGGTTGGACTAGAGTTTTACGAGCGAGCGGAGCGAGCGAGCAACTACTGCAATTTCCAAGCTATACATATACCTTATGTTGCGTAGCATATATTACCTATTATTACCTAATTTTGTCTGCGATTTCGGACCCATGTTGCACTGTAATGTGTGAACATATTACTATTAATGTAAAACTATTGATAAACTGTAAACTGTTGTCAGTAGGCAACTCGATAAAGACTTCCGACTCTTTGGGCTGGTGCGAATATTTCAATGTCCCTATGTGCCAAACCGTTGGTACGTGAAACACCTTTACGCGTCGCACGCTCGCTGCGCTCGCTCGAAAACAATAGCCTAACCTAAAACCAAGCCCTCTTGCGTTCGTTATCCGTGAAGGAGGCGACTAATTTCAAATTTGCGAACGTGTCGGATCGGTTGTGAGGTTGGACTAGATTTTTACGAACGAGCGGAGCGAGCGAGCAACGATTACAATTTCCAAGCTATACATATATCTTCTATTATTGTGCATATATTTCCAATTATTACCTAATTTTGTCTGCGATTTCGGACCTCACGTTGCACTGTACTGTGTGAAAATATTACTATTAATGTAAAACTATTGATAAACTGTAAGCTCTTGTCAGTAGGCAACTCGATAAAGACTTCCGACTCCTCGGGCTGGTGCGAATATTTCAATGTCAGTATGTGCCAAACCGTTGGTTCGTGGCACACCTTTAGGCGTCGCACGCTCGCTGCGCTCGCTCCAAAACTATAGCCTAACCTAAAACCAATCCCTCTTGCGTTCGTTATACGAGAAGGTGTCGACTAATTTCAAATTTGCTTACGTGTCGGATCGGTTGTGAGGTTGGACTAGATTTTTACGAGCGAGCGGAGCGAGCGAGCAACTACTACAATTTCCAAGCTATACATATACCTTACATTGCGTTGCATATATTTCCTGTTACGACCTTAATTTGTCAGCGATTTCGGACCTCGCGTTACACTGGACTATGTGCAAATGTTACTTTTTATGTAAAACTATTGATAAAATGTAAACTTTTGTCAGTAGGCAAATCGATAAAGACTTCCGACTCCTCGGGCTGGTGCGAATATTTCAACGTCCCTATGTGCCAAACCGTTGGTTCGTGAAACACCTTTACGCGTCGCACGCTCGCTGCGCTCGCTCGAAAACAATAGCCTAACCTAAAACCAAGCCCTCTTGCGTTCGTTATCCGTGAAGGAGGCGACTAATTTCAAATTTGCGAACGTGTCGGATCGGCTGTGAGGTTGGACTAGAGTTTTACAAGCGAGCGGAGCGAGCGAGCAACTACTACAATTTCCAAGCTATACATATACCTTACATTGCGTTGCATATATTTCCTGTTACGACCTTAATTTGTCAGCGATTTCGGACCTCACGTTACACTGGACTATGTGCAAATGTTACTTTTTATGTAAAACTATTGATAAAATGTAAACTTTTGTCAGTAGGCAAATCGATAAAGACTTCCGACTCCTCGGGCTGGTGCGAATATTTCAACGTCCCTATGTGCCAAACCGTTGGTTCGTGAAACACCTTTACGCGTCGCACGCTCGCTGCGCTCGCTCGAAAACAATAGCCTAACCTAAAACCAAGCCCTCTTGCGTTCGTTATCCGTGAAGGAGGCGACTAATTTCAAATTTGCGAACGTGTCGGATCGGCTGTGAGGTTGGACTAGAGTTTTACAAGCGAGCGGAGCGAGCGAGCAACTACTACAATTTCCAAGCTATACATATACCTTATATTGCGTAGCATATATTTCCTATTATTACCTAATTTTGTCTGCGATTTCGGAACTCACGTTGCACTGGAATGTGTGAACACATTACTATTTATGTAAAACTATTGATATACTGTAAACTGTTGTCAGTAGGCAACTCGATAAAGACTCCCGACTCCTCGGGCTGGTGCGAATATTTCTATGTCCCTATGTGCCAAACCGTTGGTTCGTGACACACCTTTAGGCGTCGCACGCTCGCTGCGCTCGCTCCAAAACTATAGCCTAACCTAAAACCAATCACTCTTGCGTTCGTTATCCGAGAAGAAGGGGCCTAATTTCAAATTTGCTTACGTGTCGGATCGGTTGTGAGGTTGGACTAGATCTTTACGAGCGAGCGGAGCGAGCGAGCAACTACTACAATTTCCAAGCTATACATATACCTTATATTGCGTAGCATATATTTCCTATTATTACCTAATTTTGTCTGCGATTTCGGAACTCACGTTGCACTGTAATGTGTGAACATATTACTATTTATGTAAAACTATTGATAAACTGTAAACAGTTGTCAGGAGGCAACTCGATGATGACTCCCGACTCATCGGTCTGGTGCGAATATTTCAATGTCCATATATGCCAAACCGTTGGTTCGTGACACACCTTTAGGCGTCGCTCGCTCGCTGCGCTCGCTCCAAAACTATAGCCTAACCTAAAACCAATCACTCTTGCGTTCGTTATCCGAGAAGAAGGGGCCTAATTTCAAATTTGCTTACGCGTCGGATCGGTTGTGAGGTTGGACTAGATTTTTACGAGCGAGCGGAGCGAGCGAGCAACTACTACAATTTCCAAGCTATACATATACCTTACATTGCGTTGCATATATTTCCTGTTACGACCTTAATTTGTCAGCGATTTCGGACCTCACGTTACACTGGACTATGTGCAAATGTTACTTTTTATGTAAAACTATTGATAAAATGTAAACTTTTGTCAGTAGGCAAATCGATAAAGACTTCCGACTCCTCGGGCTGGTACGAATATTTCAATGTCCCTATGTGCCAAACCGATGGTTTGTGACACAACTTTACGCGTGCCTCGCTCGCTGCGCTCGCTCGAAAACTATAGCCTAACCTAAAACCAATCCCTCTTGCGTTCGTTATCCGAGAAATAGGCGACAAATTTCAAATTTGCGAACGTGTCGGATCGGCTGTGAGATTGGACTAGAGTTTTACGAGCGAGCGGAACGAGCGAGCAACTACTACAATTTCCAAGCTATACACATACCTTATATTGCGTTGCATATATTTCCTGTTACTACCTTAATTTGTCAGCGATTTCGGACCTCACGTTGCACTGAACTATGTGGAAATATTACTTTTCATGTAAAACTATTGATAAAATGTAAACATTTGTCAGTAGGCAACTCGATAAAGACTTCCGACTCCTCGGGCTGGTGCGAATATTTCAATGTCCCATGTGCCAAACCGTTGGTTCGTGACACACCTTTAGGCGTCGCACGCTCGCTGCGCTCGCTCCAAAACTATAGCCTAACCTAAAACCAATCACTCTTGCATTCGTTATCCGAGAAGAAGGGCTTAATTTCAAATTTGCTTACGTGTCGGATCGGTTGTGAGGTTGGATTAGATTTTACGAGCGAGCGGAGCGAGCGAGCATCGATTACAATTTCCAAGCTATATATATACCATATATTGTCCTGCATATATTTCCTGTTATTACATAATTCTGTCAGGGATTTCGGACCTCACGTTGCACTGTACTGTGTGAAAATATTTCTAGTTATTGTAAAACTATTGATAAACTGTAAGCTTTTGTCAGTAGGCAACTCGATAAAGACTTCCGACTCCTCGGGCTGGTGCGAATATTTCAATGTCAGTATGTGCCAAACCGTTGGTTCGTGACACACCTTTAGGCGTCGCACGCTCGCTGCGCTCGCTCCAAAACTATAGCCTAACCTAAAACCAATCACCCTTGCATTCGTTATCCGAGAAGAAGGGGCCTAATTTCAAATTTGCTTACGTGTCGGATCGGTTGTGAGGTTGGACTAGATCTTTACGAGCGAGCGGAGCGAGCGAGCAACTACTACAATTTCCAAGCTATACATATACCTTATATTGCGTAGCATATATTTCCTATTATTACCTAATTTTGTCTGCGATTTCGGAACTCACGTTGCACTGTAATGTGTGAACATATTACTATTTATGTAAAACTATTGATAAACTGTAAACAGTTGTCAGGAGGCAACTCGATGATGACTCCCGACTCCTCGGTCTGGTGCGAATATTTCAATGTCCATATATGCCAAACCGTTGGTTCGTGACACACCTCTAGGCGTCGCACGCTCGCTGCGCTCGCTCCAAAACTATAGCCTAACCTAAAACCAATCACTCTTGCGTTCGTTATCCGAGAAGAAGGGGCCTAATTTCAAATATGCTTACGCGTCGGATCGGTTGTGAGGTTGGACTAGATTTTTACGAGCGAGCGGAGCGAGCGAGCAACTACTACAGTTTCCAAGCTACACATATACCTTATATTGCGTAGCATATATTTCCTATTATTACCTAATTTTGTCTGCGATTTCGGACCCACGTTGCACTGTAATGTGTGAACATATTACTATTAATGTAAAACTATTGATAAACTGTAAACTGTTGTCAGTAGGCAACTCGATAGAGACTTCCGACTCCTCGGGCTGGTGCGAATATTTCAACGTCCCTATGTGCCAAACCGTTGGTTCGTGAAACACCTTTACACGTCGCACGCTCGCTGCGCTCGCTCGAAAACAATAGCCTAACCTAAAACCAAGCCCTCTTGCGTTCGTTATCCGTGAAGGAGGGGCCTAATTTCAAATTTGCTTACGTGTCGGATCGGCTGTGAGGTTGGACTAGAGTTTTACGAGCGAGCGGAGCGAGCGAGCAACTACTACAATTTCCAAGCTATACATATACCTTATATTGCGTAGCATATATTTCCTATTATTACCTAATTTTGTCTGCGATTTCGGAACTCGCGTTGCACTGTAATGTGTGAACATATTACTATTAATGTAAAACTATTGATAAACTGGGAACTTTTGTCAGTAGGCAACTCGATAAAGACTTCCGACTCCTCGGGATGGTGCGAATATTTCAACGTCCCTATGTGCCAAACCGTTGGTTCGTGAAACACCTTTACGCGTCGCACGCTCGCTGCGCTCGCTCGAAAACAATAGCCTAACCTAAAACCAAGCCCTCTTGCGTTCGTTATCCGTGAAGGAGGCGACTAATTTCAAATTTGCGAACGTGTCGGATCGGCTGTGAGGTTGGACTAGAGTTTTACAAGCGAGCGGAGCGAGCGAGCAACTACTACAATTTCCAAGCTATACATATACCTTATATTAGGTAGCATATATTTCCTATTATTACCTAATTTTGTCTGCGATTTCGGAACTCACGTTGCACTGAAATGTGTGAACATATTTCTATTTATGTAAAACTATTGATAAACTGTAAACTGTTGTCAGTAGGCAACTCGATGATGACTCCCGACTCCTCGGTCTGGTGCGAATATTTCTATGTCCCTATGTGCCAAACCGTTGGTTCGTGACACACCTTTAGGCGTCGTACGCTCGCTGCGCTCGCTCCAAAACTATAGCCTAACCTAAAACCAATCACTCTTGCGTTCGTTATCCGTGAAGGAGGGGCCTAATTTCAAATTTGCTTACGTGTCGGATCGGCTGTGAGGTTGGACTAGAGTTTTACGAGCGAGCGGAGCGAGCGAGCAACTACTACAATTTCCAAGCTATACATATACCTTATATTGCGTAGCATATATTTCCTATTATTACCTAATTTTGTCTGCGATTTCGGAACTCGCGTTGCACTGTAATGTGTGAACATATTACTATTAATGTAAAACTATTGATAAACTGGGAACTTTTGTCAGTAGGCAACTCGATAAAGACTTCCGACTCCTCGGGATGGTGCGAATATTTCAACGTCCCTATGTGCCAAACCGTTGGTTCGTGAAACACCTTTACGCGTCGCACGCTCGCTGCGCTCGCTCGAAAACAATAGCCTAACCTAAAACCAAGCCCTCTTGCGTTCGTTATCCGTGAAGGAGGCGACTAATTTCAAATTTGCGAACGTGTCGGATAGGCTGTGAGGTTGGACTAGAGTTTTACAAGCGAGCGGAGCGAGCGAGCAACTACTACAATTTCCAAGCTATACATATACCTTATATTAGGTAGCATATATTTCCTATTATTACCTAATTTTGTCTGCGATTTCGGAACTCACGTTGCACTGAAATGTGTGAACATATTACTATTTATGTAAAACTATTGATAAACTGTAAACTGTTGTCAGTAGGCAACTCGATGATGACTCCCGACTCCTCGGTCTGGTGCGAATATTTCAATGTCCATATATGCCAAACCGTTGGTTCGTGACACACCTCTAGGCGTCGCACGCTCGCTGCGCTCGCTCCAAAACTATAGCCTAACCTAAAACCAATCACTCTTGCGTTCGTTATCCGAGAAGAAGGGGCCTAATTTCAAATATGCTTACGCGTCGGATCGGTTGTGAGGTTGGACTAGATTTTTACGAGCGAGCGGAGCGAGCGAGCAACTACTACAGTTTCCAAGCTACACATATACCTTATATTGCGTAGCATATATTTCCTATTATTACCTAATTTTGTCTGCGATTTCGGACCCACGTTGCACTGTAATGTGTGAACATATTACTATTAATGTAAAACTATTGATAAACTGTAAACTGTTGTCAGTAGGCAACTCGATAGAGACTTCCGACTCCTCGGGCTGGTGCGAATATTTCAACGTCCCTATGTGCCAAACCGTTGGTTCGTGAAACACCTTTACACGTCGCACGCTCGCTGCGCTCGCTCGAAAACAATAGCCTAACCTAAAACCAAGCCCTCTTGCGTTCGTTATCCGTGAAGGAGGGGCCTAATTTCAAATTTGCTTACGTGTCGGATCGGCTGTGAGGTTGGACTAGAGTTTTACGAGCGAGCGGAGCGAGCGAGCAACTACTACAATTTCCAAGCTATACATATACCTTATATTGCGTAGCATATATTTCCTATTATTACCTAATTTTGTCTGCGATTTCGGAACTCGCGTTGCACTGTAATGTGTGAACATATTACTATTAATGTAAAACTATTGATAAACTGGGAACTTTTGTCAGTAGGCAACTCGATAAAGACTTCCGACTCCTCGGGATGGTGCGAATATTTCAACGTCCCTATGTGCCAAACCGTTGGTTCGTGAAACACCTTTACGCGTCGCACGCTCGCTGCGCTCGCTCGAAAACAATAGCCTAACCTAAAACCAAGCCCTCTTGCGTTCGTTATCCGTGAAGGAGGCGACTAATTTCAAATTTGCGAACGTGTCGGATCGGCTGTGAGGTTGGACTAGAGTTTTACAAGCGAGCGGAGCGAGCGAGCAACTACTACAATTTCCAAGCTATACATATACCTTATATTAGGTAGCATATATTTCCTATTATTACCTAATTTTGTCTGCGATTTCGGAACTCACGTTGCACTGAAATGTGTGAACATATTACTATTTATGTAAAACTATTGATAAACTGTAAACTGTTGTCAGTAGGCAACTCGATGATGACTCCCGACTCCTCGGTCTGGTGCGAATATTTCTATGTCCCTATGTGCCAAACCGTTGGTTCGTGACACACCTTTAGGCGTCGTACGCTCGCTGCGCTCGCTCCAAAACTATAGCCTAACCTAAAACCAATCACTCTTGCGTTCGTTATCCGTGAAGGAGGGGCCTAATTTCAAATTTGCTTACGTGTCGGATCGGCTGTGAGGTTGGACTAGAGTTTTACGAGCGAGCGGACCGAGCGAGCAACTACTACAATTTCCAAGCTATACATATACCTTATATTGCGTAGCATATATTTCCTATTATTACCTAATTTTGTCTGCGATTTCGGAACTCGCGTTGCACTGTAATGTGTGAACATATTACTATTAATGTAAAACTATTGATAAACTGGGAACTTTTGTCAGTAGGCAACTCGATAAAGACTTCCGACTCCTCGGGATGGTGCGAATATTTCAACGTCCCTATGTGCCAAACCGTTGGTTCGTGAAACACCTTTACGCGTCGCACGCTCGCTGCGCTCGCTCGAAAACAATAGCCTAACCTAAAACCAAGCCCTCTTGCGTTCGTTATCCGTGAAGGAGGCGACTAATTTCAAATTTGCGAACGTGTCGGATAGGCTGTGAGGTTGGACTAGAGTTTTACAAGCGAGCGGAGCGAGCGAGCAACTACTACAATTTCCAAGCTATACATATACCTTATATTAGGTAGCATATATTTCCTGTTATTACATAATTCTGTCAGGGATTTCGGACCTCACGTTGCACTGTACTGTGTGAAAATACTACTTTTAATGTAAAACTATTGATAAACTGTAAACTGTTGTCAGTAGGCAACTCGAATAAGACTTCCGACTCCTCGGGCTTGTGCGAATATTTCAATGTCCCTATGTGCCAAACCGTTGGTTCGTGACACACCTTTAGGCGTCGCACGCTCGCTGCGCTCGCTCCAAAACTATAGCCTAACCTAAAACCAATAACTCTTGCGTTCGTTATCCGAGAAGAAGGGGCCTAATTTCAAATTTGCTTACGTGTCGGATCGGTTGTGAGGTTGGACTAGATTTTTACGAGCGAGCGGAGCGGGCGAGCAACTACTACAGTTTCCAAGCTATACATATACCTTACATTGCGTAGCATATATTTCCTATTATTACCTAATTTTGTCTGCGATTTCGGAACTCACGTTGCACTGGAATGTGTGAACACATTACTATTTATGTAAAACTATTGATATACTGTAAACTGTTGTCAGTAGGCAACTCGATAAAGACTTCCGACTCCTCGGGCTGGTGCGAATATTTCTATGTCCCTATGTGCCAAACCGTTGGTTCGTGACACACCTTTAGGCGTCGCACGCTCGCTGCGCTCGCTCCAAAACTATAGCCTAACCTAAAACCAATCACTCTTGCGTTCGTTATCCGAGAAGAAGGGGCCTAATTTCAAATTTGCTTACGTGTCGGATCGGTTGTGAGGTTGGACTAGATCTTTACGAGCGAGCGGAGCGAGCGAGCAACTACTACAATTTCCAAGCTATACATATACCTTATATTGCGTAGCATATATTTCCTATTATTACCTAATTTTGTCTGCGATTTCGGAACTCACGTTGCACTGTAATGTGTGAACATATTACTATTTATGTAAAACTATTGATAAACTGTAAACTGTTGTCAGTAGGCAACTCGATAAAGACTGCTGACTCCTCGGGCTGGTGCGAATATTTCAATGTCCCTATGTGCCAAACCGATGGTTTGTGACACACCTTTAGGCGTCGCACGCTCGCTGCGCTCGCTCCAAAACTATAGCCTAACCTAAAACCAATCACTCTTGCGTTCGTTATGCGAGAAGAAGGGGCCTAATTTCAAATTTGCTTACGTGTCGGATCGGTTGTGAGGTTGGACTAGATCTTTACGAGCGAGCGGAGCGAGCGAGCAACTACTACAATTTCCAAGCTATACATATACCTTACATTGCGTTGCATATATTTCCTGTTACGACCTTAATTTGTCAGCGATATCGGACCTCACGTTACACTGGACTATGTGCAAATGTTACTTTTTATGTAAAACTGTTGATAAAATGTAAACTTTTGTCAGTAGGCAAATCGATAAAGACTTCCGACTCCTCGGGCTGGTGCGAATATTTCAACGTCCCTATGTGCCAAACCGTTGGTTCGTGAAACACCTTTACGCGTCGCACGCTCGCTGCGCTCGCTCGAAAACAATAGCCTAACCTAAAACCAAGCCCTCTTGCGTTCGTTATGCGTGAAGGAGGCGACTAATTTCAAATTTGCGAACGTGTCGGATCGGCTGTGAAGTTGGACTAGAGTTTTACAAGCGAGCGGAGCGAGCGAGCAACTACTTCAATTTCCAAGCTATACATATACCTTATATTGCGTAGCATATATTTCCTATTATTACCTAATTTTGTCTGCGATTTCGGAACTCACGTTGCACTGGAATGTGTGAACACATTACTATTTATGTAAAACTATTGATATACTGTAAACTGTTGTCAGTAGGCAACTCGATAAAGACTGCTGACTCCTCGGGCTGGTGCGAATATTTCAATGTCCCTATGTGCCAAACCGATGGTTTGTGACACACCTTTAGGCGTCGCACGCTCGCTGCGCTCGCTAGAAAACTATAGCCTAACCTAAAACCAATCACTCTTGCGTTCGTTATGCGAGAAGAAGGGGCCTAATTTCAAATTTGCTTACGTGTCGGATCGGTTGTGAGGTTGGACTAGATCTTTACGAGCGAGCGGAGCGAGCGAGCAACTACTACAATTTCCAAGCTATACATATACCTTACATTGCGTTGCATATATTTCCTGTTACGACCTTAATTTGTCAGCGATATCGGACCTCACGTTACACTGGACTATGTGCAAATGTTACTTTTTATGTAAAACTATTGATAAAATGTAAACTTTTGTCAGTAGGCAAATCGATAAAGACTTCCGACTCCTCGGACTGGTGCGAATATCTCAACGTCCCTATGTGCCAAACCGTTGGTTCGTGAAACACCTTTACGCGTCGCACGCTCGCTGCGCTCGCTCGAAAACAATAGCCTAACCTAAAACCAAGCCCTCTTGCGTTCGTTATCCGTGAAGGAGGGGCCTAATTTCAAATTTGCTTACGTGTCGGATCGGCTGTGAGGTTGGACTAGAGTTTTACGAGCGAGCGGAGCGAGCGAGCAACTACTACAATTTCCAAGCTATACATATACCTTATATTGCGTAGCATATATTTCCTATTATTACCTAATTTTGTCTGCGATTTCGGAACTCGCGTTGCACTGTAATGTGTGAACATATTACTATTAATGTAAAACTATTGATAAACTGGGAACTTTTGTCAGTAGGCAACTCAATAAAGACTTCCGACTCTTTGGGCTGGTGCGAATATTTCAATGTCCCTATGTGCCAAACCGTTGGTACGTGAAACACCTTTACGCGTCGCACGCTCGCTGCGCTCGCTCGAAAACAATAGCCTAACCTAAAACCAGCCCTCTTGCGTTCGTTATCCGAGAAGGAGGCGACGAATTTCAAATTTGCGAAAGTGTCGTAACGGCTGTGAGGTAGGACTAGAGTTTTACAAGCGAGCGGAGCGAGCGAGCAACGATTACGAATTCCAAGCTATACATATATCTTATATTGTTCTGCTTATATTTCCTATTATTACCTAATTTTGTCTGCGATTTCGGAACTCACGTTGCACTGTAATGTGTGAAAATATTACTATTTATGTAAAACTATTGATAAACTGTAAACTGTTGTCAGTAGGCAACTCGATGAAGACTTCCGACTCCTCGGGCTGGTGCGAATATTTCAATGTCCATATATGCTAAACCGTTGGTTCGTGACACACCTTTAGGCGTTGCACGCTCGCAGCGCTCGCTCGAAAACTATAGCCTAACCTAAAACCGATCCCTCTTGCGTTCGTTATCCGAGGAGGAGGCGACTAATTTCAAATTTGCGAACGTGTCGAATCGGCTGTGAGGTTGGACTAGTGTTTTACAAGCGAGCGGAGCTAGCGAGCAACGATTACAATTTCCAAGCTATAGATATATCTTATATTGTTCTGCATATATTTCCTATTATTACCTAATTTTGTCTGCGATTTCGGACCTCACGTTGCACTGTACTGTGTGACAATATTACTATTAATGTTAAACTATTGATAAACTGTAAACTTTTGTCAGTAGGCAACTCGATAAACACTTCCGACTCCTCGGGCTGGTACGAATATTTCAATGTCCCTATGTGCCAAGCCGATGGTTTGTGACACACCTTTACGCGTGCCTCGCTCGCAGCGCTCGCTCGAAAGCTATAGCCTAACCTAAAACCAATCCCTCTTGCGTTCGTTATCCGAGAAGGAGGCGACTAATTTCAAATTTGCTTACTTGTCGGATCGGTTGTGAGGTTGGACTAGATTTTACGAGCGAGCGGAGCGAGCGAGCAACGATTACAATTTCAAAGCTATATATATACAGTATATTGTCCTGCATATATTTCCTGTTATTACATAATTCTGTCAGGGATTTCGGACCTCACGTTGCACTGTACTGTGTGAAAATATTACTAGTTCTGTAAAACTATTGATATACTGTAAACTGTTGTCAGTAGGCAACTCGATAAAGACATCCGACTCCTCGGGCTGGTGCGAATATTTCAATGTCCCTATGTGCCAATCCGTTGGTTCGTGACACACCTTTAGGCGTCGCACGCTCGCTGCGCTCGCTCCAAAACTATAGCCTAACCTAAAACCAATCCCTCTTGCGTTCGTTATCCGAGAAGGAGTCGACTAATTTAAATTTGCTTACGTGTCGAATCGGTTGTGAGGTTGGACTAGATTTTTACGAGCGAGCGGAGCGAGCGAGCAACAATTATAATTTCCAAGCTATACAGATACCTTATATTGCGTTGCATATATTTCCTGTTACTACCTTAATTTGTCAGCCATTTCGGACCTCACGTTGCACTGTACTGTGTGAAAATATTACTTTTAATGTAAAACTATTGATAAACTGTAAACTGTTGTCAGTAGGCAACTCGATAAAGACTTCCGACTCCTCGGGCTGGTGCGAATATTTCAATGTGCCTATGTGCCAAACCGTTGGTTCGTGACACACCTTTAGGCGTCGCACGCTCGCTGCGCTCGCTCCAAAACTATAGCCTAACCTAAAACCAATAACTCTTGCGTTCGTTATCCGAGAAGAAGGGGCCTAATTTCAAATTTGCTTACGTGTCGGATCGGTTGTGAGGTTGGACTAGATTTTTACGAGCGAGCGGAGCGGGCGAGCAACTACTACAGTTTCCAAGCTATACATATACCTTATATTGCGTAGCATATATTTCCTATTATTACCTAATTTTGTCTGCGATTTCGGAACTCACGTTGCACTGTAATGTGTGAAAATATTACTAGTTATGTAAAACTATTGATCAACTGGAAACTTTTGTCAGTTGGCAATTCGATAAAGACTTCCGGCTCCTCCGGCTGGTACGAATATTTCAATGTCCCTATGTGCCAAACCGATGGTTTGTGACACAACTTTACGCGTGCCTCGCTCGCTGCGCTCGCTCGAAAACTATAGCCTAACCTAAAACCAATCCCTCTTGCGTTCGTTGTCAGAGAAGGAGGCGACTAATTTCAAATTTGCGAACGTGTCGGATCGGCTGTGAGGTTGGACTAGAGTTTTACAAGCGAGCGGAGCGAGCGAGCAACGATTACGATTTCCAAGCTATACATATTTCTTATATTGTTCTGCATATATTTCCTATTATTACCTAATTTTGTCTGCGATTTCGGACCACACGTTGCACTGTACTGTGTGAAAATATTACTATTAATGTAAAACTATTGATAAACTGTAAACTTTTGTCAGTAGGCAACTCGATAAAGACTTCCGACTCCTCCGGCTGCTGCGAATATTTCAATGTCCCTATGTGCCAAACCGTTGGTTCGTGACGCACCTTTAGGCGTCGCACGCTCGCTGCGCTCGCTCGAAAACAATAGCCAAACCTAAAACCAAGCCCTCTTGCGTTCGTTATCCGAGAAGGAGGCGACTAATTTCAAATTTGCTTACTTGTCGGATCGGTTGTGAGGTTGGACTAGATTTTACGAGCGAGCGGAGTGAGCGAGCAACGATTACAATTTCCAAGCTATAGATATATCTTATATTGTTCTGCATGTATTTCCTATTATTACCTAATTTTGTCTGCGATTTCGGACCTCACGTTGCACTGTACTGTGCGAAAATATTACTATTAATGTTAAACTATTGATAAACTGTAAACTTTTGTCAGTAGGCAACTCGATAAACACTTCCGACTCCTCGGGCTGGTACGAATATTTCAATGTCCCTATGTGCCAAGCCGATGGTTTGTGACACACCTTTACGCGTGCCTCGCTCGCAGCGCTCGCTCGAAAGCTATAGCCTAACCTAAAACCAATCCCTCTTGCGTTCGTTATCCGAGAAGGAGGCGACTAATTTCAAATTTGCTTACTTGTCGGATCGGTTGTGAGGTTGGACTAGATTTTACGAGCGAGCGGAGCGAGCGAGCAACGATTACAATTTCAAAGCTATATATATACAGTATATTGTCCTGCATATATTTCCTGTTATTACATAATTCTGTCAGGGATTTCGGACCTCACGTTGCACTGTACTGTGTGAAAATATTACTAGTTATGTAAAACTATTGATATACTGTAAACTGTTGTCAGTAGGCAACTCGATAAAGACTTCCGACTCCTCGGGCTGGTGCGAATATTTCAATGTCCCTATGTGCCAATCCGTTGGTTCGTGACACACCTTTAGGCGTCGCACGCTCGCTGCGCTCGCTCCAAAACTATAGCCTAACCTAAAACCAATCCCTCTTGCGTTCGTTATCCGAGAAGGAGTCGACTAATTTAAATTTGCTTACGTGTCGAATCGGTTGTGAGGTTGGACTAGATTTTTACGAGCGAGCGGAGCGAGCGAGCAACCATTATAATTTCCAAGCTATACAGATACCTTATATTGCGTTGCATATATTTCCTGTTACTACCTTAATTTGTCAGCCATTTCGGACCTCACGTTGCACTGTACTGTGTGAAAATACTACTTTTAATGTAAAACTATTGATAAACTGTAAACTGTTGTCAGTAGGCAACTCGATAAAGACTTCCGACTCCTCGGGCTTGTGCGAATATTTCAATGTCCCTATGTGCCAAACCGTTGGTTCGTGACACACCTTTAGGCGTCGCACGCTCGCTGCGCTCGCTCCAAAAACTATAGCCTAACCTAAAACCAATAACTCTTGCGTTCGTTATCCGAGAAGAAGGGGCCTAATTTCAAATTTGCTTACGTGTCGGATCGGTTGTGAGGTTGGACTAGATTTTTACGAGCGAGCGGAGCGGGCGAGCAACTACTACAGTTTCCAAGCTATACATATACCTTATATTGCGTAGCATATATTTCCTATTATTACCTAATTTTGTCTGCGATTTCGGAACTCACGTTGCACTGTAATGTGTGAAAATATTACTAGTTATGTAAAACTATTGATCAACTGGAAACTTTTGTCAGTTGGCAATTCGATAAAGACTTCCGGCTCCTCCGGCTGGTACGAATATTTCAATGTCCCTATGTGCCAAACCGATGGTTTGTGACACAACTTTACGCGTGCCTCGCTCGCTGCGCTCGCTCGAAAACTATAGCCTAACCTAAAACCAATCCCTCTTGCGTTCGTTGTCAGAGAAGGAGGCGACTAATTTCAAATTTGCGAACGTGTCGGATCGGCTGTGAGGTTGGACTAGAGTTTTACAAGCGAGCGGAGCGAGCGAGCAACGATTACGATTTCCAAGCTATACATATTTCTTATATTGTTCTGCATATATTTCCTATTATTACCTAATTTTGTCTGCGATTTCGGACCACACGTTGCACTGTACTGTGTGAAAATATTACTATTAATGTAAAACTATTGATAAACTGTAAACTTTTGTCAGTAGGCAACTCGATAAAGACTTCCGACTCCTCCGGCTGGTGCGAATATTTCAATGTCCCTATGTGCCAAACCGTTGGTTCGTGACGCACCTTTAGGCGTCGCACGCTCGCTGCGCTCGCTCGAAAACAATAGCCTAACCTAAAACCGATCCCTCTTGCGTTCGTTATCCGAGGAGGAGGCGACTAATTTCAAATTTGCGAACGTGTCGAATCGGCTGTGAGGTTGGACTAGAATTTTACAAGCGAGCGGAGCGAGCGAGCAACGATTACAATTTCCAAGCTATACATATATCTTATATTGTTCTGCATATATTTCCTATTATTACCTAATTTTGTCTGCGATTTCGGACCTCACGTTGCACTGTACTGTGTGAAAATATTACTATTAATGTTAAACTATTGATAAACTGTAAACTTTTGTCAGTAGGCAACTCGATAAACACTTCCGACTCCTCGGGCTGGTACGAATATTTCAATGTCCCTATGTGCCAAGCCGATGGTTTGTGACACACCTTTACGCGTGCCTCGCTCGCAGCGCTCGCTCGAAAGCTATAGCCTAACCTAAAACCAATCCCTCTTGAGTTCGTTATCCGAGAAGGAGGCGACTAATTTCAAATTTTCTTACTTGTCGGATCGGTTGTGAGGTTGGACTAGATTTTACGAGCGAGCGGAGCGAGCGAGCAACGATTACAATTTCAAAGCTATATATATACAGTATATTGTCCTGCATATATTTCCTGTTATTACATAATTCTGTCAGGGATTTCGGACCTCACGTTGCACTGTACTGTGTGAAAATATTACTAGTTCTGTAAAACTATTGATATACTGTAAACTGTTGTCAGTAGGCAACTCGATAAAGACTTCCGACTCCTCGGGCTGGTGCGAATATTTCAATGTCCCTATGTGCCAATCCGTTGGTTCGTGACACACCTTTAGGCGTCGCACGCTCGCTGCGCTCGCTCCAAAACTATAGCCTAACCTAAAACCAATCCCTCTTGCGTTCGTTATCCGAGAAGGAGTCGACTAATTTAAATTTGCTTACGTGTCGAATCGGTTGTGAGGTTGGACTAGATTTTTACGAGCGAGCGGAGCGAGCGAGCAACAATTATAATTTCCAAGCTATACAGATACCTTATATTGCGTTGCATATATTTCCTGTTACTACCTTAATTTGTCAGCCACTTCGGACCTCACGTTGCACTGTACTGTGTGAAAATATTACTTTTAATGTAAAACTATTGATAAACTGTAAACTGTTGTCAGTAGGCAACTCGATAAAGACTTCCGACTCCTCGGGCTGGTGCGAATATTTCAATGTGCCTATGTGCCAAACCGTTGGTTCGTGACACACCTTTAGGCGTCGCACGCTCGCTGCGCTCGCTCCAAAACTATAGCCTAACCTAAAACCAATAACTCTTGCGTTCGTTATCCGAGAAGAAGGGGCCTAATTTCAAATTTGCTTACGTGTCGGATCGGTTGTGAGGTTGGACTAGATTTTTACGAGCGAGCGGAGCGGGCGAGCAACTACTACAGTTTCCAAGCTATACATATACCTTATATTGCGTAGCATATATTTCCTATTATTACCTAATTTTGTCTGCGATTTCGGAACTCACGTTGCACTGTAATGTGTGAAAATATTACTAGTTATGTAAAACTATTGATCAACTGGAAACTTTTGTCAGTTGGCAATTCGATAAAGACTTCCGGCTCCTCCGGCTGGTACGAATATTTCAATGTCCCTATGTGCCAAACCGATGGTTTGTGACACAACTTTACGCGTGCCTCGCTCGCTGCGCTCGCTCGAAAACTATTGCCTAACCTAAAACCAATCCCTCTTGCGTTCGTTGTCAGAGAAGGAGGCGACTAATTTCAAATTTGCGAACGTGTCGGATCGGCTGTGAGGTTGGACTAGAGTTTTACAAGCGAGCGGAGCGAGCGAGCAACGATTACGATTTCCAAGCTATACATATACCTTATATTGCGTTGCATATATTTCCTGTTACTACCTTAATTTGTCAGCGATTTCGGACCTCACGTTGCACTGAACTATGTGGAAATATTACTTTTCATGTAAAACTATTGATAAAATGTAAACTTTTGTCAGTAGGCAACTCGATAAAGACTTCCGACTCCTCGGGCTGGTGCGAATATTTCAATGTCCCTATGTACCAAACCGTTGGTACGTGACACAGCTTTAGGCGTCGCACGCTCGCTGCGCTCGCTCCAAAACTATAGCCTAACCTAAAACCAATCACTCTTGCATTCGTTATCCGAGAAGAAGGGGCCTAATTTCAAATTTGCTTGCGTGTCGGATCGGTTGTGAGGTTGGACTAGATTTTACGAGCGAGCGGAGCGAGCGATCAACGATTACAATTTCCAAGCTATATATATACCATATATTGTCCTGCATATATTTCCTATTATTACATAATTCTGTCAGGGATTTCGGACCTCACGTTGCACTGTACTGTGTGAAGATATTACTAGTTATGTAAAACTATTGATAAACTGTAAACTGTTGTCAGTTGGCAACTCGATAAAGACTTCCGACTCCTCGGGCTGGTGCGAATATTTCAATGTCCCTATGTGCCAAACCGTTGGTTCGTGACGCACCTTTAGGCGTCGCACGCTCGCTGCGCTCGCTCCAAAACTATAGCCTAACCTAAAACCAATCACTCTTGCGTTCGGTATCCGAGAAGGAGTCGACTAATTTGAAATTTGCTTACGTGTCGGATCGGTTGTGAGGTTGCACTAGATTTTTACGAGCGAGCGGAGCGAGCGAGCAACTACTACAATTTCCAAGATATACATATACCTTATATTGCGTAGCATATATTTCCTATTATTACCTAATTTTGTCTGCGATTTCGGACCTCACGTTGCACTGTACTGTGTGAAAATATTACTATTAATGTTAAACTATTGATAAACTGTAAACTTATGTCAGCAGGCAACTCGATAAAGACTTCCGACTCCTCCGGCTGGTGCAAATATTTCAATGTCCATATATGCTAAACCGTTGGTTCGTGACACACCTTTAGGCGTCGCACGCTCGCTGCGCTCGCTCCAAAACTATAGCCTAACCTAAAACCAATAACTCTTGCGTTCGTTATCCGAGAAGAAGGGGCCTAATTTCAAATTTGCTTACGTGTCGGATCGGTTGTGAGGTTGGACTAGATTTTTACGAGCGAGCGGAGCGGGCGAGCAACTACTACAGTTTCCAAGCTATACATATACCTTATATTGCGTAGCATATATTTCCTATTATTACCTAATTTTGTCTGCGATTTCGGAACTCACGTTGCACTGTAATGTGTGAAAATATTACTAGTTATGTAAAACTATTGATCAACTGGAAACTTTTGTCAGTTGGCAATTCGATAAAGACTTCCGGCTCCTCCGGCTGGTACGAATATTTCAATGTCCCTATGTGCCAAACCGATGGTTTGTGACACAACTTTACGCGTGCCTCGCTCGCTGCGCTCGCTCGAAAACTATAGCCTAACCTAAAACCAATCCCTCTTGCGTTCGTTGTCAGAGAAGGAGGCGACTAATTTCAAATTTGCGAACGTGTCGGATCGGCTGTGAGGTTGGACTAGAGTTTTACAAGCGAGCGGAGCGAGCGAGCAACGATTACGATTTCCAAGCTATACATATTTCTTATATTGTTCTGCATATATATCCTATTATTACCTAATTTTGTCTGCGATTTCGGACCACACGTTGCACTGTACTGTGTGAAAATATTACTATTAATGTAAAACTATTGATAAACTGTAAACTTTTGTCAGTAGGCAACTCGATAAAGACTTCCGACTCCTCCGGCTGGTGCGAATATTTCAATGTCCCTATGTGCCAAACCGTTGGTTCGTGACGCACCTTTAGGCGTCGCACGCTCGCTGCGCTCGCTCGAAAACAATAGCCTAACCTAAAACCAAGCCCTCTTGCGTTCGTTATCCGAGAAGGAGGCGACTAATTTCAAATTTGCTTACTTGTCGGATCGGTTGTGAGGTTGGACTAGATTTTACGAGCGAGCGGAGCGAGCGAGCAACGATTACAATTTCCAAGCTATAGATATATCTTATATTGTTCTGCATATATTTCCTATTATTACCTAATTTTGTCTGCGATTTCGGACCTCACGTTGCACTGTACTGTGTGAAAATATTACTATTAATGTTAAACTATTGATAAACTGTAAACTTTTGTCAGTAGGCAACTCGATAAACACTTCCGACTCCTCGGGCTGGTACGAATATTTCAATGTCCCTATGTGCCAAGCCGATGGTTTGTGACACACCTTTACGCGTGCCTCGCTCGCAGCGCTCGCTCGAAAGCTATAGCCTAACCTAAAACCAATCCCTCTTGCGTTCGTTATCCGAGAAGGAGGCGACTAATTTCAAATTTGCTTACTTGTCGGATCGGTTGTGAGGTTGGACTAGATTTTACGAGCGAGCGGAGCGAGCGAGCAACGATTACAATTTCCAAGCTATAGATATATCTTATATTGTTCTGCATATATTTCCTATTATTACCTAATTTTGTCTGCGATTTCGGACCTCACGTTGCACTGTACTGTGTGAAAATATTACTATTAATGTTAAACTATTGATAAACTGTAAACTTTTGTCAGTAGGCAACTCGATAAAGACTTCCGACTTCTCGGGCTGGTGCGAATATTTCAATGTCCCTATGTGCCAAACCGTTGGTTCGTGACACACCTTTAGGCGTAGCACGCTCGCTGCGCTCGCTCGAAAACAATAGCCTAACCTAAAACCAAGCCCTCTTGCGTTCGTTATCCGAGAAGGAGGCGACGAATTTCAAATTTGCGAAAGTGTCGTAACGGCTGTGAGGTAGGACTAGAGTTTTACAAGCGAGCGGAGCGAGCGAGCAACGATTACGAATTCCAAGCTATACATATATCTTATATTGTTCTGCATATATTTCCTATTATTACCTAATTTTGTCTGCGATTTCGGACCTCACGTTGCACTGTACTGTGTGAAAATATTACTATTAATGTTAAACAATTGATAAACTGTAAACTTTTGTCAGTAGGCAACTCGATAAACACTTCCCACTCCTCGGGCTGGTGCGAATATTTCAATGTGCCTATGTGCCAAACCGTTGGTTCGTGACACACCTTTAGGCGTCGCACGCTCGCTGCGCTCGCTCCAAAACTATAGCCTAACCTAAAACCAATAACTCTTGCGTTCGTTATCCGAGAAGAAGGGGCCTAATTTCAAATTTGCTTACGTGTCGGATCGGTTGTGAGGTTGGACTAGATTTTTACGAGCGAGCGGAGCGGGCGAGCAACTACTACAGTTTCCAAGCTATACATATACCTTATATTGCGTAGCATATATTTCCTATTATTACCTAATTTTGTCTGCGATTTCGGAACTCACGTTGCACTGTAATGTGTGAAAATATTACTAGTAATGTAAAACTATTGATCAACTGGAAACTTTTGTTAGTTGGCAATTCGATAAAGACTTCCGGCTCCTCCGGCTGGTACGAATATTTCAATGTCCCTATGTGCCAAACCGATGGTTTGTGACACAACTTTACGCGTGCCTCGCTCGCTGCGCTCGCTCGAAAACTATAGCCTAACCTAAAACCAATCCCTCTTGCGTTCGTTGTCAGAGAAGGAGGCGACTAATTTCAAATTTGCGAACGTGTCGGATCGGCTGTGAGGTTGGACTAGAGTTTTACAAGCGAGCGGAGCGAGCGAGCAACGATTACGATTTCCAAGCTATACATATTTCTTATATTGTTCTGCATATATTTCCTATTATTACCTAATTTTGTCTGCGATTTCGGACCACACGTTGCACTGTACTGTGTGAAAATATTACTATTAATGTAAAACTATTGATAAACTGTAAACTTTTGTCAGTAGGCAACTCGATAAAGACTTCCGACTCCTCCGGCTGGTGCGAATATTTCAATGTCCCTATGTGCCAAACCGTTGGTTCGTGACGCACCTTTAGGCGTCGCACGCTCGCTGCGCTCGCTCCAAAACTATAGCCTAACCTAAAACCAATCCCTCTTGCGTTCGGTATCCGAGAAGGAGTCGACTAATTTGAAATTTGCTTACGTGTCGGATCGGTTGTGAGGTTGCACTAGATTTTTACGAGCGAGCGGTGCGAGCGAGCAACTACTACAATTTCCAAGATATACATATACCTTATATTGCGTAGCATATATTTCCTATTATTACCTAATTTTGTCTGCGATTTCGGACCTCACGTTGCACTGTACTGTGTGAAAATATTACTATTAATGTTAAACTATTGATAAACTGTAAACTTTTGTCAGTAGGCAACTCGATAAAGACTTCCGACTCCTCCGGCTGGTGCGAATATTTCAATGTCCATATATGCTAAACCGTTGGTTCGTAACACACCTTTAGGCGTTGCACGCTCGCAGCGCTCGCTCGAAAACTATAGCCTAACCTAAAACCGATCCCTCTTGCGTTCGTTATCCGAGGAGGAGGCGACTAATTTCAAATTTGCGAACGTGTCGAATCGGCTGTGAGGTTGGACTAGAATTTTACAAGCGAGCGGAGCGAGCGAGCAACGATTACAATTTCCAAGCTATACATATATCTTATATTGTTCTGCATATATTTCCTATTATTACCTAATTTTGTCTGCGATTTCGGACCTCACGTTGCACTGTACTGTGTGAAAATATTTCTATTAATGTTAAACTATTGATAAACTGTAAACATTTGTCAGTAGGCAACTCGATAAACACTTCCCACTCCTCGGGCTGGTACGAATATTTCAATGTCCCTATGTGCCAAACCGATGGTTTGTGACACACCTTTAGGCGTCGCACGCTCGCTGCGCTCGCTCCAAAACTATAGCCTAACCTAAAACCAATCCCTCTTGCGTTCGTTATCCGAGAAGGAGTCGACTAATTTCAAATTTGCTTACTTGTCGGTTCGGTTGTGAGGATGGACTAGATTTTTACGAGCGAGCGGAACGAGCGAGCAACTACTACAATTTCCAAGCTATACATATACCTTATATTGCGTTGCATATATTTCCTGTTACTACCTTAATTTGTCAGCGATTTCGGACCTCACGTTGCACTGAACTATGTGGAAATATTACTTTTCATGTAAAACTATTGATAAAATGTAAACTTTTGTCAGTAGGCAACTCGATAAAGACTTCCGACTCCTCGGGCTGGTGCGAATATTTCAATGTCCCTATGTACCAAACCGTTGGTACGTGACACAGCTTTAGGCGTCGCACGCTCGCTGCGCTCGCTCCAAAACTATAGCCTAACCTAAAACCAATCACTCTTGCATTCGTTATCCGAGAAGAAGGGGCCTAATTTCAAATTTGCTTGCGTGTCGGATCGGTTGTGAGGTTGGACTAGATTTTACGAGCGAGCGGAGCGAACGATCAACGATTACAATTTCCAAGCTATATATATACCATATATTGTCCTGCATATATTTCCTGTTATTACATAATTCTGTCAGGGATTTCGGACCTCACGTTGCACTGTACTGTGTGAAGATATTACTAGTTATGTAAAACTATTGATAAACTGTAAACTGTTGTCAGTTGGCAACTCGATAAAGACTTCCGACTCCTCGGGCTGGTGCGAATATTTCAATGTCCCTATGTGCCAAACCGTTGGTTCGTGACGCACCTTTAGGCGTCGCACGCTCGCTGCGCTCGCTCCAAAACTATAGCCTAACCTAAAACCAATCCCTCTTGCGTTCGGTATCCGAGAAGGAGTCGACTAATTTGAAATTTGCTTACGTGTCGGATCGGTTGTGAGGTTGCACTAGATTTTTACGAGCGAGCGGAGCGAGCGAGCAACTACTACAATTTCCAAGATATACATATACCTTATATTGCGTAGCATATATTTCCTATTATTACCTAATTTTGTCTGCGATTTCGGACCTCACGTTGCACTGTACTGTGTGAAAATATTACTATTAATGTTAAACTATTGATAAACTGTAAACTTATGTCAGCAGGCAACTCGATAAAGACTTCCGACTCCTCCGGCTGGTGCGAATATTTCAATGTCCATATATGCTAAACCGTTGGTTCGTGACACACCTTTAGGCGTTGCACGCTCGCAGCGCTCGCTCGAAAACTATAGCCTAACATAAAACCGATCCCTCTTGCGTTCGTTACCCGAGGAGGAGGCGACTAATTTCAAATTTGCGAACGTGTCGAATCGGCTGTGAGGTTGGACTAGAATTTTACAAGCGAGCGGAGCGAGCGAGCAACGATTACAATTTCCATGCTATACATATATCTTATATTGTTCTGCATATATTTCCTATTATTACCTAATTTTGTCTGCGATTTCGGACCTCACGTTGCACTGTACTGTGTGAAAATATTACTATTAATGTTAAACAATTGATAAACTGTAAACTTTTGTCAGTAGGCAACTCGATAAACACTTCCCACTCCTCGGGCTGGTGCGAATATTTCAATGTGCCTATGTGCCAAACCGTTGGTTCGTGACACACCTTTAGGCGTCGCACGCTCGCTGCGCTCGCTCCAAAACTATAGCCTAACCTAAAACCAATAACTCTTGCGTTCGTTATCCGAGAAGAAGGGGCCTAATTTCAAATTTGCTTACGTGTCGGATCGGTTGTGAGGTTGGACTAGATTTTTACGAGCGAGCGGAGCGGGCGAGCAACTACTACAGTTTCCAAGCTATACATATACCTTATATTGCGTAGCATATATTTCCTATTATTACCTAATTTTGTCTGCGATTTCGGAACTCACGTTGCACTGTAATGTGTGAAAATATTACTAGTTATGTAAAACTATTGATCAACTGGAAACTTTTGTCAGTTGGCAATTCGATAAAGACTTCCGGCTCCTCCGGCTGGTACGAATATTTCAATTTCCCTATGTGCCAAACCGATGGTTTGTGACACAACTTTACGCGTGCCTCGCTCGCTGCGCTCGCTCGAAAACTATAGCCTAACCTAAAACCAATCCCTCTTGCGTTCGTTGTCAGAGAAGGAGGCGACTAATTTCAAATTTGCGAACGTGTCGGATCGGCTGTGAGGTTGGACTAGAGTTTTACAAGCGAGCGGAGCGAGCGAGCAACGATTACGATTTCCAAGCTATACATATTTCTTATATTGTTCTGCATATATTTCCTATTATTACCTAATTTTGTCTGCGATTTCGGACCACACGTTGCACTGTACTGTGTGAAAATATTACTATTAATGTAAAACTATTGATAAACTGTAAACTTTTGTCAGTAGGCAACTCGATAAAGACTTCCGACTCCTCCGGCTGGTGCGAATATTTCAATGTCCCTATGTGCCAAACCGTTGGTTCGTGACGCACCTTTAGGCGTCGCACGCTCGCTGCGCTCGCTCCAAAACTATAGCCTAACCTAAAACCAATCCCTCTTGCGTTCGGTATCCGAGAAGGAGTCGACTAATTTGAAATTTGCTTACGTGTCGGATCGGTTGTGAGGTTGCACTAGATTTTTACGAGCGAGCGGTGCGAGCGAGCAACTACTACAATTTCCAAGATATACATATACCTTATATTGCGTAGCATATATTTCCTATTATTACCTAATTTTGTCTGCGATTTCGGACCTCACGTTGCACTGTACTGTGTGAAAATATTACTATTAATGTTAAACTATTGATAAACTGTAAACTTATGTCAGCAGGCAACTCGATAAAGACTTCCGACTCCTCCGGCTGGTGCGAATATTTCAATGTCCATATATGCTAAACCGTTGGTTCGTGACACACCTTTAGGCGTTGCACGCTCGCAGCGCTCGCTCGAAAACTATAGCCTAACCTAAAATCGATCCCTCTTGCGTTCGTTACCCGAGGAGGAGGCGACTAATTTCAAATTTGCGAACGTGTCGAATCGGCTGTGAGGTTGGACTAGAATTTTACAAGCGAGCGGAGCGAGCGAGCAACGATTACAATTTCCAAGCTATACATATATCTTATAATGTTCTGCATATTTTTCCTATTATTACCTAATTTTGTCTGCGATTTCGGACCTCACGTTGCACTGTACTGTGTGAAAATATTACTATTAATGTTAAACTATTGATAAACTGTAAACTTTTGTCAGTAGGCAACTCGATAAACACTTCCCACTCCTCGGGCTGGTACGAATATTTCAATGTCCCTATGTGCCAAACCGATGGTTTGTGACACACCTTTACGCGTGCCTCACTCGCAGCGCTCGCTCGAAAACTATAGCCTAACCTAAAACCAATCCCTCTTGCGTTCGTTATCCGAGAACGAGGCGACTAATTTCAAATTTGCTTACGTGTCGGATCGGTTGTGAGGTTGGACTAGATTTTACGAGCGAGCGGAGCGAGCGAGCAACGATTACAATTTCAAAGCTATATATATACAGTATATTGTCCTGCATATATTTCCTGTTATTACATAATTCTGTCAGGGATTTCGGACCTCACGTTGCACTGTACTGTGTGAAAATATTACTAGTTATGTAAAACTATTGATATACTGTAAACTGTTGTCAGTAGGCAACTCGATAAAGACTTCCGGCTCCTCCGGCTGGTACGAATATTTCAATGTCCCTATGTGCCAAACCGATGGTTTGTGACACAACTTTACGCGTGCCTCGCTCGCTGCGCTCGCTCGAAAACTATAGCCTAACCTAAAACCAATCCCTCTTGCGTTCGTTGTCAGAGAAGGCGGCGACTAATTTCAAATTTGCGAACGTGTCGGATCGGCTGTGAGGTTGGACTAGAGTTTTACAAGCGAGCGGAGCGAGCGAGCAACGATTACGATTTCCAAGCTATACATATTTCTTATATTGTTCTGCATATATTTCCTATTATTACCTAATTTTGTCTGCGATTTCGGACCACACGTTGCACTGTACTGTGTGAAAATATTACTATTAATGTAAAACTATTGATAAACTGTAAACTTTTGTCAGTAGGCAACTCGATAAAGACTTCCGACTCCTCCGGCTGGTGCGAATATTTCAATGTCCATATATGCTAAACCGTTGGTTCGTGACACACCTTTAGGCGTTGCACGCTCGCAGCGCTCGCTCGAAAACTATAGCCTAACCTAAAACCGATCCCTCTTGCGTTCGTTATCCGAGGAGGAGGCGACTAATTTCAAATTTGCGAACGTGTCGAATCGGCTGTGAGGTTGGACTAGAATTTTACAAGCGAGCGGAGCGAGCGAGCAACGATTACAATTTCCAAGCTATACATATATCTTATATTGTTCTGCATATATTTCCTATTATTAGGCTAATTTTGTCTGCGATTTCGGACCTCACGTTGCACTGTACTGTGTGAAAATATTTCTATTAATGTTAAACCATTGATAAACTGTAAACTTTTGTCAGTAGGCAACTCGATAAACACTTCCCACTCCTCGGGCTGGTACGAATATTTCAATGTCCCTATGTGCCAAACCGATGGTTTGTGACACACCTTTAGGCGTCGCACGCTCGCAGCGCTCGCACCAAAACTATAGCCTAACCTAAAACCAATCCCTCTTGCGTTCGTTATCCGAGAAGGAGTCGACTAATTTCAAATTTGCTTACTTGTCGGTTCGGTTGTGAGGATGGACTAGATTTTTACGAGCGAGCGGAACGAGCGAGCAGCTACTACAATTTCCAAGCTATACATATACCTTATATTGCGTTGCATATATTTCCTGTTACTACCTTAATTTGTCAGCGATTTCGGACCTCACGTTGCACTGAACTATGTGGAAATATTACTTTTCATGTAAAACTATTGATAAAATGTAAACTTTTGTCAGTAGGCAACTCGATAAAGACTTCCGACTCCTCGGGCTGGTGCGAATATTTCAATGTCCCTATGTACCAAACCGTTGGTACGTGACACAGCTTTAGGCGTCGCACGCTCGCGGCGCTCGCTCCAAAACTATAGCCTAACCTAAAACCAATCACTCTTGCATTCGTTATCCGAGAAGAAGGGGCCTAATTTCAAATTTGCTTGCGTGTCGGATCGGTTGTGAGGTTGGACTAGATTTTACGAGCGAGCGGAGCGAGCGATCAACGATTACAATTTCCAAGCTATATATATACCATATATTGTCCTGCATATATTTCCTGTTATTACATAATTCTGTCAGGGATTTCGGACCTCACGTTGCACTGTACTGTGTGAAGATATTACTAGTTATGTAAAACTATTGATAAACTGTAAACTGTTGTCAGTAGGCAACTCGATAAAGACTTCCGACTCCTCGGGCTGGTGCGAATATTTCAATGTCCCTATGTGCCAAACCGTTGGTTCGTGACGCACCTTTAGGCGTCGCACGCTCGCTGCCCTCGCTCCAAAACTATAGCCTAACCTAAAACCAATCCCTCTTGCGTTCGGTATCCGAGAAGGAGTCGACTAATTTGAAATTTGCTTACGTGTCGGATCGGTTGTGAGGTTGCACTAGATTTTTACGAGCGAGCGGAGCGAGCGAGCAACTACTACAATATCCAAGATATACATATACCTTATATTGCGTAGCATATATTTCCTATTATTACCTAATTTTGTCTGCGATTTCGGACCTCACGTTGCACTGTACTGTGTGAAAATATTACTATTAATGTTAAACTATTGATAAACTGTAAACTTATGTCAGCAGGCAACTCGATAAAGACTTCCGACTCCTCCGGCTGGTGCGAATATTTCAATGTCCATATATGCTAAACCGTTGGTTCGTGACACACCTTTAGGCGTTGCACGCTCGCAGCCCTCGCTCGAAAACTATAGCCTAACCTAAAACCAATCCCTCTTGCGTTCGTTATCCGAGAAGGAGGCGACTAATTTCAATTTTGCGAACGTGTCGGATCGTCTGTGAGGTTGGACTAGAATTTTACAAGCGAGCGGAGCGAGCGAGCAACGATTACAATTTCCAAGCTATACATATATCTTATATTGTTCTGCATATATTTCCTATTATTACCTAATTTTGTCTGCGATTTCGGACCTCACGTTGCACTGTACTGTGTGAAAATATTACTATTAATGTTAAACTATTGATAAACTGTAAACTTTTGTCAGTAGGCAACTCGATAAACATTTCCCACTCCTCGGGCTGGTACGAATATTTCAATGTCCCTATGTGCCAAACCGATGGTTTGTGACACACCTTTACGCGTGCCTCGCTCGCAGCGCTCGCTCGAAAACTATAGCCTAACCTAAAACCAATCCCTCTTGCGTTCGTTATCCGAGAAGGAGGCGACTAATTTCAAATTTGCTTACGTGTCGGATCGGTTGTGAGGTTGGACTAGATTTTTACGAGCGAGCGGACCGAGCGACCAACGATTACAATTTCCAAGCTATATATATACCATATATTGTCCTGCATATATTTCCTGTTATTACCTAATTTTGTCTGCGATTTCGGATCACACGTTGCCCTGTACTGTGTGAAAATATTACTATTAATGTAAAACTATTGATAAACTGTAAACTTTTGTCAGTAGGCAACTCGATAAACACTTCCCACTCCTCGGGCTGGTACGAATATTTCAATGTCCCTATGTGCCAAACCGATGGTTTGTGACACACCTTTAGGCGTCGCACGCTCGCTGCGCTCGCTCCAAAACTATAGCCTAACCTAAAACCAATCCCTCTTGCGTTCGTTATCCGAGAAGAAGGGGCCTAATTTCAAATTTGCTTACGTGTCGGATCGGTTGTGAGGTTGGACTAGATTTTACGAGCGAGCGGAGCGAGCGATCAACGATTACAATTTCCAAGCTATATATATACCATATATTGTCCTGCATATATTTCCTGTTATTACATAATTCTGTCAGGGATTTCGGACCTCACGTTGCACTGTAATGTGTGAACATATTACTATTAATGTAAAACTATTGATAAACTGGAAACTTTTGTCAGTAGGCAACTCGATAAAGACTTCCGACTCCTCGGACTTGTGCGAATATTTCAATTTCCCTATATGCCAAACCGTTGGTTCGTGACACACCTTTAGGAGTCGCACGCTCGCTGCGCTCGCTCGAAAACTATAGCCTAACCTAAAACCAATCCCTCTTGCGTTCGTTATCCGAGAAGGAGTCGACTAATTTCAAATTTGCTTACTTGTCGGATCGGTTGTGAGGATGGACTAGATTTTTACGAGCGAGCGGAACGAGCGAGCAACTACTACAATTTCCAAGCTATACATATACCTTATATTGCGTTGCATATATTTCCTGTTACTACCTTAATTTGTCAGCGATTTCGGACCTCACGTTGCACTGAACTATGTGGAAATATTACTTTTCATGTAAAACTATTGATAAAATGTAAACTTTTGTCAGTAGGCAACTCGATAAAGACTTCCGACTCCTCGGGCTGGTGCGAATATTTCAATGTCCCTTTGTGCCAAACCGTTGGTTCGTGAAACACCTTTACGCGTCGCACGCTCGCTGCGCTCGCTCGAAAACAATAGTGTAACCTAAACCCAAGCCCTCTTGCGTTCGTTATCCGTGAAGGAGGCGACTAATTTCAAATTTGCGAACGTGTCGGATCGGTTGTGAGGTTGGACTAGATTTTTACGAGCGAGCGGAGCGAGCGAGCAACGATTACATTTTCCAAGCTATACATATATCTTATATTGTTCTGCATATATTTCCTATTATAACCTAATTTTGTCTGCGATTTCGGACACTCACGTTGCACTGTAATGTGTGAACATATTACTATTAATGTAAAACTATTGATAAACTGTAAACTTTTGTCAGTAGGCAACTCGATAAAGACTTCCTACTCCTCGGGCTGGTGCGAATATTTCAATGTCCCTATGTACCAAACCGTTGGTACGTGACACAGCTTTAGGCGTCGCACGCTCGCTGCGCTCGCTCCAAAACTATAGCCTAACCTAAAACCAATCACTCTTGCATTCGTTATCCGAGAAGAAGGGGCCTAATTTCAAATTTGCTTGCGTGTCGGATCGGTTGTGAGGTTGGACTAGATTTTACGAGCGAGCGGAGCGAGCGATCAACGATTACAATTTCCAAGCTATATATATACCATATATTGTCCTGCATATATTTCCTGTTATTACATAATTCTGTCAGGGATTTCGGACCTCACGTTGCACTGTACTGTGTCAAGATATTACTAGTTATGTAAAACTATTGATAAACTGTAAACTGTTGTCAGTAGGCAACTCGATAAAGACTTCCGACTCCTCGGGCTGGTGCGAATATTTCAATGTCCCTATGTGCCAAACCGTTGGTTCGTGACACACCTTTAGGCGTCGCACGCTCGCTGCGCACGCTCCAAAACTATAGCCTAACCTAAAACCAATCACTCTTGCGTTCGTTATCCGAGAAGAAGGGGCCTAATTTCAAATTTGCTTACGTGTCGGATCGGTTGTGAGGTTGGACTAGATTTTTACGAGCGAGCGGAGCGGGCGAGCAACTACTACAGTTTCCAAGCTATACATATACCTTATATTGCGTAGCATATATTTCCTATTATTACCTAATTTTGTCTGCGATTTCGGACCTCACGTTGCACTGTACTGTGTGAAAATATTACTATTAATGTTAAACTATTGATAAACTGTAAACTTTTGTCAGTAGGCAACTCGATAAACACTTCCCACTCCTCGGGCTGGTACGAATATTTCAATGTCCCTATGTGCCAAACCGATGGTTTGTGACACACCTTTACGCGTGCCTCGCTCGCAGCGCTCGCTCGAAAACTATAGCCTAACCTAAAACCAATCTCTCTTGCGTTCGTTATCCGAGAAGGAGGCGACTAATTTCAAATTTGCTTACGTGTCGGATCGGCTGTGAGGTTGGACTAGAATTTTACAAGCGAGCGGAGCGAGCGAGCAACGATTACAATTTCCAAGCTATACATATATCTTATATTGTTCTGCATATATTTCCTATTATTACCTAATTTTGTCTGCGATTTCGGACCTCACGTTGCACTGTACTGTGTGAAAATATTACTATTAATGTTAAACTATTGATAAACTGTAAACTTTTGTCAGTAGGCAACTCGATAAACACTTCCCACTCCTCGGGCTGGTACGAATATTTCAATGTCCCTATGTGCCAAACCGATGGTTTGTGACACACCTTTACGCGTGCCTCGCTCGCAGCGCTCACTCGAAAACTATAGCCTAACCTAAAACCAATCTCTCTTGCGTTCGTTATCCGAGAAGGAGGCGACTAATTTCAAATTTGCTTACGTGTCGGATCGGCTGTGAGGTTGGACTAGAATTTTACAAGCGAGCGGAGCGAGCGAGCAACGATTACAATTTCCAAGCTATACATATATCTTATATTGTTCTGCATATATTTCCTATTATTACCTAATTTTGTCTGCGATTTCGGACCTCACGTTGCACTGTACTGTGTGAAAATATTACTATTAATGTTAAACTATTGATAAACTGTAAACTTTTGTCAGTAGGCAACTCGATAAACACTTCCCACTCCTCGGGCTGGTACGAATATTTCAATGTCCCTATGTGCCAAACCGATGGTTTGTGACACACCTTTACGCGTGCCTCGCTCGCAGCGCTCGCTCGAAAACTATAGCCTAACCTAAAACCAATCACTCTTGCGTTCGTTATCCGAGAAGGAGGCGACTAATTTCAAATTTGCTTACGTGTCGGATCGGTTGTGAGGTTGGACTAGATTTTTACGAGCGAGCGGACCGAGCGACCAACGATTACAATTTCCAAGCTATATATATACCATATATTGTCCTGCATATATTTCCTGTTATTACCTAATTTTGTCTGCGATTTCGGATCACACGTTGCCCTGTACTGTGTGAAAATATTACTATTAATGTAAAACTATTGATAAACTGTAAACTTTTGTCAGTAGGCAACTCGATAAAGACTTCCGACTCCTCGGGCTGGTGCGAATATTTCAATGTCCCTATGTACCAAACCGTTGGTACGTGACACACCTTTTGGCGTCGCACGCTCGCTGCGCTCGCTCCAAAACTATAGCCTAACCTAAAACCAATCACTCTTGCATTCGTTATCCGAGAAGAAGGGGCCTAATTTCAAATTTGCTTACGTGACGGATCGGTTGTGAGGTTGGACTAGATTTTACGAGCGAGCGGAGCGAGCGATCAACGATTACAATTTCCAAGCTATATATATACCATATATTGTCCTGCATATATTTCCTGTTATTACATATTTCTGTCAGGGATTTCGGACCTCACGTTGCACTGTACTGTGTGAAAATATTACTAGTTATGTAAAACTATTGATCAACTGGAAACTTCTGTCAGTAGGCAATTCGATAAAGACTCCCGGCTCCTCAGGCTGGTGCGAATATTTCAATGTCCATATATGCGAAACCGTTGGTTCGTGAAACACCTTTACGCGTCGCACGCTCGCTGCGCTCGCTCGAAAACAATAGCTTAACCTAAAACCAATCCCTCTTGCGTTTGGTATCCGAGAAGGAGTCGACTAATTTCATATTTGCTTACGTGTCGGATCGGTTGTGAGGTTGGACTAGATTTTTACGAGCGAGCGGAGCGAGCGAGCAACGATTACAATTTCCAAGCTATATATATACCATATATTGTCCTGCATATATTTCCTGTTATTACATAATTCTGTCAGGGATTTCGGACCTCACGTTGCACTGTACTGTGTGAAAATATTACTAGTTATGTAAAACTATTGATCAACTGGAAACTTTTGTCAGTAGGCAATTCGATATAGACTTCCGGCTCCTCGGGCTAGTGCGAATATTTCAATGTTCCTATATGCCAAACCGTTGGTGCGTGACACACCTTTAGGCGTCGCACGCTCGCTGCGCTCGCTCCAAAACTATAGCCTAACCTAAAACCAATCCCTCTTGCGTTCGTTATCCGAGAATGAGTCGACTAATTTCAAATTTCCGAACGTGTCGGATCGGCTGTGAGGTTGGACTAGAGTTTTACAAGCGAGCGGAGCGAGCGAGCAACGATTACAATTTCCAAGCTATATATATACCATATATTGTCCTGCATATATTTCCTGTTATTACATAATTCTGTCAGGGATTTCGGACCTCACGTTCCACTGTACTGTGTTAAAATATTACTAGTTATTTAAAACTATTGATAAACTGTAAACTGTTGTCAGTAGGCAACTCGATAAAGACTTCCGACTCCTCGGGCTGGTGCGAATATTTCAATGTCCCTATGTGCCAAACCGTTGGTTCGTGACACACCTTTAGGCGTCGCACGCTCGCTGCGCTCGCTCCAAAACTATAGCCTAACCTAAAACCAATCACTCTTGCGTTCGTTATCCGAGAAGAAGGGGCCTAATTTCAAATTTGCGAACGTGTCGGATCGGTTGTGAGGTTGGACTAGATTTTTTCGAGCGAGCAGAGCGAGCGAGCAACGATTACAATTTCCATGCTATATACATACCATATATTGTCCTGCATATATTTCCTATTGTTACCTAATTTTGTCAGCGATTTCGGACCTCACGTTGCACTGTACTGTGTGAAAATATTACTATTAATGTAACACTATTAATAAACTGTAAACTGTTGTCAGTAGGCAACTCGATAAATACTTCCGACTCCTCGGGCTGGTGCGAATATTTCAATGTCCCTATGTGCCAAACCGTTAGTTCGTGAAACACCTTTACGCGTCGCACGCTCGCTGCGCTCGCTCGAAAACAATAGCCTAACCTAAAACCAAGCCCTCTTGCGTTCGTTATCCGTGAAGGAGGTGACTAATTTCAAATTTGCGAACGTGTCGGATCGGCTGTGAGGTTGGACTAGATTTTTACGAGGAAGCGGAGCGAGCGAGCAACTACTACAATTTCCAAGCTATACATATACCTCATATTGCGTTGCATATATTTCCTGTTACTACCTTAATTTGTCAGCGATTTCGGACCTCACGTTGCACTGGACTATGTGAAATATTACTTTTTATGTAAAACTATTGATAAAATGTAAACCTTTGTCAGTAGGCAACTCGATAAAGACTTCCGACTCCTCGGGCTGGTGCGAATATTTCAATGTCCCTATGTGCCAAACCGTTGGTTCGCGACACACCTTTAGGCGTCGCAGGCTCGCTGCGCTCGCTCCAAAACTATAGCCTAACCTAAAACCAATCACTCTTGCGTTCGTTATCCGAGAAGAAGGGGCCTAATTTCAAATTTGCTTACGTGTCGGATCGGTTGTGAGGTTGGACTAGATTTTTACGAGCGAGCGGAGCGAGCGAGCAACGATTACAATTTCCAAGCTATATGTATACCATATATTGTCCTGCATATATTTCCTGTTATTACATAATTCTGACAGGGATTTCGGACCTCACGTTGCACTGTACTGTGTGAAAATATTACTAGTTATGTAAAACTATTGATCAACTGGAAACTTTTGTCAGTAGGCAACTCGATAAAGACTTCCGGCTCCTCGGGCTGGTGCGAATATTTCAATGTCCCTATGTGCCAAACCGATGGTATGTGACACACCTTTACGCGTCGCAGGCTCGCTGCGCTCGCTCCAAAACTATAGCCTAACCTAAAACCAATCACTCTTGCGTTCGTTATCCGAGAAGAAGGGGCCTAATTCCAAATTTGCTTACGTGTCGGATCGGTTGTGAGGTTGGACTAGATTTTTTCGAGCGAGCGGAGCGAGCGAGCAACGATTACAATTTCCAAGCTATACATATATCTTATATTGTTCTGCATATATTTCCTATTATTACCTAACTTTGTCTGCGATTTCGGACATCACGTTGCACTGTAATGTGTGAACATATTACTATTAATGTAAAACTATTGATAAACTGTAAACTGTTGTCAGTAGGCAACTCGATAAAGACTTCCGACTCCTCGGGCTGGTGCGAATATTTCAATGTCCCTATGTGCCAAACCGTTGGTTCGTGACACACCTTTAGGCGTCGCACGCTCGCTGCGCTCGCTCCAAAACTATAGCCTAACCTAAAACCAATCACTCTTGCGTTCGTTATCCGAGAAAAAGGGGCCTAATTTCAAATTTGCTTACGTATCGGATAGGTTGTGAGGTTGGACTAGATTTTTACGAGCGAGCGGAGCCAGCGAGCAACGATTACAATTTCCAAGCTATATATATACCATATATTGTCCTGCATATATTTCCTGTTAATTACATAATTCTGTCAGGAATTTCGGAACTCACGTTGCACTGTACTGTGTGAAAATATTACTAGTTATGTAAAACTATTGATCAACTGGAAACTTTTTGTCAGTAGGCAATTCGATATAGACTTCCGGCTCCTCGGGCTGGTGCGAATATTTCAATGTCCCTATATGCCAAACCGTTGGTGCGTGACACATCTTTAGGCGTCGCATGCTCGCTGCGCTCGTTCGAAAACTATAGACTAACCTAAAACCAATCCCTCTTGCGTTCGTTATCCGAGAGGGAGTCGACTAATTTCAATTTTGCTTACGTGTCGGATCGGTTGTGAAGTTGGACTAGATTTTTACGAGCGAGCGGAGCGAGCGAGCAACGATTACAATTTCCAAGCTATATATATACCATATATTGTCCTGCATATATTTCCTGTTATTACATAATTCTGTCAGGAATTTCGGAACTCACGTTGCACTGTACTGTGTGAAAATATTACTAGTTATGTAAAACTATTGATCAACTGGAAACTTTTGTCAGTAGGCAATTCGATATAGACTTCGGGCTCCTCGGGCTGGTGCGAATATTTCAATGTCCCTATGTGCCAAACCGTTGGTTCGTGACACACCTTTAGGCGTCGCACGCTCGCTGCGCTCGCTCCAAAACTATAGCCTAACCTAAAACCAATCACTCTTGCGTTCGTTATCCGAGAAGAAGGGGCCTAATTTCAAATTTGCGAACGTGTCGGATCGGTTGTGAGGTTGGACTAGATTTTTTCGAGCGAGCAGAGCGAGCGAGCAACGATTACAATTTCCATGCTATATACATACCATATATTGTCCTGCATATATTTCCTATTGTTACCTAATTTTGTCAGCGATTTCGGACCTCACGTTGCACTGTACTGTGTGAAAATATTACTATTAATGTAACACTATTAATAAACTGTAAACTGTTGTCAGTAGGCAACTCGATAAATACTTCCGACTCCTCGGGCTGGTGCGAATATTTCAATGTCCCTATGTGCCAAACCGTTAGTTCGTGAAACACCTTTACGCGTCGCACGCACGCTGCGCTCGCTCGAAAACAATAGCCTAACCTAAAACCAAGCCCTCTTGCGTTCGTTATCCGTGAAGGAGGTGACTAATTTCAAATTTGCGAACGTGTCGGATCGGCTGTGAGGTTGGACTAGATTTTTACGAGGAAGCGGAGCGAGCGAGCAACTACTACAATTTCCAAGCTATACATATACCTCATATTGCGTTGCATATATTTCCTGTTACTACCTTAATTTGTCAGCGATTTCGGACCTCACGTTGCACTGGACTATGTGAAATATTACTTTTTATGTAAAACTATTGATAAAATGTAAACCTTTGTCAGTAGGCAACTCGATAAAGACTTCCGACTCCTCGGGCTGGTGCGAATATTTCAATGTCCCTATGTGCCAAACCGTTGGTTCGCGACACACCTTTAGGCGTCGCAGGCTCGCTGCGCTCGCTCCAAAACTATAGCCTAACCTAAAACCAATCACTCTTGCGTTCGTTATCCGAGAAGAAGGGGCCTAATTTCAAATTTGCTTACGTGTCGGATCGGTTGTGAGGTTGGACTAGATTTTTACGAGCGAGCGGAGCGAGCGAGCAACGATTACAATTTCCAAGCTATATGTATACCATATATTGTCCTGCATATATTTCCTGTTATTACATAATTCTGTCAGGGATTTCGGACCTCACGTTGCACTGTACTGTGTGAAAATATTACTAGTTATGTAAAACTATTGATCAACTGGAAACTTTTGTCAGTAGGCAACTCGATAAAGACTTCCGGCTCCTCGGGCTGGTGCGAATATTTCAATGTCCCTATGTGCCAAACCGATGGTATGTGACACACCTTTACGCGTCGCAGGCTCGCTGCGCTCGCTCCAAAACTATAGCCTAACCTAAAACCAATCACTCTTGCGTTCGTTATCCGAGAAGAAGGGGCCTAATTCCAAATTTGCTTACGTGTCGGATCGGTTGTGAGGTTGGACTAGATTTTTTCGAGCGAGCGGAGCGAGCGAGCAACGATTACAATTTCCAAGCTATACATATATCTTATATTGTTCTGCATATATTTCCTATTATTACCTAACTTTGTCTGCGATTTCGAACATCACGTTGCACTGTAATGTGTGAACATATTACTATTAATGTAAAACTATTGATAAACTGTAAACTGTTGTCAGTAGGCAACTCGATAAAGACTTCCGACTCCTCGGGTTGGTGCGAATATTTCAATGTCCCTATGTGCCAAACCGTTGGTTCGTGACACACCTTTAGGCGTCGCACGCTCGCTGCGCTCGCTCCAAAACTATAGCCTAACCTAAAACCAATCACTCTTGCGTTCGTTATCCGAGAAAAAGGGGCCTAATTTCAAATTTGCTTACGTATCGGATAGGTTGTGAGGTTGGACTAGATTTTTACGAGCGAGCGGAGCCAGCGAGCAACGATTACAATTTCCAAGCTATATATATACCATATATTGTCCTGCATATATTTCCTGTTATTACATAATTCTGTCAGGAATTTCGGAACTCACGTTGCACTGTACTGTGTGAAAATATTACTAGTTATGTAAAACGATTGATCAACTGGAAACTTTTGTCAGTAGGCAATTCGATATAGACTTCCGGCTCCTCGGGCTGGTGCGAATATTTCAATGTCCCTATATGCCAAACCGTTGGTGCGTGACACACCTTTAGGCGTCGCATGCTCGCTGCGCTCGTTCGAAAACTATAGACTAACCTAAAACCAATCCCTCTTGCGTTCGTTATCCGAGAGGGAGTCGACTAATTTCAATTTTGCTTACGTGTCGGATCGGTTGTGAAGTTGGACTAGATTTTTACGAGCGAGCGGAGCGAGCGAGCAACGATTACAATTTCCAAGCTATATATATACCATATATTGTCCTGCATATATTTCCTGTTATTACATAATTCTGTCAGGAATTTCGGAACTCACGTTGCACTGTACTGTGTGAAAATATTACTAGTTATGTAAAACTATTGATCAACTGGAAACTTTTGTCAGTAGGCAATTCGATATAGACTTCCGGCTCCTCGGGCTGGTGCGAATATTTCAATGTCCCTATATGCCAAACCGTTGGTGCGTGACACACCTTTAGGCGTCGCATGCTCGCTGCGCTCGTTCGAAAACTATAGACTAACCTAAAACCAATCCCTCTTGCGTTCGTTATCCGAGAGGGAGTCGACTAATTTCAATTTTGCTTACGTGTCGGATCGGTTGTGAAGTTGGACTAGATTTTTACGAGCGAGCGGAGCGAGCGAGCAACGATTACAATTTCCAAGCTATATATATACCATATATTGTCCTGCATATATTTCCTGCTATTACATAATTCTGTCAGGGGTTTCGGACCTCACGTTGCACTGTACTGTGTGAAAATATTACTAGTTATGTAAAACTATTGATCAACTGGAAACTTTTGTCAGTAGGCAATTCGATATAGACTTGCGGCTCCTCGGGCTGGTGCGAATATTTCAATGTCCCTATATGCCAAACCGTTGGTGCGTGACACACCTTTAGGCGTCGTATGCTCGCTGCGCTCGTTCGAAAACTATAGCCTAACCTAAAACCAATCCCTCTTGCGTTCGTTATCCGAGAGGGAGTCGACTAATTTCAATTTTGCTTACGTGTCGGATCGGTTGTGAAGTTGGACTAGATTTTTACGAGCGAGCGGAGCGAGCGAGCAACAATTACAATTTCCAAGCTATATATATACCATATATTGTCCTGCATATATTTCCTGCTATTACATAATTCTGTCAGGGATTTCGGACCTCACGTTGCACTGTACTGTGTGAAAATATTACTAGTTATGTAAAACTATTGATCAACTGGAAACTTTTGTCAGTAGGCAATTCGATATAGACTTCGGGCTCCTCGGGCTGGTGCGAATATTTCAATGTCCCTATGTGCCAAACCGTTGGTTCGTGACACACCTTTAGGCGTCGCACGCTCGCTGCGCTCGCTCCAAAACTATAGCCTAACCTAAAACCAATCACTCTTGCGTTCGTTATCCGAGAAGAAGGGGCCTAATTTCAAATTTGCGAACGTGTCGGATCGGTTGTGAGGTTGGACTAGATTTTTTCGAGCGAGCAGAGCGAGCGAGCAACGATTACAATTTCCATGCTATATACATACCATATATTGTCCTGCATATATTTCCTATTGTTACCTAATTTTGTCAGCGATTTCGGACCTCACGTTGCACTGTACTGTGTGAAAATATTACTATTAATGTAACACTATTAATAAACTGTAAACTGTTGTCAGTAGGCAACTCGATAAATACTTCCGACTCCTCGGGCTGGTGCGAATATTTCAATGTCCCTATGTGCCAAACCGTTAGTTCGTGAAACACCTTTACGCGTCGCACGCTCGCTGCGCTCGCTCGAAAACAATAGCCTAACCTAAAACGAAGCCCTCTTGCGTTCGTTATCCGTGAAGGAGGTGACTAATTTCAAATTTGCGAACGTGTCGGATCGGCTGTGAGGTTGGACTAGATTTTTACGAGGAAGCGGAGCGAGCGAGCAACTACTACAATTTCCAAGCTATACATATACCTCATATTGCGTTGCATATATTTCCTGTTACTACCTTAATTTGTCAGCGATTTCGGACCTCACGTTGCACTGGACTATGTGAAATATTACTTTTTATGTAAAACTATTGATAAAATGTAAACCTTTGTCAGTAGGCAACTCGATAAAGACTTCCGACTCCTCGGGCTGGTGCGAATATTTCAATGTCCCTATGTGCCAAACCGTTAGTTCGTGAAACACCTTTACGCGTCGCAGGCTCGCGGCGCTCGCTCCAAAACTATAGCCTAACCTAAAACCAATCACTCTTGCGTTCGTTATCCGAGAAGAAGGGGCCTAATTTCAAATTTGCTTACGTGTCGGATCGGTTGTGAGGTTGGACTAGATTTTTTCGAGCGTGCGGAGCGAGCGAGCAACGATTACAATTTCCAAGCTATACATATATCCTATATTGCTCTGCATATATTTCCTATTATTACCTAATATTGTCTGCGATTTCGGACCTCACGTTGCACTGTAATGTGTGAACATATTACTATTAATGTAAAACTATTGATAAACTGTAAACTGTTGTCAGTAGGCAACTCGATAAAGACTTCCGACTCCTCGGGCTGGTGCGAATATTTCAATGTCCCTATGTGCCAAACCGTTGGTTCGTGACACACCTTTAGGCGTCGCACGCTCGCTGCGCTCGCTCCAAAACTATAGCCTAACCTAAAACCAATCACTCTTGCGTTCGTTATCCGAGAAAAAGGGGCCTAATTTCAAATTTGCTTACGTATCGGATAGGTTGTGAGGTTGGACTAGATTTTTACGAGCGAGCGGAGCCAGCGAGCAACGATTACAATTTCCAAGCTATATATATACCATATATTGTCCTGCATATATTTCCTGTTATTACATAATTCTGTCAGGAATTTCGGACCTCACGTTGCACTGTACTGTGTGAAAATATTACTAGTTATGTAAAACTATTGATCAACTGGAAACTTTTGTCAGTAGGCAATTCGATATAGACTTCCGGCTCCTCGGGCTGGTGCGAATATTTCAATGTCCCTATATGCCAAACCGTTGGTGCGTGACACACCTTTAGGCGTCGCATGCTCGCTGCGCTCGTTCGAAAACTATAGACTAACCTAAAACCAATCCCTCTTGCGTTCGTTATCCGAGAGGGAGTCGACTAATTTCAATTTTGCTTACGTGTCGGATCGGTTGTGAAGTTGGACTAGATTTTTACGAGCGAGCGGAGCGAGCGAGCAACGATTACAATTTCCAAGCTATATATATACCATATATTGTCCTGCATATATTTCCTGCTATTACATAATTCTGTCAGGGATTTCGGACCTCACGTTGCACTGTACTGTGTGAAAATATTACTAGTTATGTAAAACTATTGATCAACTGGAAACTTTTGTCAGTAGGCAATTCGATATAGACTTCCGGCTCCTCGGGCTGATGCGAATATTTCAATGTCCCTATGTGCAAAACCGTTGGTTCGTGACACACCTTTAGGCGTCGCACACTCGAACGCTCGCTCCAAAACTATAGCCTAACCTAAAACCAATCACACTTGCGTTCGTTATCCGAGAAGAAGGGGCCTAATTTCAAATTTGCTTATGTGTCGGATCGGTTGTGAGGTTGGACTAGATTTTTACGAGCGAGCGGAGCGAGCGAGCAACGATTACAATTTCCAAGCTATATATATACCATATATTGTCCTGCATATATTTCCTGTTATTACATAATTCTGTCAGGGATTTCGGACCTCACGTTGCACTGTACAGTGTGAAAATATTACTAGTTATGTAAAACTATTGATCAACTGGAAACTTTTGTCAGTAGGCAATTCGATATAGACTTCCGGCTCCTCGGGCTGGTGCGAATATTTCAATGTCCCTATATACCAAACCGTTGGTGCGTGACACACCTTTAGGCGTCGCACGCTCGCTGCGCTCGCTCGAAAACTATAGCCTGACCTAAAACCAATCCCTCTTGCGTTCGTTATCCGAGAAGGAGGCGACTAATTTCCAATTTCCGAACGTGTCGGATCGGCTGTGAGGTTGGACTAGAGTTTTACAAGCGAGCGAAGCGAGCGAGCAACGTTACAATTTCCAAGCTATATATATACCATATATTGTCCTGCATATATTTCCTATTGTTACCTAATTTTGTCAGCGATTTCGGACCTCACGTTGCACTGTACTGTGTGAAAATATTACTAGTTATGTAAAACTATTGATCAACTGGAAACTTTTGTCAGTAGGCATTTCGATAAAGACTTCCGGCTCCTCGGGCTGGTGCTAATATTTCAATGTCCCTATGTGCAAAACCGTTGGTTCGTGACACACCTTTAGGCGTCGCACACTCGAACGCTCGCTCCAAAACTATAGCCTAACCTAAAACCAATCACACTTGCGTTCGTTATCCGAGAAGAAGGGGCCTAATTTCAAATTTGCTTATGTGTCGGATCGGTTGTGAGGTTGGACTAGATTTTTACGAGCGAGCGGAGCGAGCGAGCAACGATTACAATTTCCAAGCTATATATATACCATATATTGTCCTGCATATATTTCCTGTTATTACATAATTCTGTCAGGGATTTCGGACCTCACGTTGCACTGTACTGTGTGAAAATATTACTAGTTATGTAAAACTATTGATCAACTGGAAACTTTTGTCAGTAGGCAATTCGATATAGACTTCCGGCTCCTCGGGCTGGTGCGAATATTTCAATGTCCCTATATACCAAACCGTTGGTGCGTGACACACCTTTAGGCGTCGCACGCTCGCTGCGCTCGCTCGAAAACTATAGCCTGACCTAAAACCAATCCCTCTTGCGTTCGTTATCCGAGAAGGAGGCGACTAATTTCCAATTTCCGAACGTGTCGGATCGGCTGTGAGGTTGGACTAGAGTTTTACAAGCGAGCGAAGCGAGCGAGCAACGTTACAATTTCCAAGCTATATATATACCATATATTGTCCTGCATATATTTCCTATTGTTACCTAATTTTGTCAGCGATTTCGGACCTCACGTTGCACTGTACTGTGTGAAAATATTACTAGTTATGTAAAACTATTGATCAACTGGAAACTTTTGTCAGTAGGCATTTCGATAAAGACTTCCGGCTCCTCGGGCTGGTGCTAATATTTCAATGTCCCTATGTGCCAAACCGATGGTTTGAGACACACCTTTACGCGTGCCTCGCTCGCTGCGCTCGCTCGAAAACTATAGCCTGACCTAAAACCTATCCCTCTTGCGTTCGTTATCCGAGAAGGAGGCGACTAATTTCGAATTTCCGAACGTGTCGGATCGGCTGTGAGGTTGGACTAGAGTTTTACAAGCGAGCGGAGCGAGCGAGCAACGATTACAGTTTCCAAGCTATATATATACCATATATTGTCCTGCATATATTTCCTGTTATTACATAATTCTGTTAGGGATTTCGGACCTCACGTTGCACCGTACTGTGTGAAAATATTACTAGTTATGTAAAACTATTGATCAACTGGAAACTTTTGTCAGTAGGCAATTCGATATAGACTTCCGGCTCCTCGGGCTGGTGCGAATATTTCAATGTCCCTATATGCCAAACCGTTGGTGCGTGACACACCTTTAGGCGTCGCACGCTCGCTGCGCTCGCTCGAAAACTATAGCCTAACCTAAAACCAATCCCTCTTGCGTTCGTTATCCGAGAAGGAGTCGACTAATTTCAAATTTGCTTACGTGTCGGATCGGTTGTGAGTTTGGACTAGATTTTTACGAGCGAGCGGAGCGAGCGAGCAACTACTACAATTTCCAAGCTATACATATACCTCATATTGCGCTGCATATATTTCCTGTTACTACCTTAATTTGTCAGCGATTTCGGACCTCACGTTGCACTGGACTATGTGAAATATTACTTTTTATGTAAAACTATTGATAAAATGTAAACCTTTGTCAGTAGGCAACTCGATAAAGACTTCCGACTCCTCGGGCTGGTGCGAATATTTCAATGTCCCTATGTGCCAAACCGTTAGTTCGTGAAACACCTTTACGCGTCGCAGGCTCGCGGCGCTCGCTCCAAAACTATAGCCTAACCTAAAACCAATCACTCTTGCGTTCGTTATACGAGAAGAAGGGGCCTAATTTCAAATTTGCTTACGTGTCGGATCGGTTGTGAGGTTGGACTAGATTTTTACGAGCGAGCGGAGCGAGCGAGCAGCGATTACAATTTCCAAGCTATATATATACCATATATTTTCCTGCATATATTTCCTATTGTTACCTAATTTTGTCAGCGATTTCGGACCTCACGTTGCACTGTACAGTGTGAAAATATTACTAGTTATGTAAAACTATTGATCAACTGGAAACTGTTGTCAGTAGGCAATTCGATATAGACTTCCGGCTCCTCGGGCTGGTGCGAATATTTCAATGTCCCTATATGCCAAACTGTTGGTGCGTGACACACCTTTAGGCGTCGCACGCTCGCTGCGCTCGCTCGAAAACTATAGCCTAACCTAAAACCAATCCCTCTTGCGTTCGTTATCCGAGAAGGAGTCGACTAATTTCAAATTTGCTTACGTGTCGGATCGGTTGTGAGGTTGGACTAGATTTTTACGAGCGAGCGGAGCGAGCGAGCAACTACTACAATTTCCAAGCTATACATATACCTCATATTGCGTTGCATATATTTCCTGTTACTACCTTAATTTGTCAGCGATTTCGGACCTCACGTTGCACTGGACTATGTGAAATATTACTTTTTATGTAAAACTATTGATAAAATGTAAACCTTTGTCAGTAGGCAACTCGATAAAGACTTCCGACTCCTCGGGCTGGTGCGAATATTTCAATGTCCCTATGTGCCAAACCGATAGTTCGTGAAACACCTTTACGCGTCGCACGCTCGCTGCGCTCGCTCGAAAACAATAGCCTAACCTAAAACCAATCCCTCTTGCGCTCGTTATCCGAGAAGGAGGCGACTAATTTCAAATTTCCGAACGTGTCGGATCGGCTGTGAGGTTGGACTAGAGTTTTACAAGCGTGCGGAGCGAGCGAGCAACCATTACAATTTCCAAGCTATATATATACCATATATTGTCCTGCATATATTTCCTGTTATTACATAATTCTGTCAGGGATTTCGGACCTCACGTTCCACTGTACTGTGTGAAAATATTACTAGTTATGTAAAACTATTGATCAACTGGAAACTTTTGTCTGTAGGCAATTCGATATAGACTTCCGGCTCCTCGGGCTGGTGCGAATATTTCAATGTCCCTATATGCCAAACCGTTGGTGCGTGACATACCTTTAGGCGTCGCACGCTCGCTGCGCTCGCTCGAAAACTATAGCCTAACCTAAAACCAATCCCTCTTGCGTTCGTTATCCGAGAAGGAGTCGACTAATTTCAAACTTGCGAACGTGTCGGATCGGCTGTGAGGTTGGACTAGAGTTTTACAAGCAAGCGTCGCGAGTGAGCAACGATTACAATTTCCAAGCTATACATATATCTTATATTGTTCTGCATATATTTCCTGTTACTACCTTAATTTGTCAGCGATTTCGGACCTCACGTTGCACTGGACTATGTGGAAATATTACTTTTTATGTAAAACTATTGATAAAATGTAAACTTTTGTCAGTAGGCAACTCGATAAAGACTTCCGACTCCTCGGGCTGGTGCGAATATTTCAGTGTCCCTATGTGCCAAACCGATAGTTCGTGAAACACCTTTACGCGTCGCACGCTCGCTGCGCTCGCTCGAAAACAATAGCCTAACCTAAAATCAAGCCCTCTTGCGTTCGTTATCCGTGAAGGAGGCGACTAATTTCAAATTTGCGAACGTGTCGGATCGGCTGTGAGGTTGGACTAGAGTTTTACAAGCATGCGTCGCGAGTGAGCAACGATTACAATTTCCAAGCTATACATATATCTTATATTGTTCTGCATATATTTCCTGTTACTATCTTAATTTGTCAGCGATTTCGGACCTCACGTTGCACTGTACAGTGTGAAAATATTACTAGTTATGTAAAACTATTGATCAACTGGAAACTTTTGTCAGTAGGCAATTCGATATAGACTTCCGGCACCTCGGGCTGGTGCGAATATTTCAATGTCCCTATATGCCAAACCGTTGGTGCGTGACACACCTTTAGGCGTCGCACGCTCGCTGCGCTCGTTCGAAAACTATAGCCTAACCTAAAACCAATCCCTCTTGCGTTCGTTATCCGAGAAGGAGTCGACTAATTTCAAATTTGCTTACGTGTCGGATCGGTTGTGAAGTTGGATTTGATTTTTACGAGCGAGCGGAGCGAGCGAGCAACGATTACAATTTCCAAGCTATATATATACCATATATTGTCCTGCATATATTTCCTGTTATTACATATTTCTGTCAGGGATTTCGCACCTCACGTTGCATTGTACTGTGTGAAAATATTACTAGTTATGTAAAACTATTGATCAACTGGAAACTTTTGTCAGTAGGCATTTCGATAAAGACTTCCGGCTCCTCGGGCTGGTGCGAATATTTCAATGTCCCTATGTGCCAAACCGATGGTTTGAGACACACCTTTACGCGTGCCTCGCTCGCTGCGCTCGCTCGAAAACTATAGCCTGACCTAAAACCAATCCCTCTTGTGCTCGTTATCCGAGAAGGAGGCGACTAATTTCAAATTTCCGAACGTGTCGGATCGGCTGTGAGGTTGGACTAGAGTTTTACAAGCGAGCGGAGCGAGCGACCAACGATTACAATTTCCAAGCTATATATATACCATATATTGTCCTGCATATATTTCCTGTTATTACATAATTCTGTCAGGGATTTCGGAACTCACGTTGCACTGTACTGTGTGAAAATATTACTAGTTATGTAAAACTATTGATCAACTGGAAACTTTTGTCAGTAGACAATTCGACATAGACTTCCGGCTCCTCGGGCTGGTGCGAATATTTCAATGTCCCTATATGCCAAACCGTTGGTGCGTGACACACCTTTAGGCGTCGCAAGCTCGCTGCGCTCGCTCGAAAACTATAGCCTAACCTAAAACCAATCCCACTTGCGTTCGTTATCCGAGAAGGAGTCGACTAATTTCAAATTTGCTTACGTGTCGGATCGGTTGTGAGGTTGGACTAGATTTTTACGAGCGAGCGGAGCGAGCGAGCAACTACTACAATTTCCAAGCTATACATATACCTCATATTGCGTTGCATATATTTCCTGTTACTACCTTAATTTGTCAGCGATTTCGGACCTCACGTTGGACTGGACTATGTGGAAATATTACTTTTTATGTAAAACTATTGATAAAATGTAAACTTTTGTCAGTAGGCAACTCGATAAAGACTTCCGGCTCCTCGGGCTGGTGCGAATATTTCAATGTCCCTATATGCCAAACCGTTGGTGCGTGACACACCTTTAGGCGTCGCACGCTCGCTGCGCTCGCTCGAAAACTATAGCCTAACCTAAAACCAATCCCTCTTGCGTTCGTTATCCGAGAAGGAGTCGACTAATTTCAAATTTGCTTACGTGTCGGATCGGTTGTGAGGTTGGACTAGATTTTTACGAGCGAGCGGAACGAGCGAGCAACTTCTACAATTTCCAAGCTATACATATACCTCATATTGCGTTGCATATATTTCCTGTTACTACCTTAATTTGTCAGCGATTTCGGACCTCACGTTGCACTGGACTATGTGAAATATTACTTTTTATGTAAAACTATTGATAAAATGTAAACCTTTGTCAGTAGGCAACTCGATAAAGACTTCCGACTCCTCGGGCTGGTGCGAATATTTCAATGTCCCTATGTGCCAAACCGATAGTTCGTGAAACACCTTTACGCGTCGCAGGCTCGCTGCGCTCGCTCCAAAACAATAGCCTAACCTAAAATCAAGCCCTCTTGCGTTCGTTATCCGTGAAGGAGGCGACTAATTTCAAATTTGCGAACGTGTCGGATCGGCTGTGAGGTTGGACTAGAGTTTTACGAGCGAGCGGAGCGAGCGAGCAACGATTACAATATCCAAGCTATATATATACCATATATTGTCCTGCATATATTTCCTGTTATTACATAATTCTGTCAGGGATTTCGGACCTCACGTTGCACTGTACCGTGTGAAAATATTACTAGTTATGTAAAACTATTGATCAACTGGAAACTTTTGTCAGTAGGCAATTCGATATAGACTTCCGGCGCCTCGGGCTAGTGCGAATATTTCAATGTCCCTATATGCCAAACCGTTGGTGCGTGACACACCTTTAGGCGTCGCACGCTCGCTGCGCTCGTTCGAAAAGTATAGCCTAACCTAAAACCAATCCCTCTTGCGTTCGTTATCCGAGAAGGAGTCGACTAATTTCAAATTTGCTTACGTGTCGGATCGGTTGTGAAGTTGGACTAGATTTTTACGAGCGAGCGGAGCGAGCGAGCAACGATTACAATTTCCAAGCTATATATATACCATATATTGTCCTGCATATATTTCCTGTTATTACATAATTCTGTCAGGGATTTCGGACTTCACGTTGCACTGTACAGTGTGAAAATATTACTAGTTATGTAAAACTATTGATCAACTGGAAACTGTTGTCAGTAGGCAACTCGATAAAGACTTCCGGCTCCTCGGGCTGGTGCGAATATTTCAATGTCCCTATGTGTCAAACCGATGGTTTTTGACACACCTTTACGCGTGCCTCCCTCGCTGCGCTCGCTCGAAAACTATAGCCTGACCTAAAACCAATCCCTCTTGCGCTCGTTATCCGAGAAGGAGGCGACTAATTTCAAATTTCCGAACGTGTCGGATCGGCTGTGAGGTTGGACTAGAGTTTTACAAGCGTGCGGAGCGAGCGAGCAACCATTACAATTTCCAAGCTATATATATACCATATATTGTCCTGCATATATTTCCTATTGTTACCTAATTTTGTCAGCGATTTCGGACCTCACGTTGCACTGTACAGTGTGAAAATATTACTAGTTATGTAAAACTATTGATCAACTGGAAACTCTTGTCAGTAGGCAATTCGATATAGACTTCCGGCTCCTCGGGCTGGTGCGAATATTTCAATGTCCCTATATGCCAAACTGTTGGTGCGTGACACCCCTTATGCGTCGCACGCTCGCTGCGCTCGCTCGAAAACAATAGCCTAACCTAAAACCAATCACTCTTGCGTTCGTTATCCGAGAAGGAGTCGACTAATTTCAAATTTGCTTACGTGTCGGATCGGTTGTGAGGTTGGACTAGATTTTTACGAGCGAGCGGAGCGAGCGAGCAACTACTACAATTTCCAAGCTATACATATACCTCATATTGCGTTGCATATATTTCCTGTTACTACCTTAATTTGTCAGCGATTTCGGACCTCACGTTGCACTGGACTATGTGAAATATTACTTTTTATGTAAAACTATTGATAAAATGTAAACCTTTGTCAGTAGGCAACTCGATAAAGACTTCCGACTCCTCGGGCTGGTGCGAATATTTCAATGTCCCTATGTGCCAAACCGATAGTTCGTGAAACACCTTTACGCGTCGCACGCTCGCTGCGCTCGCTCGAAAACAATAGCCTAACCTAAAATCAAGCCCTCTTGCGTTCGTTATCCGTGAAGGAGGCGACTAATTTCAAATTTGCGAACGTGTCGGATCGGCTGTGAGGTTGGACTAGAGTTTTACAACCATGCGTAGCGAGTGAGCAACGATTACAATTTCCAAGCTATACATATATCTTATATTGTTCTGCATATATTTCCTGTTACTACCTTAATTTGTCAGCGATTTCGGACCTCACGTTGCACTGTACTGTGTGAAAATATTACTAGTTATGTAAAACTATTGATCAACTGGAAACTTTTGTCAGTAGGCAATTCGATATAGACTTCCGGCGCCTCGGGCTGGTGCGAATATTTCAATGTCCCTATATGCCAAACCGTTGGTGCGTGACACACCTTCAGGCGTCGCACGCTCGCTGCGCTCGTTCGAAAACTATAGCCTAACCTAAAACCAATCCCTCTTGCGTTCGTTATCCGAGAAGGAGTCGACTAATTTCAAATTTGCTTACGTGTCGGATCGGTTGTGAAGTTGGACTTGATTTTTACGAGCGAGCGGAGCGAGCGAGCAACGATTACAATTTCCAAGCTATATATATACCATATATTGTCCTGCATATATTTCCTGTTATTACATATTTCTGTCAGGGATTTCGCACCTCACGTTGCATTGTACTATGTGAAAATATTACTAGTTATGTAAAACTATTGATCAACTGGAAACTTTTGTCAGTAGGCATTTCGATAAAGACTTCCGGCTCCTCGGGCTGGTGCGAATATTTCAATGTCCCTATGTGCCAAACCGATGGTTTGAGACACACCTTTACGCGTGCCTCGCTCGCTGCGCTCGCTCGAAAACTATAGCCTGACCTAAAAACAATCCCTCTTGCGCTCGTTATCCGAGAAGGAGGCGACTAATTTCAAATTTCCGAACGTGTCGGATCGGCTGTGAGGTTGGACTAGAGTTTTACAAGCGAGCGGAGCGAGCGAGCAACGATTACAATTTCCAAGCTATATATATACCATATATTGTCCTGCATATATTTCCTGTTATTACATAATTCTGTCAGGGATTTCGGACCTCACGTTGCACTGTACTGTGTGAAAATATTACTAGTTATGTAAAACTATTGATCAACTGTAAACTGTTGTCAGTAGGCAACTCGATAAAGACTTCCGGCTCCTCGGGCTGGTGCGAATATTTCAATGCCCTATGTGCCAAACCGATGGTTTGTGACACACCTTTACGCGTCGCAGGCTCGCTGCGCTCGCTCCAAAACTATAGCCTAACCTAAAACCAATCACTCTTGCGTTCGTTATCCGAGAAGAAGGAGCCTAATTTCAAATTTGCTTACGTGTCGGATCGGTTGTGAGGTTGGACTAGATTTTTACGAGCGAGCGGAGCGAGCGAGCGACGATCACAATTTCCAAGCTATATATATACCATATATTGTCCTGCATATATTTCCTGTTATTACATAATTCTGTCAGGGATTTCGGACCTCACGTTGCACTGTACTGTGTGAAAATATTACTAGTTATGTAAAACTATTGATCAACTGGAAACTGTTGTCAGTAGGCAACTCGATAAAGACTTCCGGCTCCTCGGGCTGGTGCGAATATTTCAATGTCCCTATGTGTCAAACCGATGGTTTTTGACACACCTTTACGCGTGCCTCGCTCGCTGCGCTCGCTCGAAAACTATAGCCTGACCTAAAACCAATCCCTCTTGCGCTCGTTATCCGAGAAGGAGGCGACTAATTTCAAATTTCCGAACGCGTCGGATCGGCTGTGAGGTTGGACTAGAGTTTTACAAGCGTGCGGAGCGAGCGAGCAACCATTACAATTTCCAAGCTATATATATACCATATATTGTCCTGCATATATTTCCTATTGTTACCTAATTTTGTCAGCGATTTCGGACCTCACGTTGCACTGTACAGTGTGAAAATATTACTAGTTATGTAAAACTATTGATCAACTGGAAACTCTTGTCAGTAGGCAATTCGATATAGACTTCCGGCTCCTCGGGCTGGTGCGAATATTTCAATGTCCCTATATGCCAAACTGTTGGTGCGTGACACACCTTTAGGCGTCGCACGCTCGCTGCGCTCGCTCGAAAACAATAGCCTAACCTAAAACCAATCACTCTTGCGTTCGTTATCCGAGAAGGAGTCGACTAATTTCAAATTTGCTTACGTGTCGGATCGGTTGCGAGGTTGGACTAGATTTTTACGAGCGAGCGGAGCGAGCGAGCAACTACTACAATTTCCAAGCTATACATATACCTCATATTGCGTTGCATATATTTCCTGTTACTACCTTAATTTGTCAGCGATTTCGGACCTCACGTTGCACTGGACTATGTGAAATATTACTTTTTATGTAAAACTATTGATAAAATGTAAACCTTTGTCAGTAGGCAACTCGATAAAGACTTCCGACTCCTCGGGCTGGTGCGAATATTTCAATGTCCCTATGTGCCAAACCGATAGTTCGTGAAACACCTTTACGCGTCGCACGCTCGCTGCGCTCGCTCGAAAACAATAGCCTAACCTAAAATCAAGCCCTCTTGCGTTCGTTATCCGTGAAGGAGGCGACTAATTTCAAATTTGCGAACGTGTCGGATCGGCTGTGAGGTTGGACTAGAGTTTTACAAGCATGCGTAGCGAGTGAGCAACGATTACAATTTCCAAGCTATACATATATCTTATATTGTTCTGCATATATTTCCTGTTACTACCTTAATTTGTCAGCGATTTCGGACCTCACGTTGCACTGTACTGTGTGAAAATATTACTAGTTATATAAAACTATTGATCAACTGGAAACTTTTATCAGTAGGCAATTCGATATAGACTTCCGGCGCCTCGGGCTGGTGCGAATATTTCAATGTCCCTATATGCCAAACCGTTGGTGCGTGACACACCTTCAGGCGTCGCACGCTCGCTGCGCTCGTTCGAAAACTATAGCCTAACCTAAAACCAATCCCTCTTGCGTTCGTTATCCGAGAAGGAGTCGACTAATTTCAAATTTGCTTACGTGTCGGATCGGTTGTGAAGTTGGACTTGATTTTTACGAGCGAGCGGAGCGAGCGAGCAACGATTACAATTTCCAAGCTATATATATACCATATATTGTCCTGCATATATTTCCTGTTATTACATATTTCTGTCAGGGATTTCGCACCTCACGTTGCATTGTACTGTGTGAAAATATTACTAGTTATGTAAAACTATTGATCAACTGGAAACTTTTGTCAGTAGGCATTTCGATAAAGACTTCCGGCTCCTCGGGCTGGTGCGAATATTTCAATGTCCCTATGTGCCAAACCGATGGTTTGAGACACACCTTTACGCGTGCCTCGCTCGCTGCGCTCGCTCGAAAACTATAGCCTGACCTAAAACCAATCCCTCTTGCGCTCGTTATCCGAGAAGGAGGCGACTAATTTCAAATTTCCGAACGTGTCGGATCGGCTGTGAGGTTGGACTAGAGTTTTACAAGCGAGCGGAGCGAGCGACCAACGATTACAATTTCCAAGCTATATATATACCATATATTGTCCTGCATATATTTCCTGTTATTACATAATTCTGTCAGGGATTTCGGAACTCACGTTGCACTGTACTGTGTGAAAATATTACTGGTTATGTAAAACTATTGATCAACTGGAAACTTTTGTCAGTAGACAATTCGACATAGACTTCCGGCTCCTCGGGCTGGTGCGAATATTTCAATGTCCCTATATGCCAAACCGTTGGTGCGTGACACACCTTTAGGCGTCGCAAGCTCGCTGCGCTCGCTCGAAAACTATAGCCTAACCTAAAACCAATCCCTCTTGCGTTCGTTATCCGAGAAGGAGTCGACTAATTTCAAATTTGCTTACGTGTCGGATCGGTTGTGAAGTTGGATTTGATTTTTACGAGCGAGCGGAGCGAGCGAGCAACGATTACAATTTCCAAGCTATATATATACCACATATTGTCCTGCATATATTTCCTGTTATTACATATTTCTGTCAGGGATTTCGCACCTCACGTTGCATTGTACTGTGTGAAAATATTACTAGTTATGTAAAACTATTGATCAACTGGAAACTTTTGTCAGTAGGCATTTCGATAAAGACTTCCGGCTCCTCGGGCTGGTGCGAATATTTCAATGTCCCTATGTGCCAAACCGATGGTTTGAGACACACCTTTACGCGTGCCTCGCTCGCTGCGCTCGCTCGAAAACTATAGCCTGACCTAAAACCAATCCCTCTTGTGCTCGTTATCCGAGAAGGAGGCGACTAATTTCAAATTTCCGAACGTGTCGGATCGGCTGTGAGGTTGGACTAGAGTTTTACAAGCGAGCGGAGCGAGCGACCAACGATTACAATTTCCAAGCTATATATATACCATATATTGTCCTGCATATATTTCCTGTTATTACATAATTCTGTCAGGGATTTCGGAACTCACGTTGCACTGTACTGTGTGAAAATATTACTAGTTATGTAAAACTATTGATCAACTGGAAACTTTTGTCAGTAGACAATTCGACATAGACTTCCGGCTCCTCGGGCTGGTGCGAATATTTCAATGTCCCTATATGCCAAACCGTTGGTGCGTGACACACCTTTAGGCGTCGCAAGCTCGCTGCGCTCGCTCGAAAACTATAGCCTAACCTAAAACCAATCCCACTTGCGTTCGTTATCCGAGAAGGAGTCGACTAATTTCAAATTTGCTTACGTGTCGGATCGGTTGTGAGGTTGGACTAGATTTTTACGAGCGAGCGGAGCGAGCGAGCAACTACTACAATTTCCAAGCTATACATATACCTCATATTGCGTTGCATATATTTCCTGTTACTACCTTAATTTGTCAGCGATTTCGGACCTCACGTTGGACTGGACTATGTGGAAATATTACTTTTTATGTAAAACTATTGATAAAATGTAAACTTTTGTCAGTAGGCAACTCGATAAAGACTTCCGGCTCCTCGGGCTGGTGCGAATATTTCAATGTCCCTATATGCCAAACCGTTGGTGCGTGACAGACCTTTAGGCGTCGCACGCTCGCTGCGCTCGCTCGAAAACTATAGCCTAACCTAAAACCAATCCCTCTTGCGTTCGTTATCCGAGAAGGAGTCGACTAATTTCAAATTTGCTTACGTGTCGGATCGGTTGTGAGGTTGGACTAGATTTTTACGAGCGAGCGGAACGAGCGAGCAACTTCTACAATTTCCAAGCTATACATATACCTCATATTGCGTTGCATATATTTCCTGTTACTACCTTAATTTGTCAGCGATTTCGGACCTCACGTTGCACTGGACTATGTGAAATATTACTTTTTATGTAAAACTATTGATAAAATGTAAACCTTTGTCAGTAGGCAACTCGATAAAGACTTCCGACTCCTCGGGCTGGTGCGAATATTTCAATGTCCCTATGTGCCAAACCGATAGTTCGTGAAACACCTTTACGCGTCGCAGGCTCGCTGCGCTCGCTCCAAAACAATAGCCTAACCTAAAATCAAGCCCTCTTGCGTTCGTTATCCGTGAAGGAGGCGACTAATTTCAAATTTGCGAACGTGTCGGATCGGCTGTGAGGTTGGACTAGAGTTTTACGAGCGAGCGGAGCGAGCGAGCAACGATTACAATATCCAAGCTATATATATACCATATATTGTCCTGCATATATTTCCTGTTATTACATAATTCTGTCAGGGATTTCGGACCTCACGTTGCACTGTACCGTGTGAAAATATTACTAGTTATGTAAAACTATTGATCAACTGGAAACTTTTGTCAGTAGGCAATTCGATATAGACTTCCGGCGCCTCGGGCTAGTGCGAATATTTCAATGTCCCTATATGCCAAACCGTTGGTGCGTGACACACCTTTAGGCGTCGCACGCTCGCTGCGCTCGTTCGAAAAGTATAGCCTAACCTAAAACCAATCCCTCTTGCGTTCGTTATCCGAGAAGGAGTCGACTAATTTCAAATTTGCTTACGTGTCGGATCGGTTGTGAAGTTGGACTAGATTTTTACGAGCGAGCGGAGCGAGCGAGCAACGATTACAATTTCCAAGCTATATATATACCATATATTGTCCTGCATATATTTCCTGTTATTACATAATTCTGTCAGGGATTTCGGACCTCACGTTGCACTGTACTGTGTGAAAATATTACTAGTTATGTAAAACTATTGATCAACTGGAAACTTTTGTCAGTAGGCATTTCGATAAAGACTTCCGGCTCCTCGGGCTGGTGCTAATATTTCAATGTCCCTATGTGCCAAACCGATGGTTTGAGACACACCTTTACGCGTGCCTCGCTCGCTGTGCTCGCTCGAAAACTATAGCCTGACCTAAAACCTATCCCTCTTGCGTTCGTTATCCGAGAAGGAGGCGACTAATTTCGAGTTTCCGAACGTGTCGGATCGGCTGTGAGGTTGGACTAGAGTTTTACAAGCGAGCGGAGCGAGCGAGCAACGATTACAATTTCCAAGCTATATATATACCATATATTGTCCTGCATATATTTCCTGTTATTACATAATTCTGTCAGGGATTTCGGACCTCACGTTGCACTGTACAGTCTGAAAATATTACTAGTTATGTAAAACTATTGATCAACTGGAAACTCTTGTCAGTAGGCAATTCGATATAGACTTCCGGCTCCTCGGGCTGGTGCGAATATTTCAATGTCCCTATATGCCAAACCGTTGGTGCGTGACACACCTTTACGCGTCGCAGGCTCGCTGCGCTCGCTCCAAAACTATAGCCTAACCTAAAACCAATCACTCTTGCGTTCGTTATCCGAGAAGAAGGGGCCTAATTTCAAATTTGCTTACGTGTCGGATCGGTTCTGAGGTTGGACTAGATTTTTACGAGCGAGCGGAGCGAGCGAGCAACGATTACAATTTCCAAGCTATATATATACCATATATTGTCCTGCATATATTTCCTGTTATTACATAATTCTGTCAGGGATTTCGGACCTCACGTTGCACTGTACAGTGTGAAAATATTACTAGTTATGTAAAACTATTGATAAAATGTAAACTTTTGTCAGTAGGCAACTCGATAAAGACTTCCGACTCCTCGGGCTGGTGCGAATATTTCAATGTCCCTATGTGCCAAACCGTTGGTTCGTGACACACCTTTAGGCGTCGCAGGCTCGCTGCGCTCGCTCCAAAACTATAGCCTAACCTAAAACCAATCACTCTTGCGTTCGTTATCCGAGAAGAAGGAGCCTAATTTCAAATTTGCTTACGTGTCGGATCGGTTGTGAGGTTGGACTAGATTTTTACGAGCGAGCGGAGCGAGCGAGCGACGATTACAATTTCCAAGCTATATATATACCATATATTGTCCTGCATATATTTCCTGTTATTACATAATTCTGTCAGGGATTTCGGACCTCACGTTGCACTGTACAGTGTGAAAATATTACTAGTTATGTAAAACTATTGATAAAATGTAAACTTTTGTCAGTAGGCAACTCGATAAAGACTTCCGACTCCTCGGGCTGGTGCGAATATTTCAATGTCCCTATGTGCCAAACCGTTGGTTCGTGACACACCTTTAGGCGTCGCAGGCTCGCTGCGCTCGCTCCAAAACTATAGCCTAACCTAAAACCAATCACTCTTGCGTTCGTTATCCGAGAAGAAGGAGCCTAATTTCAAATTTGCTTACGTGTCGGATCGGTTGTGAGGTTGGACTAGATTTTTACGAGCGAGCGGAGCGAGCGAGCGACGATTACAATTTCCAAGCTATATATATACCATATATTGTCCTACATATATTTCCTGTTATTACATAATTCTGTCAGGGATTTCGGACCTCACGTTGCACTGTACTGTGTGAAAATATTACTAGTTATGTAAAACTATTGATCAACTGGAAACTGTTGTCAGTAGGCAACTCGATAAAGACTTCCGGCTCCTCGGGCTGGTGCGAATATTTCAATGTCCCTATGTGTCAAACCGATGGTTTTTGACACACCTTTACGCGTGCCTCCCTCGCTGCGCTCGCTCGAAAACTATAGCCTGACCTAAAACCAATCCCTCTTGCGCTCGTTATCCGAGAAGGAGGCGACTAATTTCAAATTTCCGAACGTGTCGGATCGGCTGTGAGGTTGGACTAGAGTTTTACAAGCGTGCGGAGCGAGCGAGCAACCATTACAATTTCCAAGCTATATATATACCATATATTGTCCTGCATATATTTCCTATTGTTACCTAATTTTGTCAGCGATTTCGGACCTCACGTTGCACTGTACAGTGTGAAAATATTACTAGTTATGTAAAACTATTGATCAACTGGAAACTCTTGTCAGTAGGCAATTCGATATAGACTTCCGGCTCCTCGGGCTGGTGCGAATATTTCAATGTCCCTATATGCCAAACTGTTGGTGCGTGACACCCCTTATGCGTCGCACGCTCGCTGCGCTCGCTCGAAAACAATAGCCTAACCTAAAACCAATCACTCTTGCGTTCGTTATCCGAGAAGGAGTCGACTAATTTCAAATTTGCTTACGTGTCGGATCGGTTGTGAGGTTGGACTAGATTTTTACGAGCGAGCGGAGCGAGCGAGCAACTACTACAATTTCCAAGCTATACATATACCTCATATTGCGTTGCATATATTTCCTGTTACTACCTTAATTTGTCAGCGATTTCGGACCTCACGTTGCACTGGACTATGTGAAATATTACTTTTTATGTAAAACTATTGATAAAATGTAAACCTTTGTCAGTAGGCAACTCGATAAAGACTTCCGACTCCTCGGGCTGGTGCGAATATTTCAATGTCCCTATGTGCCAAACCGATAGTTCGTGAAACACCTTTACGCGTCGCACGCTCGCTGCGCTCGCTCGAAAACAATAGCCTAACCTAAAATCAAGCCCTCTTGCGTTCGTTATCCGTGAAGGAGGCGACTAATTTCAAATTTGCGAACGTGTCGGATCGGTTGTGAGGTTGGACTAGATTTTTACGAGCGAGCGGAGCGAGCGAGCGACGATTACAATTTCCAAGCTATATATATACCATATATTGTCCTACATATATTTCCTGTTATTACATAATTCTGTCAGGGATTTCGGACCTCACGTTGCACTGTACTGTGTGAAAATATTACTAGTTATGTAAAACTATTGATCAACTGGAAACTGTTGTCAGTAGGCAACTCGATAAAGACTTCCGGCTCCTCGGGCTGGTGCGAATATTTCAATGTCCCTATGTGTCAAACCGATGGTTTTTGACACACCTTTACGCGTGCCTCCCTCGCTGCGCTCGCTCGATAACTATAGCCTGACCTAAAACCAATCCCTCTTGCGCTCGTTATCCGAGAAGGAGGCGACTAATTTCAAATTTCCGAACGTGTCGGATCGGCTGTGAGGTTGGACTAGAGTTTTACAAGCGTGCGGAGCGAGCGAGCAACCATTACAATTTCCAAGCTATATATATACCATATATTGTCCTGCATATATTTCCTATTGTTACCTAATTTTGTCAGCGATTTCGGACCTCACGTTGCACTGTACAGTGTGAAAATATTACTAGTTATGTAAAACTATTGATCAACTGGAAACTCTTGTCAGTAGGCAATTCGATATAGACTTCCGGCTCCTCGGGCTGGTGCGAATATTTCAATGTCCCTATATGCCAAACCGTTGGTGCGTGACACACCTTTACGCGTCGCAGGCTCGCTGCGCTCGCTCCAAAACTATAGCCTAACCTAAAACCAATCACTCTTGCGTTCGTTATCCGAGAAGAAGGGGCCTAATTTCAAATTTGCTTACGTGTCGGATCGGTTCTGAGGTTGGACTAGATTTTTACGAGCGAGCGGAGCGAGCGAGCAACGATTACAATTTCCAAGCTATATATATACCATATATTGTCCTGCATATATTTCCTGTTATTACATAATTCTGTCAGGGATTTCGGACCTCACGTTGCACTGTACAGTGTGAAAATATTACTAGTTATGTAAAACTATTGATAAAATGTAAACTTTTGTCAGTAGGCAACTCGATAAAGACTTCCGACTCCTCGGGCTGGTGCGAATATTTCAATGTCCCTATGTGCCAAACCGTTGGTTCGTGACACACCTTTAGGCGTCGCAGGCTCGCTGCGCTCGCTCCAAAACTATAGCCTAACCTAAAACCAATCACTCTTGCGTTCGTTATCCGAGAAGAAGGAGCCTAATTTCAAATTTGCTTACGTGTCGGATCGGTTGTGAGGTTGGACTAGATTTTTACGAGCGAGCGGAGCGAGCGAGCGACGATTACAATTTCCAAGCTATATATATACCATATATTGTCCTGCATATATTTCCTGTTATTACATAATTCTGTCAGGGATTTCGGACCTCACGTTGCACTGTACAGTGTGAAAATATTACTAGTTATGTAAAACTATTGATAAAATGTAAACTTTTGTCAGTAGGCAACTCGATAAAGACTTCCGACTCCTCGGGCTGGTGCGAATATTTCAATGTCCCTATGTGCCAAACCGTTGGTTCGTGACACACCTTTAGGCGTCGCAGGCTCGCTGCGCTCGCTCCAAAACTATAGCCTAACCTAAAACCAATCACTCTTGCGTTCGTTATCCGAGAAGAAGGAGCCTAATTTCAAATTTGCTTACGTGTCGGATCGGTTGTGAGGTTGGACTAGATTTTTACGAGCGAGCGGAGCGAGCGAGCGACGATTACAATTTCCAAGCTATATATATACCATATATTGTCCTACATATATTTCCTGTTATTACATAATTCTGTCAGGGATTTCGGACCTCACGTTGCACTGTACTGTGTGAAAATATTACTAGTTATGTAAAACTATTGATCAACTGGAAACTGTTGTCAGTAGGCAACTCGATAAAGACTTCCGGCTCCTCGGGCTGGTGCGAATATTTCAATGTCCCTATGTGTCAAACCGATGGTTTTTGACACACCTTTACGCGTGCCTCCCTCGCTGCGCTCGCTCGAAAACTATAGCCTGACCTAAAACCAATCCCTCTTGCGCTCGTTATCCGAGAAGGAGGCGACTAATTTCAAATTTCCGAACGTGTCGGATCGGCTGTGAGGTTGGACTAGAGTTTTACAAGCGTGCGGAGCGAGCGAGCAACCATTACAATTTCCAAGCTATATATATACCATATATTGTCCTGCATATATTTCCTATTGTTACCTAATTTTGTCAGCGATTTCGGACCTCACGTTGCACTGTACAGTGTGAAAACATTACTAGTTATGTAAAACTATTGATCAACTGGAAACTCTTGTCAGTAGGCAATTCGATATAGACTTCCGGCTCCTCGGGCTGGTGCGAATATTTCAATGTCCCTATATGCCAAACTGTTGGTGCGTGACACCCCTTATGCGTCGCACGCTCGCTGCGCTCGCTCGAAAACAATAGCCTAACCTAAAACCAATCACTCTTGCGTTCGTTATCCGAGAAGGAGTCGACTAATTTCAAATTTGCTTACGTGTCGGATCGGTTGTGAGGTTGGACTAGATTTTTACGAGCGAGCGGAGCGAGCGAGCAACTACTACAATTTCCAAGCTATACATATACCTCATATTGCGTTGCATATATTTCCTGTTACTACCTTAATTTGTCAGCGATTTCGGACCTCACGTTGCACTGGACTATGTGAAATATTACTTTTTATGTAAAACTATTGATAAAATGTAAACCTTTGTCAGTAGGCAACTCGATAAAGACTTCCGACTCCTCGGGCTGGTGCGAATATTTCAATGTCCCTATGTGCCAAACCGATAGTTCGTGAAACACCTTTACGCGTCGCACGCTCGCTGCGCTCGCTCGAAAACAATAGCCTAACCTAAAATCAAGCCCTCTTGCGTTCGTTATCCGTGAAGGAGGCGACTAATTTCAAATTTGCGAACGTGTCGGATCGGCTGTGAGGTTGGACTAGAGTTTTACAAGCATGCGTAGCGAGTGAGCAACGATTACAATTTCCAAGCTATACATATATCTTATATTGTTCTGCATATATTTCCTGTTACTACCTTAATTTGTCAGCGATTTCGGACCTCACGTTGCACTGTACAGTGTGAAAATATTACTAGTTATGTAAAACTATTGATCAACTGGAAACTCTTGTCAGTAGGCAATTCGATATAGACTTCCGGCTCCTCGGGCTGGTGCGAATATTTCAATGTCCCTATATGCCAAACCGTTGGTGCGTGACATACCTTTAGGCGTCGCATGCTCGCTGCGCTCGCTCGAAAACTATAGTCTGACCTAAAAACAATCCCTCTTGCGCTCGTTATCCGAGAAGGAGGCGACTAATTTCAAATTTCCGAACGTGTCGGATCGGCTGTGTGGTTGGACTAGAGTTTTACGAGCGAGCGGAGCGAGCGAGCAACGATTACAATATCCAAGCTATATATATACCATATATTGTCCTGCATATATTTCCTGTTATTACATAATTCTGTCAGGGATTTCGGACCTCACGTTGCACTGTACTGTGTGAAAATATTACTAGATATGTAAAACTATTGATCAACTGTAAACTGTTGTCAGTAGGCAACTCGATAAAGACTTCCGGCTCCTCGGGCTGGTGCGAATATTTCAATGTCCCTATGTGTCAAACCGATGGTTTTTGACACACCTTTACGCGTGCCTCGCACGCTGCGCTCGCTCGAAAACTATAGCCTGACCTAAAACCAATCCCTCTTGCGCTCGTTATCCGAGAAGGAGGCGACTAATTTCAAATTTCCGAACGTGTCGGATCGGCTGTGAGGTTGGACTAGAGTTTTACAAGCGTGCGGAGCGAGCGAGCAACCATTACAATTTCCAAGCTATATATATACCATATATTGTCCTGCATATATTTCCTGTTATTACATAATTCTGTCAGGGATTTCGGACCTCACGTTCCACTGTACTGTGTGAAAATATTACTAGTTATGTAAAACTATTGATCAACTGGAAACTTTTGTCAGTAGGCAATTCGATAAAGACTTCCGGCTCCTCGGGCTGGTGCGAATATTTCAATGCCCTATGTGCCAAACCGATGGTTTGTGACACACCTTTACGCGTCGCAGGCTCGCTGCGCTCGCTCCAAAACTATAGCCTAACCTAAAACCAATCACTCTTGCGTTCGTTATCCGAGAAGAAGGGGCCTAATTTCAAATTTGCTTACTTGTCGGATCGGTTGTGAGGTTGGACTAGATTTTTTCGAGCGAGCGGAGCGAGCGAGCAACGATTACAATTTCCAAGCTATAGATATATCCTATATTGTCCTGCATATATTTCTTGTTATTTCATAATTCTGCCAGGGATTTCGGACCTCACGTAGCACTGTACTGTGTGAAAATATTACTAGTTATGTAAAACTATTGATCAACTGGAAACTTTTGTCAGTAGGCAATTCGATATAGACTTCCGGCTCCTCGGGCTGGTGCGAATATTTCAATGTCCCTATGTGCCAAACCGTTGGTTCGTGACACACCTTTATGCGTCGCAGGCTCGCTGCGCTCGTTATCCGAGAAGAAGGGGCCTAATTTCAAATTTGCTTACGTGTTGGATCGGTTGTGAGGTTGGACTAGATTTTTACGAGCGAGCGGAGCGAGCGAGCAGCGATTACAATTTCCAAGCTATATATATACCATATATTGTCCTGCATATATTTCCTATTGTTACCTAATTTTGTCAGCGATTTCGGACCTCACGTTGCACTGTACAGTGTGAAAATATTACTAGTTATGTAAAACTGTTGATCAACTGGAAACTTTTGTCAGTAGGCAATTCGATATAGACTTCCGGCTCCTCGGGCTGGTGCGAATATTTCAATGTCCCTATATGCCAAACCGTTGGTGCGTGACACACCTTTAGGCGTCGCACGCTCGCTGCGCTCGCTCGAAAACTATAGCCTAACCTAAAACCAATCCCTCTTGCGTTCGTTATCCGAGAAGGAGTCGACTAATTTCAAACTTGCGAACGTGTCGGATCGGCTGTGAGGTTGGACTAGAGTTTTACAAGCAAGCGTCGCGAGTGAGCAACGATTACAATTTCCAAGCTATACATATATCTTATATTGTTCTGCATATATTTCCTGTTACTACCTTAATTTGTCAGCGATTTCGGACCTCACGTTGCACTGGACTATGTGGAAATATTACTTTTTATGTAAAACTATTGATAAAATGTAAACTTTTGTCAGTAGGCAACTCGATAAAGACTTCCGGCTCCTCGGGCTGGTGCGAATATTTCAATGTCCCTATATGCCAAACCGTTGGTGCGTGACACACCTTTAGGCGTCGCACGCTCGCTGCGCTCGCTCGAAAACTATAGCCTAACCTAAAACCAATCCCTCTTGCGTTCGTTATCCGAGAAGGAGTCGACTAATTTCAAATTTGCTTACGTGTCGGATCGGCTGTGAGGTTGGACTAGAGTTTTACAAGCATGCGTCGCGAGTGAGCAACGATTACAATTTCCAAGCTATACATATATCTTATATTGTTCTGCATATATTTCCTGTTACTACCTTAATTTGTCAGCGATTTCGGACCTCACGTTGCACTGGACTATGTGGAAATATTACTTTTTATGTAAAACTATTGATAAAATGTAAACTTTTGTCAGTAGGCAACTCGATAAAGACTTCCGGCTCCTCGGGCTGGTGCGAATATTTCAATGTCCCTATATGCCAAACCGTTGGTGCGTGACACACCTTTAGGCGTCGCACGCTCGCTGCGCTCGCTCGAAAACTATAGCCTAACCTAAAACCAATCCCTCTTGCGTTCGTTATCCGAGAAGGAGTCGACTAATTTCAAATTTGCTTACGTGTCGGATCGGTTGTGAGGTTGGACTAGATTTTTACGAGCGAGCGGAGCGAGCGAGCAACTTCTACAATTTCCAAGCTATACATATACCTCATACTGCGTTGCATATATTTCCTGTTACTACCTTAATTTGTCAGCGATTTCGGACCTCACGTTGCACTGGACTATGTGAAATATTACTTTTTATGTAAAACTATTGATAAAATGTAAACCTTTGTCAGTAGGCAACTCGATAAAGACTTCCGACTCCTCGGGCTGGTGCGAATATTTCAATGTCCCTATGTGCCAAACCGATAGTTCGTGAAACACCTTTACGCGTCGCACGCTCGCTGCGCTCGCTCGAAAACAATAGCCTAACCTAAAATCAAGCCCTCTTGCGTTCGTTATCCGTGAAGGAGGCGACTAATTTCAAATTTGCGAACGTGTCGGATCGGCTGTGAGGTTGGACTAGAGTTTTACGAGCGAGCGGAGCGAGCGAGCAACGATTACAATATCCAAGCTATATATATACCATATATTGTCCTGCATATATTTCCTGTTATTACATAATTCTGTCAGGGATTTCGGACCTCACGTTGCACTGTACCGTGTGAAAATATTACTAGTTATGTAAAACTATTGATCAACTGGAAACTTTTGTCAGTAGGCAATTCGATATAGACTTCCGGCGCCTCGGGCTAGTGCGAATATTTCCATGTCCCTATATGCCAAACCGTTGGTGCGTGACACACCTTTAGGCGTCGCACGCTCGCTGCGCTCGTTCGAAAAGTATAGCCTAACCTAAAACCAATCCCTCTTGCGTTCGTTATCCGAGAAGGAGTCGACTAATTTCAAATTTGCTTACGTGTCGGATCGGTTGTGAAGTTGGACTAGATTTTTACGAGCGAGCGGAGCGAGCGAGCAACGATTACAATTTCCAAGCTATATATATACCATATATTGTCCTGCATATATTTCCTGTTATTACATAATTCTGTCAGGGATTTCGGACCTCACGTTGCACTGTACTGTGTGAAAATATTACTAGTTATGTAAAACTATTGATCAACTGGAAACTTTTGTCAGTAGGCATTTCGATAAAGACTTCCGGCTCCTCGGGCTGGTGCGAATATTTCAATGTCCCTATATGCCAAACCGTTGGTGCGTGACACACCTTTACGCGTCGCAGGCTCGCTGCGCTCGCTCCAAAACTATAGCCTAACCTAAAACCAATCACTCTTGCGTTCGTTATCCGAGAAGAAGGGGCCTAATTTCAAATTTGCTTACGTGTCGGATCGGTTCTGAGGTTGGACTAGATTTTTACGAGCGAGCGGAGCGAGCGAGCAACGATTACAATTTCCAAGCTATATATATACCATATATTGTCCTGCATATATTTCCTGTTATTACATAATTCTGTCAGGGATTTCGGACCTCACGTTGCACTGTACAGTGTGAAAATATTACTAGTTATGTAAAACTATTGATAAAATGTAAACTTTTGTCAGTAGGCAACTCGATAAAGACTTCCGACTCCTCGGGCTGGTGCGAATATTTCAATGTCCCTATGTGCCAAACCGTTGGTTCGTGACACACCTTTAGGCGTAGCAGGCTCGCTGCGCTCGCTCCAAAATTATAGCCTAACCTAAAACCAATCACTCTTGCGTTCGTTATCCGAGAAGAAGGAGCCTAATTTCAAATTTGCTTACGTGTCGAATCGGTTCTGAGGTTGGACTAGATTTTTACGAGCGAGCGGAGCGAGCGAGCAACGATTACAATTTCCAAGCTATATATATACCATATATTGTCCTGCATATATTTCCTGTTATTACATAATTCTGTCAGGGATTTCGGACCTCACGTTGCACTGTACAGTGTGAAAATATTACTAGTTATGTAAAACTATTGATAAAATGTAAACTGTTGTCAGTAGGCAACCCGATGAAGACTTCCGGCTCCTCGGGCTGGTGCGAATATTTCAATGTCCCTATATGCCAAACCGTTGGTGCGTGACACACCTTTACGCGTCGCACGCTCGCTGCGCTCGCTCGAAAACAATAGCCTAACCTAAAATCAAGCCCTCTTGCGTTCGTTCTCCGTGAAGGAGGCGACTAATTTCAAATTTGCGAACGTGTCGGATCGGCTGTGAGGTTGGACTAGAGTTTTACAAGCATGCGTCGCGAGTGAGCAACGATTACAATTTCCAAGCTATACATATATCTTATATTGTTCTGCATATATTTCCTGTTACTACCTTAATTTGTCAGCGATTTCGGACCTCACGTTGCACTGTACTGTGTGAAAATATTACTAGTTATGTAAAACTATTGATCAACTGGAAACTTTTGTCAGTAGGCATTTCGATAAAGACTTCCGGCTCCTCGGGCTGGTGCTAATATTTCAATGTCCCTATGTGCCAAACCGATGGTTTGAGACACACCTTTACGCGTGCCTCGCTCGCTGCGCTCGCTCGAAAACTATAGCCTGACCTAAAACCTATCCCTCTTGCGTTCGTTATCCGAGAAGGTGGCGACTAATTTCGAGTTTCCGAACGTGTCGGATCGGCTGTGAGGTTGGACTAGAGTTTTACAAGCGAGCGGAGCGAGCGAGCAACGATTACAATTTCAAAGCTATATATATACCATATATTGTCCTGCATATATTTCCTGTTATTACATAATTCTGTCAGGGATTTTGGACCTCACGTTGCACTGTACAGTGTGAAAATATTACTAGTCATGTAAAACTATTGATCAACTGGAAACTCTTGTCAGTAGGAAATTCGATATAGACTTCCGGCTCCTCGGGCTGGTGCGAATATTTCAATGTCCCTATATGCCAAACCGTTGGTGCGTGACACACCTTTACGCGTCGCAGGCTCGCTGCGCTCGCTCCAAAACTATAGCCTAACCTAAAACCAATCACTCTTGCGTTCGTTATCCGAGAAGAAGGGGCCTAATTTCAAATTTGCTTACGTGTCGGATCGGTTGTGAGGTTGGACTAGATTTTTACGAGCGAGCGGAGCGAGCGAGCAACGATTACAATTTCCAAGCTATATATATACCATATATTGCCCTGCATATATTTCCTGTTATTACATAATTCTGTCAGGGATTTCGGACCTCACGTTGCACTGTACAGTGTGAAAATATTACTAGTTATGTAAAACTATTGATAAAATGTAAACTTTTGTCAGTAGGCAACTCGATAAAGACTTCCGACTCCTCGGGCTGGTGCGAATATTTCAATGTCCCGATGTGCCAAACCGTTGGTTCGTGACACACCTTTAGGCGTCGCAGGCTCGCTGCGCTCGCTCCAAAACTATAGCCTAACCTAAAACCAATCACTCTTGCGTTCGTTATCCGAGAAGAAGTGGCCTTATTTCAAATTTGCTTACGTGTTGGATCGGTTGTGAGGTTGGACTAGATTTTTACGAGCGAGCGGAGCGAGCGAGCAACGATTACAATTTCCAAGCTATATATATACCATATATTGTCCTGCATATATTTCCTGTTATTACATAATTCTGTCAGGGATTTCGGACCTCACGTTGCACTGTACTGTTTGAAAATATTACTAGTTATGTAAAACTATTGATCAACTGGAAACTTTTGTCAGTAGGCATTTCGATAAAGACTTCCGGCTCCTCGGGCTGGTGCTAATATTTCAATGTCCCTATGTGCCAAACCGATGGTTTGAGACACACGTTTACGCGTGCCTCGCTCGCTGCGCTCGCTCGAAAACTATAGCCTGACCTAAAACCTATCCCTCTTGCGTTCGTTATCCGATAAGGAGGCGACTAATTTCGAGTTTCCGAACGTGTCGGATCGGCTGTGAGGTTGGACTAGAGTTTTACAAGCGAGCGGAGCGAGCGAGCAACGATTACAATTTCCAAGCTATATATATACCATATATTGTCCTGCATATATTTCCTGTTATTACATAATTCTGTCAGGGATTTCGGACCTCACGTTGCACTGTACTGTGTGAAAATATTACTAGTTATGTAAAACTATTGATCAACTGGAAACTTTTGTCAGTAGGCAGTTCGATATAGACTTCCGACTCCTCGGGCTGGTGCGAATATTTCAATGTCCCTATGTGCCAAACCGTTAGTTCGTGAAACACATTTACGCGTCGCAGGCTCGCTGCGCTCGCTCCAAAACTATAGCCTAACCTAAAACCAATCACTCTTGCGTTCGTTATCCGAGAAGAAGGGGCCTAATTTCAAATTTGCTTACGTGTCGGATCGGTTGTGAGGTTGGACTAGATTTTTACGAGCGAGCGGAGCGAGCGAGCAACGATTACAATTTCCAAGCTATATATATACCATATATTGTCCTGCATATATTTCCTGTTATTACATAATTCTGTCAGGGATTTCGGACCTCACGTTGCACTGTACAGTGTGAAAATATTACTAGTTATGTAAAACTATTGATCAACTGGAAACTCTTGTCAGTAGGCAATTCGATATAGACTTCCGGCTCCTCGGGCTGGTGCGAATATTTCAATGTCCCTATATGCCAAACCGTTGGTGCGTGACACACCTTTAGGCGTCGCACGCTCGCTGCGCTCGCTCGAAAACAATAGCCTAACCTAAAATCAAGCCCTCTTGCGTTCGTTATCCGTGAAGGAGGCGACTAATTTCAAATTTGCGAACGTGTCGGATCGGCTGTGAGGTTGGACTAGAGTTTTACAAGCAAGCGTCGCGAGTGAGCAACGATTACAATTTCCAAGCTATACATATATCTTATATTGTTCTGCATATATTTCCTGTTACTACCTTAATTTGTCAGCGATTTCGGACCTCACGTTGCACTGGACTATGTGGAAATATTACTTTTTATGTAAAACTATCGATAAAATGTAAACTTTTGTCAGTAGGCAACTCGATAAAGACTTCCGACTCCTCGGGCTGGTGCGAATATTTCAATGTCCCTATGTGCCAAACCGTTGGTTCGTGACACACCTTTAGGCGTCGCAGGCTCGCTGCGCTCGCTCCAAAACTATAGCCTAACCTAAAACCAATCACTCTTGCGTTCGTTATCCGAGAAGAAGGGGCCTTATTTCAAATTTGCTTACGTGTTGGATCGGTTGAGAGGTTGGACTAGATTTTTACGAGCGAGCGGAGCGAGCGAGCAACGATTACAATATCCAAGCTATATATATACAATATATTGTCCTGCATATATTTCCTGTTATTACATAATTCTGTCAGGGATTTCGGACCTCACGTTGCACTGTACTGTGTGAAAATATTACTAGTTATGTAAAACTATTGATCAACTGGAAACTTTTGTCAGTAGGCAATTCGATATAGACTTCCGACTCCTCGGGCTAGTGCGAATATTTCAATGTCCCTATGTGCCAAACCGTTGGTTCGTGACACACCTTTAGGCGTCGCAGGCTCGCTGCGCTCGCTCCAAAACTATAGCCTATCCTAAAACCAATCACTCTTGCGTTCGTTATCCGAGAAGAAGGGGCCTAGTTTCAAATTTGCTTACGTGTTGGATCGGTTGTGAGGTTGGACTAGATTTTTACGAGCGAGCGGAGCGAGCGAGCAGCGATTACAATTTCCAAGCTATATATATACCATATATTGTCCTGCATATATTTCCTGTTATTACATAATTCTGTCAGGGATTTCGGACCTCACGTTGCACTGTACAGTGTGAAAATATTACTAGTCATGTAAAACTATTGATCAACTGGAAACTCTTGTCAGTAGGAAATTCGATATAGACTTCCGGCTCCTCGGGCTGGTGCGAATATTTCAATGTCCCTATATGCCAAACCGTTGGTGCGTGACACACCTTTACGCGTCGCAGGCTCGCTGCGCTCGCTCCAAAACTATAGCCTAACCTAAAACCAATCACTCTTGCGTTCGTTATCCGAGAAGAAGGGGCCTAATTTCAAATTTGCTTACGTGTCGGATCGGTTGTGAGGTTGGACTAGATTTTTACGAGCGAGCGGAGCGAGCGAGCAACGATTACAATTTCCAAGCTATATATATACCATATATTGCCCTGCATATATTTCCTGTTATTACATAATTCTGTCAGGGATTTCGGACCTCACGTTGCACTGTACAGTGTGAAAATATTACTAGTTATGTAAAACTATTGATAAAATGTAAACTTTTGTCAGTAGGCAACTCGATAAAGACTTCCGACTCCTCGGGCTGGTGCGAATATTTCAATGTCCCGATGTGCCAAACCGTTGGTTCGTGACACACCTTTAGGCGTCGCAGGCTCGCTGCGCTCGCTCCAAAACTATAGCCTAACCTAAAACCAATCACTCTTGCGTTCGTTATCCGAGAAGAAGTGGCCTTATTTCAAATTTGCTTACGTGTTGGATCGGTTGTGAGGTTGGACTAGATTTTTACGAGCGAGCGGAGCGAGCGAGCAACGATTACAATTTCCAAGCTATATATATACCATATATTGTCCTGCATATATTTCCTGTTATTACATAATTCTGTCAGGGATTTCGGACCTCACGTTGCACTGTACTGTTTGAAAATATTACTAGTTATGTAAAACTATTGATCAACTGGAAACTTTTGTCAGTAGGCATTTCGATAAAGACTTCCGGCTCCTCGGGCTGGTGCTAATATTTCAATGTCCCTATGTGCCAAACCGATGGTTTGAGACACACGTTTACGCGTGCCTCGCTCGCTGCGCTCGCTCGAAAACTATAGCCTGACCTAAAACCTATCCCTCTTGCGTTCGTTATCCGATAAGGAGGCGACTAATTTCGAGTTTCCGAACGTGTCGGATCGGCTGTGAGGTTGGACTAGAGTTTTACAAGCGAGCGGAGCGAGCGAGCAACGATTACAATTTCCAAGCTATATATATACCATATATTGTCCTGCATATATTTCCTGTTATTACATAATTCTGTCAGGGATTTCGGACCTCACGTTGCACTGTACTGTGTGAAAATATTACTAGTTATGTAAAACTATTGATCAACTGGAAACTTTTGTCAGTAGGCAGTTCGATATAGACTTCCGACTCCTCGGGCTGGTGCGAATATTTCAATGTCCCTATGTGCCAAACCGTTAGTTCGTGAAACACATTTACGCGTCGCAGGCTCGCTGCGCTCGCTCCAAAACTATAGCCTAACCTAAAACCAATCACTCTTGCGTTCGTTATCCGAGAAGAAGGGGCCTAATTTCAAATTTGCTTACGTGTCGGATCGGTTGTGAGGTTGGACTAGATTTTTACGAGCGAGCGGAGCGAGCGAGCAACGATTACAATTTCCAAGCTATATATATACCATATATTGTCCTGCATATATTTCCTGTTATTACATAATTCTGTCAGGGATTTCGGACCTCACGTTGCACTGTACAGTGTGAAAATATTACTAGTTATGTAAAACTATTGATCAACTGGAAACTCTTGTCAGTAGGCAATTCGATATAGACTTCCGGCTCCTCGGGCTGGTGCGAATATTTCAATGTCCCTATATGCCAAACCGTTGGTGCGTGACACACCTTTAGGCGTCGCACGCTCGCTGCGCTCGCTCGAAAACAATAGCCTAACCTAAAATCAAGCCCTCTTGCGTTCGTTATCCGTGAAGGAGGCGACTAATTTCAAATTTGCGAACGTGTCGGATCGGCTGTGAGGTTGGACTAGAGTTTTACAAGCAAGCGTCGCGAGTGAGCAACGATTACAATTTCCAAGCTATACATATATCTTATATTGTTCTGCATATATTTCCTGTTACTACCTTAATTTGTCAGCGATTTCGGACCTCACGTTGCACTGGACTATGTGGAAATATTACTTTTTATGTAAAACTATCGATAAAATGTAAACTTTTGTCAGTAGGCAACTCGATAAAGACTTCCGACTCCTCGGGCTGGTGCGAATATTTCTATGTCCCTATGTGCCAAACCGTTGGTTCGTGACACACCTTTAGGCGTCGCAGGCTCGCTGCGCTCGCTCCAAAACTATAGCCTAACCTAAAACCAATCACTCTTGCGTTCGTTATCCGAGAAGAAGGGGCCTTATTTCAAATTTGCTTACGTGTTGGATCGGTTGAGAGGTTGGACTAGATTTTTACGAGCGAGCGGAGCGAGCGAGCAACGATTACAATATCCAAGCTATATATATACAATATATTGTCCTGCATATATTTCCTGTTATTACATAATTCTGTCAGGGATTTCGGACCTCACGTTGCACTGTACTGTGTGAAAATATTACTAGTTATGTAAAACTATTGATCAACTGGAAACTTTTGTCAGTAGGCAATTCGATATAGACTTCCGACTCCTCGGGCTAGTGCGAATATTTCAATGTCCCTATGTGCCAAACCGTTGGTTCGTGACACACCTTTAGGCGTCGCAGGCTCGCTGCGCTCGCTCCAAAACTATAGCCTATCCTAAAACCAATCACTCTTGCGTTCGTTATCCGAGAAGAAGGGGCCTAGTTTCAAATTTGCTTACGTGTTGGATCGGTTGTGAGGTTGGACTAGATTTTTACGAGCGAGCGGAGCGAGCGAGCAGCGATTACAATTTCCAAGCTATATATATACCATATATTGTCCTGCATATATTTCCTATTTTTACCTAATTTTGTCAGCGATTTCGGACCTCACGTTGCACTGTACTGTGTGAAAACATTACTATTAATGTAACACTATTGATAAACTGTAAACTGTTGTCAGTAGGCAACTCGATAAAGACTTCCGACTCTTCGGGCTGGTGCGAATATTTCAATGTCCCTATGTGTCAAACCGTTGGTTCGTGACACACCTTTAGGCGTCGCACGCTCGCTGCGCTCGTTCAAAAACTATAGCCTAACCTAAAACCAATCCCTCTTGCGTTCGTTATCCGAGAAGGAGTCGACTAATTTCAAATTTGCTTACGTGTCGGATCGGTTGTGAAGTTGGACTAGATTTTTACGAGCGTGCGGAGCGAGCGAGCAACGATTACAATTTCCAAGCTATATATATACCATATATTGTCCTGCATATATTTCCTGTTATTACATAATTCTGTCAGGGATTTCGGACCTCACGTTGCACTGTACTGTGTGAAAATATTACTAGTTATGTAAAACTATTGATCAACTGGAAACTTTTGTCAGTAGGCATTTCGATAAAGACTTCCGGCTCCTCGGGCTGGTGCGAATATTTCAATGTCCCTATGTGCCAAACCGATGGTTTGAGACACACCTTTACGCGTGCCTCGCTCGCTGCGCTCGCTCGAAAACTATAGCCTGACCTAAAACCAATCCCTCTTGCGCTCGTTATCCGAGAAGGAGGCGACTAATTTCAAATTTCCGAACGTGTCGGATCGGCTGTGAGGTTGGACTAGAGTTTTACAAGCGAGCGGAGCGAGCGAGCAACCATTACAATTTCCAAGCTATATATATACCATATATTGTCCTGCATATATTTCCTATTGTTACCTAATTTTGTCAGCGATTTCGTACCTCACGTTGCACTGTACTGTGTGAAAATATTACTATTAATGTAACACTATTGATAAACTGTAAACTGTTGTCAGTAGGCAACTCGATAAAGACTTCCGACTCCTCGGGCTGGTGCCAATATTTCAATGTCCCTATGTGCCAAACCGTTGGTTCGTGACACACCTTTAGGAGTCGCAGGCTCGCTGCGCTCGCTCCAAAACTATAGCCTAACCCAAAACCAATCACTCTTGCGTTCGTTATCCGAGAAGAAGGGGCCTAATTTCAAATTTGCTTACGTGTTGGATCGGTTGTGAGGTTGGACTAGATTTTTACGAGCGAGCGGTGCGAGCGAGCAACGATTACATTTTCCAAGCTATATATATACCATATATTGTCCTGCATATATTTCCTATTGTTACCTAATTCTGTCAGGGATTTCGGACCTCACGTTGCACTGTACTGTGTGAAAATATTACTAGTTATGTAAAACTATTGATCAACTGGAAACTTTTGTCAGTAGGCAATTCGATATAGACTTCCGGCTCCTCGGACTGGTGCGAATATTTCAATGTCCCTATATGCCAAACCGTTGGTGCGTGACACACCTTTAGGCGTCGCACGCTCGCTGCGCTCGCTCGAAAACTATAGCCTAACCTAAAACCAATCCCTCTTGCGTTCGTTATCCGAGAAGGAGTCGACTAATTTCAAATTTGCTTACGTGTCGGATCGGTTGTGAGGTTGGACTAAATTTTTACGAGCGAGCGGAGCGAGCGCGCAACGATTACAATTTCCAAGCTATATATATACCATATATTGTCCTGCATATATTTCCTATTGTTACCTAATTTTGTCAGCGATTGCGGACCTCACGTTGCACTGTACTGTGTGAAAATATTACTATTAATGTAACACTATTGATAAACTGTAAACTGTTGTCAGTAGGCAACTCGATAAAGACTTCCGACTCCTCGGGCTGGTGCGAATATTTCAATGTCCCTATGTGTCAAACCGTTGGTTCGTGTCACACCTTTAGGCGTCGCACGCTCGCTGCGCTCGTTCGAAAACTATAGCCTAACCTAAAACCAATCCCTCTTGCGTGCGTTATCCGAGAAGGAGTCGACTAATTTCAAATTTGCTTACGTGTCGGATCGGTTGTGAAGTTGGACTAGATTTTTACGAGCGAGCGGAGCGAGCGAGCAACGATTACAATTTCCAAGCTATATATATACCATATATTGTCCTGCATATATTTCCTGTTATTACATAATTCTGTCAGGGATTGCGGACCTCACGTTGCACTGTACTGTGTGAAAATATTACTATTAATGTAACACTATTGATAAACTGTAAACTGTTGTCAGTAGGCAACTCGATAAAGACTTCCGACTCCTCGGGCTGGTGCGAATATTTCAATGTCCCTATGTGTCAAACCGTTGGTTCGTGTCACACCTTTACGCATCGCACGCTCGCTGCGCTCGCTCGAAAACAATAGCCTAACCTAAAATCAAGCCCTCTTGCGTTCGTTATCCGTGAAGGAGGCGACTAATTTCAAATTTGCGAACGTGTCGGATCGGCTGTGAGGTTGGACTAGAGTTTTACAAGCAAGCGTCGCGAGTGAGCAACGATTACAATTTCCAAGCTATACATATATCTTATATTGTTCTGCATATATTTCCTGTTACTACCTTAATTTGTCAGCGATTTCGGACCTCACGTTGCACTGGACTATGTGGAAATATTACTTTTTATGTAAAACTATTGATAAAATGTAAACTTTTGTCAGTAGGCAACTCGATAAAGACTTCCGACTCCTCGGGCTGGTGCGAATATTTCAATGTCCCTATGTGCCAAACCGTTGGTTCGTGACACACCTTTAGGCGTCGCAGGCTCGCTGCGCTCGCTCCAAAACTATAGCCTAACCTAAAACCAATCACTCTTGCGTTCGTTATCCGAGAAGAAGGGGCCTTATTTCAAATTTGCTTACGTGTTGGATCGGTTGAGAGGTTGGACTAGATTTTTACGAGCGAGCGGAGCGAGCGAGCAACGATTACAATATCCAAGCTATATATATACAATATATTGTCCTGCATATATTTCCTGTTATTACATAATTCTGTCAGGGATTTCGGACCTCACGTTGCACTGTACTGTGTGAAAATATTACTAGTTATGTAAAACTATTGATCAACTGGAAACTTTTGTCAGTAGGCAATTCGATATAGACTTCCGACTCCTCGGGCTAGTGCGAATATTTCAATGTCCCTATGTGCCAAACCGTTGGTTCGTGACACACCTTTAGGCGTCGCAGGCTCGCTGCGCTGGCTCCAAAACTATAGCCTATCCTAAAATCAATCACTCTTGCGTTCGTTATCCGAGAAGAAGGGGCCTAGTTTCAAATTTGCTTACGTGTTGGATCGGTTGTGAGGTTGGACTAGATTTTTACGAGCGAGCGGAGCGAGCGAGCAGCGATTACAATTTCCAAGCTATATATATACCATATATTGTCCTGCATATATTTCCTATTTTTACCTAATTTTGTCAGCGATTTCGGACCTCACGTTGCACTGTACTGTGTGAAAACATTACTATTAATGTAACACTATTGATAAACTGTAAACTGTTGTCAGTAGGCAACTCGATAAAGACTTCCGACTCCTCGGGCTGGTGCGAATATTTCAATGTCCCTATGTGTCAAACCGTTGGTTCGTGTCACACCTTTACGCATCGCACGCTCGCTGCGCTCGCTCGAAAACAATAGCCTAACCTAAAATCAAGCCCTCTTGCGTTCGTTATCCGTGAAGGAGGCGACTAATTTCAAATTTGCGAACGTGTCGGATCGGCTGTGAGGTTGGACTAGAGTTTTACAAGCAAGCGTCGCGAGTGAGCAACGATTACAATTTCCAAGCTATACATATATCTTATATTGTTCTGCATATATTTCCTGTTACTACCTTAATTTGTCAGCGATTTCGGACCTCACGTTGCACTGGACTATGTGGAAATATTACTTTTTATGTAAAACTATTGATAAAATGTAAACTTTTGTCAGTAGGCAACTCGATAAAGACTTCCGACTCCTCGGGCTGGTGCGAATATTTCAATGTCCCTATGTGCCAAACCGTTGGTTCGTGACACACCTTTAGGCGTCGCAGGCTCGCTGCGCTCGCTCCAAAACTATAGCCTAACCTAAAACCAATCACTCTTGCGTTCGTTATCCGAGAAGAAGGGGCCTTATTTCAAATTTGCTTACGTGTTGGATCGGTTGAGAGGTTGGACTAGATTTTTACGAGCGAGCGGAGCGAGCGAGCAACGATTACAATATCCAAGCTATATATATACAATATATTGTCCTGCATATATTTCCTGTTATTACATAATTCTGTCAGGGATTTCGGACCTCACGTTGCACTGTACTGTGTGAAAATATTACTAGTTATGTAAAACTATTGATCAACTGGAAACTTTTGTCAGTAGGCAATTCGATATAGACTTCCGACTCCTCGGGCTAGTGCGAATATTTCAATGTCCCTATGTGCCAAACCGTTGGTTCGTGACACACCTTTAGGCGTCGCAGGCTCGCTGCGCTGGCTCCAAAACTATAGCCTATCCTAAAACCAATCACTCTTGCGTTCGTTATCCGAGAAGAAGGGGCCTAGTTTCAAATTTGCTTACGTGTTGGATCGGTTGTGAGGTTGGACTAGATTTTTACGAGCGAGCGGAGCGAGCGAGCAGCGATTACAATTTCCAAGCTATATATATACCATATATTGTCCTGCATATATTTCCTATTTTTACCTAATTTTGTCAGCGATTTCGGACCTCACGTTGCACTGTACTGTGCGAAAACATTACTATTAATGTAACACTATTGATAAACTGTAAACTGTTGTCAGTAGGCAACTCGATAAAGACTTCCGGCTCCTCGGGCTGGTGCGAATATTTCAATGTCCCTATGTGCCAAACCGATGGTTTGAGACACACCTTTACGCGTGCCTCGCTCGCTGCGCTCGCTCGAAAACTATAGCCTGACCTAAAACCAATCCCTCTTGCGCTCGTTATCCGAGAAGGAGGCGACTAATTTCAAATTTCCGAACGTGTCGGATCGGCTGTGAGGTTGGACTAGAGTTTTACAAGCGAGCGGAGCGAGCGAGCAACCATTACAATTTCCAAGCTATATATATACCATATATTGTCCTGCATATATTTCCTATTGTTACCTAATTTTGTCAGCGATTTCGTACCTCACGTTGCACTGTACTGTGTGAAAATATTACTATTAATGTAACACTATTGATAAACTGTAAACTGTTGTCAGTAGGCAACTCGATAAAGACTTCCGACTCCTCGGGCTGGTGCCAATATTTCAATGTCCCTATGTGCCAAACCGTTGGTTCGTGACACACCTTTAGGCGTCGCAGGCTCGCTGCGCTCGCTCCAAAACTATAGCCTAACCCAAAACCAATCACTCTTGCGTTCGTTATCCGAGAAGAAGGGGCCTAATTTCAAATTTGCTTACGTGTTGGATCGGTTGTGAGGTTGGACTAGATTTTTACGAGCGAGCGGTGCGAGCGAGCAACGATTACATTTTCCAAGCTATATATATACCATATATTGTCCTGCATATATTTCCTATTGTTACCTAATTCTGTCAGGGATTTCGGACCTCACGTTGCACTGTACTGTGTGAAAATATTACTAGTTATGTAAAACTATTGATCAACTGGAAACTTTTGTCAGTAGGCAATTCGATATAGACTTCCGGCTCCTCGGACTGGTGCGAATATTTCAATGTCCCTATATGCCAAACCGTTGGTGCGTGACACACCTTTAGGCGTCGCACGCTCGCTGCGCTCGCTCGAAAACTATAGCCTAACCTAAAACCAATCCCTCTTGCGTTCGTTATCCGAGAAGGAGTCGACTAATTTCAAATTTGCTTACGTGTCGGATCGGTTGTGAGGTTGGACTAAATTTTTACGAGCGAGCGGAGCGAGCGAGCAACGATTACAATTTCCAAGCTATATATATACCATATATTGTCCTGCATATATTTCCTATTGTTACCTAATTTTGTCAGCGATTGCGGACCTCACGTTGCACTGTACTGTGTGAAAATATTACTATTAATGTAACACTATTGATAAACTGTAAACTGTTGTCAGTAGGCAACTCGATAAAGACTTCCGACTCCTCGGGCTGGTGCGAATATTTCAATGTCCCTATGTGTCAAACCGTTGGTTCGTGTCACACCTTTAGGCGTCGCACGCTCGCTGCGCTCGTTCGAAAACTATAGCCTAACCTAAAACCAATCCCTCTTGCGTGCGTTATCTGAGAAGGAGTCGACTAATTTCAAATTTGCTTACGTGTCGGATCGGTTGTGAAGTTGGACTAGATTTTTACGAGCGAGCGGAGCGAGCGAGCAACGATTACAATTTCCAAGCTATATATATACCATATATTGTCCTGCATATATTTCCTGTTATTACATAATTCTGTCAGGGATTTCGGACCTCACGTTGCACTGTACTCTGTGAAAATATTACTAGTTATGTAAAACTATTGATCAACTGGAAACTTTTGTCAGTAGGCACTTCGATAAAGACATCCGGCTCCTCGGGCTGGTGCGAATATTTGAATGTCCCTATGTGCCAAACCGATGGTTTTTGACACACCTATACGCGTGCCTCGCTCGCTGCGCTCGCTCGAAAACTATAGCCTGACCTAAAACCAATCCCTCTTACGCTCGTTATCCGAGAAGGAGGCGACTAATTTCAAATTTGCTTACGTATCGGATCGGTTGTGAGGTCGGACTAGATTTTTACGAGCGAGCGGAGCGAGCGAGCAACTACTACAATTTCCAAGCTATACATATACCTCATATTGCGTTGCATATATTTCCTGTTACTACCTTAATTTGTCAGCGATTTCGGACCTCACGTTGCACTGGACTATGTGGAAATATTACTTTTTATGTAAAACTATTGATAAAATGTAAACTTTTGTCAGTAGGCAACTCGATAAAGACTTCCGACTCCTCGGGCTGGTGCGAATATTTCAATGTCCCTATGTGCCAAACCGTTGGTTCGTGACACACCTTTAGGCGTCGCAGGCTCGCTGCGCTCGCTCCAAAACTATAGCCTAACCTAAAACCAGTCACTCTTGCGTTCGTTATCCGAGAAGAAGGGGCCTAATTTCAAATTTGCTTACGTGTTGGATCGGTTGTGAGGTTGGACTAGATTTTTACGAGCGAGCGGAGCGAGCGAGCAACGATTACAATTTCCAAGCTATATATATACCATATATTGTCCTGCATATATTTCCTATTGTTACCTAATTTTGTCAGCGATTTCGTACCTCACGTTGCACTGTACTGTGTGAAAATATTACTATTAATGTAACACTATTGATAAACTGTAAACTGTTGTCAGTAGGCAACTCGATAAAGACTTCCGACTCCTCGGGCTGGTGCGAATATTTCAATGTCCCTATGTGCCAAACCGTTGGTTCGTGACACACCTTTAGGCGTCGCAGGCTCGCTGCGCTCGCTCCAAAACTATAGCCTAACCCAAAACCAATCACTCTTGCGTTCGTTATCCGAGAAGAAGGGGCCTAATTTCAAATTTGCTAACGTGTTGGATCGGTTGTGAGGTTGGACTAGATTTTTACGAGCGAGCGGTGCGAGCGAGCAACGATTACATTTTCCAAGCTATATATATACCATATATTGTCCTGCATATATTTCCTATTGTTACCTAATTCTGTCAGGGATTTCGGACCTCACGTTGCACTGTACCGTGTGAAAATATTACTAGTTATGTAAAACTATTGATCAACTGGAAACTTTTGTCAGTAGGCAATTCGATATAGACTTCCGGCTCCTCGGACTGGTGCGAATATTTCAATGTTCCTATATGCCAAACCGTTGGTGCGTGACACAACTTTAGGCGTCGCACGCTCGCTGCGCTCGCTCGAAAACTATAGCCTAACCTAAAACCAATCTCTCTTGCGTTCGTTATCCGAGAAGGAGTCGACTAATTTCAAATTTGCTTACGTGTCGGATCGGTTGTGAGGTTGGACTAGATTTTTACGAGCGAGCGGAGCGAGCGAGCAACGATTACAATTTCCAAGCTATATATATACCATATATTGTCCTACATATATTTCCTGTTATTACATAATTCTGTCAGGGATTTCGGACCTCACGTTGCACTGTACTGTGTGAAAACATTACTAGTTATGTAAAAATATTGATCAACTGGAAACTTTTGTCAGTAGGCAATTCGATATAGACTTCCGGCTCCTCGGGCTGGTGCGAATATTTCAATGTCCCTATATGCCAAACCGTTGGTGCGTGACACACCTTTAGGCGTCGCACGCTCGCTGCGCTCGCTCGAACACTATAGCCTAACCTAAAACCAATCCCTCTTGCGTTCGTTATCCGAGAAGGAGTCGACTAATTTCAAATTTGCTTACGTGTCGGATCGGTTGTGAGGTTGGACTAGATTTTTACGAGCGAGCGGAGCGAGCGAGCAACGATTACAATTTCCAAGCTATATATATACCATATATTGTCCTGCATATATTTCCTATTGTTACCTAATTTTGTCAGCGATTTCGTACCTCACGTTGCACTGTACTGTGTGAAAATATTACTATTAATGTAACACTATTGATAAACTGTAAAGTGTTGTCAGTAGGCAACTCGATAAAGACTTCCGACTCCTCGGGCTGGTGCCAATATTTCAATGTCCCTATGTGCCAAACCGTTGGTTCGTGACACACATTTAGGCGTCGCAGGCTCGCTGCGCTCGCTCCAAAACTATAGCCTAACCCAAAACCAATCACTCTTGCGTTCGTTATCCGAGAAGAAGGGGCCTAATTTCAAATTTGCTAACGTGTTGGATCGGTTGTGAGGTTGGACTAGATTTTTATGAGCGAGCGGTGCGAGCGAGCAACGATTACATTTTCCAAGCTATATATATACCATATATTGTCCTGCATATATTTCCTGTTATTACATAATTCTGTCAGGGATTTCGGACCTCACGTTGCACTGTACTGTGTGAAAATATTACTAGTTATGTAAAAATATTGATCAACTGGAAACTTTTGTCAGTAGGCAATTCGATATAGACTTCCGGCTCCTCGGGCTGGTGCGAATATTTCAATGTCCCTATATGCCAAACCGTTGGTGCGTGACACACCTTTAGGCGTCGCACGCTCGCTGCGCTCGCTCGAAAACTATAGCCTAACCTAAAACCAATCCCTCTTGCGTTCGTTATCCGAGAAGGAGTCGACTAATTTCAAATTTGCTTACGTGTCGGATCGGTTGTGAGGTTGGACTTGATTTTTACGAGCGAGCGGAGCGAGCGAGCAACGATTACAATTTCCAAGCTATATATATACCATATATTGTCCTGCATATATTTCCTGTTATTACATAATTCTGTCAGGGATTTCGGACCTCACGTTGCACTGTACTGTGTGAAAATATTACTAGTTATGTAAAACTATTGATCAACTGGAAACTTTTGTCAGTAGGCAATTCGATATAGACTTCCGGCTCCTCGGGCTGGTGCGAATATTTGAATGTCCCTATGTGCCAAACCGATGGTTCTTGACACACCTTTACGCGTACCTCGCTCGCTGCGCTCGCTCGAAAACTATAGCCTAACCTAAAACCAATCTCTCTTGCGTTCGTTATCCGAGAAGGAGTCGACTAATTTCAAATTTGCTTACGTGTCGGATCGGTTGTGAGGTTGGACTAGATTTTTACGAGCGAGCGGAGCGAGCGAGCAACGATTACAATTTCCAAGCTATATATATACCATATATTGTCCTACATATATTTCCTGTTATTACATAATTCTGTCAGGGATTTCGGACCTCACGTTGCACTGTACTGTGTGAAAACATTACTATTAATGTAACACTATTGATAAACTGTAAACTGTTGTAGGTAGGCAACTCGATAAAGACTTCCGACTCTTCGGGCTGGTGCGAATATTTCAATGTCCCTATGTGTCAAACCGTTGGTTCGTGACACACCTTTAGGCGTCGCACGCTCGCTGCGCTCGTTCGAAAACTATAGCCTAACCTAAAACCAATCCCTCTTGCGTTCGTTATCCGAGAAGGAGTCGACTAATTTCAAATTTGCTTACGTGTCGGATCGGTTGTGAAGTTGGACTAGATTTTTACGAGCGTGCGGAGCGAGCGAGCAACGATTACAATTTCCAAGCTATATATATACCATATATTGTCCTGCATATATTTCCTGTTATTACATAATTCTGTCAGGGATTTCGGACCTCACGTTGCACTGTACTGTGTGAAAATATTACTAGTTATGTAAAACTATTGATCAACTGGAAACTTTTGTCAGTAGGCATTTCGATAAAGACTTCCGGCTCCTCGGGCTGGTGCGAATATTTCAATGTCCCTATGTGCCAAACCGATGGTTTGAGACACACCTTTACGCGTGCCTCGCTCGCTGCGCTCGCTCGAAAACTATAGCCTGACCTAAAACCAATCCCTCTTGCGCTCGTTATCCGAGAAGAAGGGGCCTAATTTCAAATTTGCTTACGTGTTGGATCGGTTGTGAGGTTGGACTAGATTTTTACGAGCGAGCGGTGCGAGCGAGCAACGATTACATTTTCCAAGCTATATATATACCATATATTGTCCTGCATATATTTCCTATTGTTACCTAATTCTGTCAGGGATTTCGGACCTCACGTTGCACTGTACTGTGTGAAAATATTACTAGTTATGTAAAACTATTGATCAACTGGAAACTTTTGTCAGTAGGCAATTCGATATAGACTTCCGGCTCCTCGGACTGGTGCGAATATTTCAATGTCCCTATATGCCAAACCGTTGGTGCGTGACACACCTTTAGGCGTCGCACGCTCGCTGCGCTCGCTCGAAAACTATAGCCTAACCTAAAACCAATCCCTCTTGCGTTCGTTATCCGAGAAGGAGTCGACTAATTTCAAATTTGCTTACGTGTCGGATCGGTTGTGAGGTTGGACTAAATTTTTACGAGCGAGCGGAGCGAGCGCGCAACGATTACAATTTCCAAGCTATATATATACCATATATTGTCCTGCATATATTTCCTATTGTTACCTAATTTTGTCAGCGATTGCGGACCTCACGTTGCACTGTACTGTGTGAAAATATTACTATTAATGTAACACTATTGATAAACTGTAAACTGTTGTCAGTAGGCAACTCGATAAAGACTTCCGACTCCTCGGGCTGGTGCGAATATTTCAATGTCCCTATGTGTCAAACCGTTGGTTCGTGTCACACCTTTAGGCGTCGCACGCTCGCTGCGCTCGTTCGAAAACTATAGCCTAACCTAAAACCAATCCCTCTTGCGTGCGTTATCCGAGAAGGAGTCGACTAATTTCAAATTTGCTTACGTGTCGGATCGGTTGTGAAGTTGGACTAGATTTTTACGAGCGAGCGGAGCGAGCGAGCAACGATTACAATTTCCAAGCTATATATATACCATATATTGTCCTGCATATATTTCCTGTTATTACATAATTCTGTCAGGGATTTCGGACCTCACGTTGCACTGTATGTGTGAAAATATTACTAGTTATGTAAAACTATTGATCAACTGGAAACTTTTGTCAGTAGGCAATTCGATATAGACTTCCGGCTCCTCGGGCTGGTGCGAATATTTCAATGTCCCTATATGCCAAACCGTTGGTGCGTGACACACCTTTAGGCGTCGCACGCTCGCTGCGCTCGCTCGAAAACTATAGCCTAACCTAAAACCAATCCCTCTTGCGTTCGTTATCCGAGAAGGAGTCTACTAATTTCAAATTTGCTTACGTGTCGGATCGGTTGTGAGGTTGGACTAAATTTTTACGAGCGAGCGGAGCGAGCGAGCAACGATTACAATTTCCAGCTATATATATACCATATATTGTCCTGCATATATTTCCTATTGTTACCTAATTTTGTCAGCGATTGCGGACCTCACGTTGCACTGTACTGTGTGAAAATATTACTATTAATGTAACACTATTGATAAACTGTAAACTGTTGTCAGTAGGCAACTCGATAAAGACTTCCGACTCCTCGGGCTGGTGCGAATATTTCAATGTCCCTATGTGTCAAACCGTTGGTTCGTGTCACACCTTTACGCATCGCACGCTCGCTGCGCTCGCTCGAAAACAATAGCCTAACCTAAAATCAAGCCCTCTTGCGTTCGTTATCCGTGAAGGAGGCGACTAATTTCAAATTTGCGAACGTGTCGGATCGGCTGTGAGGTTGGACTAGAGTTTTACAAGCAAGCGTCGCGAGTGAGCAACGATTACAATTTCCAAGCTATACATATATCTTATATTGTTCTGCATATATTTCCTGTTACTACCTTAATTTGTCAGCGATTTCGGACCTCACGTTGCACTGGACTATGTGGAAATATTACTTTTTATGTAAAACTATTGATAAAATGTAAACTTTTGTCAGTAGGCAACTCGATAAAGACTTCCGACTCCTCGGGCTGGTGCGAATATTTCAATGTCCCTATGTGCCAAACCGTTGGTTCGTGACACACCTTTAGGCGTCGCAGGCTCGCTGCGCTCGCTCCAAAACTATTGCCTAACCTAAAACCAATCACTCTTGCGTTCGTTATCCGAGAAGAAGGGGCCTTATTTCAAATTTGCTTACGTGTTGGATCGGTTGAGAGGTTGGACTAGATTTTTACGAGCGAGCGGAGCGAGCGAGCAACGATTACAATATCCAAGCTATATATATACAATATATTGTCCTGCATATATTTCCTGTTATTACATAATTCTGTCAGGGATTTCGGACCTCACGTTGCACTGTACTGTGTGAAAATATTACTAGTTATGTAAAACTATTGATCAACTGGAAACTTTTGTCAGTAGGCAATTCGATATAGACTTCCGACTCCTCGGGCTAGTGCGAATATTTCAATGTCCCTATGTGCCAAACCGTTGGTTCGTGACACACCTTTAGGCGTCGCAGGCTCGCTGCGCTGGCTCCAAAACTATAGCCTATCCTAAAACCAATCACTCTTGCGTTCGTTATCCGAGAAGAAGGGGCCTAGTTTCAAATTTGCTTACGTGTTGGATCGGTTGTGAGGTTGGACTAGATTTTTACGAGCGAGCGGAGCGAGCGAGCAGCGATTACAATTTCCAAGCTATATATATACCATATATTGTCCTGCATATATTTCCTATTTTTACCTAATTTTGTCAGCGATTTCGGACCTCACGTTGCACTGTACTGTGTGAAAACATTACTATTAATGTAACACTATTGATAAACTGTAAACTGTTGTCAGTAGGCATTTCGATAAAGACTTCCGGCTCCTCGGGCTGGTGCGAATATTTCAATGTCCCTATGTGCCAAACCGATGGTTTGAGACACACCTTTACGCGTGCCTCGCTCGCTGCGCTCGCTCGAAAACTATAGCCTGACCTAAAACCAATCCCTCTTGCGCTCGTTATCCGAGAAGGAGGCGACTAATTTCAAATTTCCGAACGTGTCGGATCGGCTGTGAGGTTGGACTAGAGTTTTACAAGCGAGCGGAGCGAGCGAGCAACCATTACAATTTCCAAGCTATATATATACCATATATTGTCCTGCATATATTTCCTATTGTTACCTAATTTTGTCAGCGATTTCGTACCTCACGTTGCACTGTACTGTGTGAAAATATTACTATTAATGAAACACTATTGATAAACTGTAAACTGTTGTCAGTAGGCAACTCGATAAAGACTTCCGACTCCTCGGGCTGGTGCCAATATTTCAATGTCCCTATGTGCCAAACCGTTGGTTCGTGACACACCTTTAGGCGTCGCAGGCTCGCTGCGCTCGCTCCAAAACTATAGCCTAACCCAAAACCAATCACTCTTGCGTTCGTTATCCGAGAAGAAGGGGCCTAATTTCAAATTTGCTTACGTGTTGGATCGGTTGTGAGGTTGGACTAGATTTTTACGAGCGAGCGGTGCGAGCGAGAAACGATTACAATTTCCAAGCTATATATATACCATATATTGTCCTGCATATATTTCCTATTGTTACCTAATTTTGTCAGCGATTGCGGACCTCACGTTGCACTGTACTGTGTGAAAATATTACTATTAATGTAAAACTATTGATCAACTGGAAACTTTTGTCAGTAGGCAATTCGATATAGACTTCCGGCTCCTCGGGCTGGTGCGAATATTTCAATGTCCCTATATGCCAAACCGTTGGTGCGTGACACACCTTTAGGCGTCGCACGCTCGCTGCGCTCGCTCGAAAACTATAGCCTAACCTAAAACCAATCCCTCGTGCGTTCGTTATCCGAGAAGGAGTCGACTAATTTCAAATTTGCTTACGTGTCGGATCGGTTGTGAGGTTGGACTAAATTTTTACGAGCGAGCGGAGCGAGCGAGCAACGATTACAATTTCCAAGCTATATATATACCATATATTGTCCTGCATATATTTCCTATTGTTACCTAATTTTGTCAGCGATTGCGGACCTCACGTTGCACTGTACTGTGTGAAAATATTACTATTTATGTAACACTATTGATAAACTGTAAACTGTTGTCAGTAGGCAACTCGATAAAGACTTCCGACTCCTCGGGCTGGTGCGAATATTTCAATGTCCCTATGTGTCAAACCGTTGGTTCGTGTCACACCTTTAGGCGTCGCACGCTCGCTGCGCTCGTTCGAAAACTATAGCCTAACCTAAAACCAATCCCTCTTGCGTTCGTTATCCGAGAAGGAGTCGACTAATTTCAAATTTTTCTTACGTGTCGGATCGGTTGTGAGGTTGGACTAGATTTTTATGAGCGAGCGGTGCGAGCGAGCAACGATTACATTTTCCAAGCTATATATATACCATATATTGTCCTGCATATATTTCCTGTTATTACATAATTCTGTCAGGGATTTCGGACCTCACGTTGCACTGTATGTGTGAAAATATTACTAGTTATGTAAAACTATTGATCAACTGGAAACTTTTGTCAGTAGGCAATTCGATATAGACTTCCGGCTCCTCGGGCTGGTGCGAATATTTGAATGTCCCTATGTGCCAAACCGATGGTTCTTGACACACCTTTACGCGTACCTCGCTCGCTGCGCTCGCTCGAAAACTATAGCCTGACCTAAAACCAATCCCTCTTGCGCTCGTTATCCGAGAAGGAGGCGACTAATTTCAAATTTCCGAACGTGTCGGATCGGCTGTGAGGTTGGACTAGAGTTTTACAAGCGTGCGGAGCGAGCGAGCAACCATTACAATTACCAAGCTATATATATACCATATATTGTCCTGCATATATTTCCTGTTATTACATAATTCTGTCAGGGATTTCGTACCTCACGTTGCACTGTACTGTGTGAAAATATTACTATTAATGTAACACTATTGATAAACTGTAAACTGTTGTCAGTAGGCAACTCGATAAAGACTTCCGACTCCTCGGGCTGGTGCGAATATTTCAATGTCCCTATGTGCCAAACCGTTGGTTCGTGACACACCTTTAGGCGTCGCAGGCTCGCTGCGCTCGCTCCAAAACTATAGCCTAACCCAAAACCAATCACTCTTGCGTTCGTTATCCGTGAAGGAGGCGACTAATTTCAAATTTGCGAACGTGTCGGATCGGCTGTGAGGTTGGACTAGAGTTTTACAAGCGTGCGGAGCGAGCGAGCAACCATTACAATTACCAAGCTATATATATACCATATATTGTCCTGCATATATTTCCTGTTATTACATAATTCTGTCAGGGATTTCGTACCTCACGTTGCACTGTACTGTGTGAAAATATTACTATTAATGTAACACTATTGATAAACTGTAAACTGTTGTCAGTAGGCAACTCGATAAAGACTTCCGGCTCCTCGGACTGGAGCGAATATTTCAATGTCCCTATATGCCAAACCGTTGGTGCGTGACACAACTTTAGGCGTCGCACGCTCGCTGCGCTCGCTCGAAAACAATAGCCTAACCTAGAATCAAGCCCTCTTGCGTTCGTTATCCGTGAAGGAGGCGACTAATTTCAAATTTGCGAACGTGTCGGATCGGCTGTGAGGTTGGACTAGAGTTTTACAAGCAAGCGTCGCGAGTGAGCAACGATTACAATTTCCAAGCTATACATATATCTTATATTGTTCTGCATATATTTCCTGTTACTACCTTAATTTGTCAGCGATTACGGACCTCACGTTGCACTGGACTATGTGGAAATATTACTTTTTATGTAAAACTATCGATAAAATGTAAACTTTTGTCAGTAGGCAACTCGATAAAGACTTCCGACTCCTCGGGCTGGTGCGAATATTTCAATGTCCCTATGTGCCAAACCGTTGGTTCGTGACACACCTTTAGGCGTCGCAGGCTCGCTGCGCTCGCTCCAAAACTATAGCCTAACCTAAAACCAATCACTCTTGCGTTCGTTATCCGAGAAGAAGGGGCCTTATTTCAAATTTGCTTACGTGTTGGATCGGTTGAGAGGTTGGACTAGATTTTTACGAGCGAGCGGAGCGAGCGAGCAACGATTACAATATCCAAGCTATATATATACAATATATTGTCCTGCATATATTTCCTGTTATTACATAATTCTGTCAGGGATTTCGGACCTCACGTTGCACTGTACTGTGTGAAAATATTACTAGTTATGTAAAACTATTGATCAACTGGAAACTTTTGTCAGTAGGCAATTCGATATAGACTTCCGACTCCTCGGGCTAGTGCGAATATTTCAATGTCCCTATGTGCCAAACCGTTGGTTCGGGACACACCTTTAGGCGTCGCAGGCTCGCTGCGCTCGCTCCAAAACTATAGCCTATCCTAAAACCAATCACTCTTGCGTTCGTTATCCGAGAAGAAGGGGCCTAGTTTCAAATTTGCTTACGTGTTGGATCGGTTGTGAGGTTGGACTAGATTTTTACGAGCGAGCGGAGCGAGCGAGCAGCGATTACAATTTCCAAGCTATATATATACCATATATTGTCCTGCATATATTTCCTATTTTTACCTAATTTTGTCAGCGATTTCGGACCTCACGTTGCACTGTACTGTGTGAAAACATTACTATTAATGTAACACTATTGATAAACTGTAAACTGTTGTCAGTAGGCAACTCGATAAAGACTTCCGACTCTTCGGGCTGGTGCGAATATTTCAATGTCCCTATGTGTCAAACCGTTGGTTCGTGACACACCTTTAGGCGTCGCACGCTCGCTGCGCTCGTTCGAAAACTATAGCCTAACCTAAAACCAATCCCTCTTGCGTTCGTTATCCGAGAAGGAGTCGACTAATTTCAAATTTGCTTACGTGTCGGATCGGTTGTGAAGTTGGACTAGATTTTTACGAGCGTGCGGAGCGAGCGAGCAACGATTACAATTTCCAAGCTATATATATACCATATATTGTCCTGCATATATTTCCTGTTATTACATAATTCTGTCAGGGATTTCGGACCTCACGTTGCACTGTACTGTGTGAAAATATTACTAGTTATGTAAAACTATTGATCAACTGGAAACTTTTGTCAGTAGGCATTTCGATAAAGACTTCCGGCTCCTCGGGCTGGTGCGAATATTTCAATGTCCCTATGTGCCAAACCGATGGTTTGAGACACACCTTTACGCGTGCCTCGCTCGCTGCGCTCGCTCGAAAACTATAGCCTGACCTAAAACCAATCCCTCTTGCGCTCGTTATCCGAGAAGGAGGCGACTAATTTCAAATTTCCGAACGTGTCGGATCGGCTGTGAGGTTGGACTAGAGTTTTACAAGCGAGCGGAGCGAGCGAGCAACCATTACAATTTCCAAGCTATATATATACCATATATTGTCCTGCATATATTTCCTATTGTTACCTAATTTTGTCAGCGATTTCGTACCTCACGTTGCACTGTACTGTGTGAAAATATTACTATTAATGTAACACTATTGATAAACTGTAAACTGTTGTCAGTAGGCAACTCGATAAAGACTTCCGACTCCTCGGGCTGGTGCCAATATTTCAATGTCCCTATGTGCCAAACCGTTGGTTCGTGACACACCTTTAGGCGTCGCAGGCTCGCTGCGCTCGCTCCAAAACTATAGCCTAACCCAAAACCAATCACTCTTGCGTTCGTTATCCGAGAAGAAGGGGCCTAATTTCAAATTTGCTTACGTGTTGGATCGGTTGTGAGGTTGGACTAGATTTTTACGAGCGAGCGGTGCGAGCGAGCAACGATTACATTTTCCAAGCTATATATATACCATATATTGTCCTGCATATATTTCCTATTGTTACCTAATTCTGTCAGGGATTTCGGACCTCACGTTGCACTGTACTGTGTGAAAATATTACTAGTTATGTAAAACTATTGATCAACTGGAAACTTTTGTCAGTAGGCAATTCGATATAGACTTCCGGCTCCTCGGACTGGTGCGAATATTTCAATGTCCCTATATGCCAAACCGTTGGTGCGTGACACACCTTTAGGCGTCGCACGCTCGCTGCGCTCGCTCGAAAACTATAGCCTAACCTAAAACCAATCCCTCTTGCGTTCGTTATCCGAGAAGGAGTCGACTAATTTCAAATTTGCTTACGTGTCGGATCGGTTGTGAGGTTGGACTAAATTTTTACGAGCGAGCGGAGCGAGCGCGCAACGATTACAATTTCCAAGCTATATATATACCATATATTGTCCTGCATATATTTCCTATTGTTACCTAATTTTGTCAGCGATTGCGGACCTCACGTTGCACTGTACTGTGTGAAAATATTACTATTAATGTAACACTATTGATAAACTGTAAACTGTTGTCAGTAGGCAACTCGATAAAGACTTCCGACTCCTCGGGCTGGTGCGAATATTTCAATGTCCCTATGTGTCAAACCGTTGGTTCGTGTCACACCTTTAGGCGTCGCACGCTCGCTGCGCTCGTTCGAAAACTATAGCCTAACCTAAAACCAATCCCTCTTGCGTGCGTTATCCGAGAAGGAGTCGACTAATTTCAAATTTGCTTACGTGTCGGATCGGTTGTGAAGTTGGACTAGATTTTTACGAGCGAGCGGAGCGAGCGAGCAACGATTACAATTTCCAAGCTATATATATACCATATATTGTCCTGCATATATTTCCTGTTATTACATAATTCTGTCAGGGATTTCGGACCTCACGTTGCACTGTATGTGTGAAAATATTACTAGCTATGTAAAACTATTGATCAACTGGAAACTTTTGTCAGTAGGCAATTCGATATAGACTTCCGGCTCCTCGGGCTGGTGCGAATATTTCAATGTCCCTATATGCCAAACCGTTGGTGCGTGACACACCTTTAGGCGTCGCACGCTCGCTGCGCTCGCTCGAAAACTATAGCCTAACCTAAAACCAATCCCTCTTGCGTTCGTTATCCGAGAAGGAGTTTACTAATTTCAAATTTGCTTACGTGTCGGATCGGTTGTGAGGTTGGACTAAATTTTTACGAGCGAGCGGAGCGAGCGAGCAACGATTACAATTTCCAGCTATATATATACCATATATTGTCCTGCATATATTTCCTATTGTTACCTAATTTTGTCAGCGATTGCGGACCTCACGTTGCACTGTACTGTGTGAAAATATTACTATTAATGTAACACTATTGATAAACTGTAAACTGTTGTCAGTAGGCAACTCGATAAAGACTTCCGACTCCTCGGGCTGGTGCGAATATTTCAATGTCCCTATGTGTCAAACCGTTGGTTCGTGTCACACCTTTACGCATCGCACGCTCGCTGCGCTCGCTCGAAAACAATAGCCTAACCTAAAATCAAGCCCTCTTGCGTTCGTTATCCGTGAAGGAGGCGACTAATTTCAAATTTGCGAACGTGTCGGATCGGCTGTGAGGTTGGACTAGAGTTTTACAAGCAAGCGTCGCGAGTGAGCAACGATTACAATTTCCAAGCTATACATATATCTTATATTGTTCTGCATATATTTCCTGTTACTACCTTAATTTGTCAGCGATTTCGGACCTCACGTTGCACTGGACTATGTGGAAATATTACTTTTTATGTAAAACTATTGATAAAATGTAAACTTTTGTCAGTAGGCAACTCGATAAAGACTTCCGACTCCTCGGGCTGGTGCGAATATTTCAATGTCCCTATGTGCCAAACCGTTGGTTCGTGACACACCTTTAGGCGTCGCAGGCTCGCTGCGCTCGCTCCAAAACTATAGCCTAACCTAAAACCAATCACTCTTGCGTTCGTTATCCGAGAAGAAGGGGCCTTATTTCAAATTTGCTTACGTGTTGGATCGGTTGAGAGGTTGGACTAGATTTTTACGAGCGAGCGGAGCGAGCGAGCAACGATTACAATATCCAAGCTATATATATACAATATATTGTCCTGCATATATTTCCTGTTATTACATAATTCTGTCAGGGATTTCGGACCTCACGTTGCACTGTACTGTGTGAAAATATTACTAGTTATGTAAAACTATTGATCAACTGGAAACTTTTGTCAGTAGGCAATTCGATATAGACTTCCGACTCCTCGGGCTAGTGCGAATATTTCAATGTCCCTATGTGCCAAACCGTTGGTTCGTGACACACCTTTAGGCGTCGCAGGCTCGCTGCGCTGGCTCCAAAACTATAGCCTATCCTAAAACCAATCACTCTTGCGTTCGTTATCCGAGAAGAAGGGGCCTAGTTTCAAATTTGCTTACGTGTTGGATCGGTTGTGAGGTTGGACTAGATTTTTACGAGCGAGCGGAGCGAGCGAGCAGCGATTACAATTTCCAAGCTATATATATACCATATATTGTCCTGCATATATTTCCTATTTTTACCTAATTTTGTCAGCGATTTCGGACCTCACGTTGCACTGTACTGTGTGAAAACATTACTATTAATGTAACACTATTGATAAACTGTAAACTGTTGTCAGTAGGCATTTCGATAAAGACTTCCGGCTCCTCGGGCTGGTGCGAATATTTCAATGTCCCTATGTGCCAAACCGATGGTTTGAGACACACCTTTACGCGTGCCTCGCTCGCTGCGCTCGCTCGAAAACTATAGCCTGACCTAAAACCAATCCCTCTTGCGCTCGTTATCCGAGAAGGAGGCGACTAATTTCAAATTTCCGAACGTGTCGGATCGGCTGTGAGGTTGGACTAGAGTTTTACAAGCGAGCGGAGCGAGCGAGCAACCATTACAATTTCCAAGCTATATATATACCATATATTGTCCTGCATATATTTCCTATTGTTACCTAATTTTGTCAGCGATTTCGTACCTCACGTTGCACTGTACTGTGTGAAAATATTACTATTAATGAAACACTATTGATAAACTGTAAACTGTTGTCAGTAGGCAACTCGATAAAGACTTCCGACTCCTCGGGCTGGTGCCAATATTTCAATGTCCCTATGTGCCAAACCGTTGGTTCGTGACACACCTTTAGGCGTCGCAGGCTCGCTGCGCTCGCTCCAAAACTATAGCCTAACCCAAAACCAATCACTCTTGCGTTCGTTATCCGAGAAGAAGGGGCCTAATTTCAAATTTGCTTACGTGTTGGATCGGTTGTGAGGTTGGACTAGATTTTTACGAGCGAGCGGTGCGAGCGAGAAACGATTACAATTTCCAAGCTATATATATACCATATATTGTCCTGCATATATTTCCTATTGTTACCTAATTTTGTCAGCGATTGCGGACCTCACGTTGCACTGTACTGTGTGAAAATATTACTATTAATGTAAAACTATTGATCAACTGGAAACTTTTGTCAGTAGGCAATTCGATATAGACTTCCGGCTCCTCGGGCTGGTGCGAATATTTCAATGTCCCTATATGCCAAACCGTTGGTGCGTGACACACCTTTAGGCGTCGCACGCTCGCTGCGCTCGCTCGAAAACTATAGCCTAACCTAAAACCAATCCCTCGTGCGTTCGTTATCCGAGAAGGAGTCGACTAATTTCAAATTTGCTTACGTGTCGGATCGGTTGTGAGGTTGGACTAAATTTTTACGAGCGAGCGGAGCGAGCGAGCAACGATTACAATTTCCAAGCTATATATATACCATATATTGTCCTGCATATATTTCCTATTGTTACCTAATTTTGTCAGCGATTGCGGACCTCACGTTGCACTGTACTGTGTGAAAATATTACTATTTATGTAACACTATTGATAAACTGTAAACTGTTGTCAGTAGGCAACTCGATAAAGACTTCCGACTCCTCGGGCTGGTGCGAATATTTCAATGTCCCTATGTGTCAAACCGTTGGTTCGTGTCACACCTTTAGGCGTCGCACGCTCGCTGCGCTCGTTCGAAAACTATAGCCTAACCTAAAACCAATCCCTCTTGCGTGCGTTATCCGAGAAGGAGTCGACTAATTTCAAATTTGCTTACGTGTCGGATCGGTTGTGAAGTTGGACTAGATTTTTACGAGCGAGCGGAGCGAGCGAGCAACGATTACAATTTCCAAGCTATATATATACCATATATTGTCCTGCATATATTTCCTGTTATTACATAATTCTGTCAGGGATTTCGGACCTCACGTTGCACTGTACTCTGTGAAAATATTACTAGTTATGTAAAACTATTGATCAACTGGAAACTTTTGTCAGTAGGCATTTCGATAAAGACATCCGGCTCCTCGGGCTGGTGCGAATACTTGAATGTCCCTATGTGCCAAACCGATGGTTTTTGACACACCTTTACGCGTGCCTCGCTCGCTGCGCTTGCTCGAAAGCTATAGCCTGACCTAAAACCAATCCCTCTTACGCTCGTTATCCGAGAAGGAGGCGACTAATTTCAAATTTGCTTACGTATCGGATCGGTTGTGAGGTCGGACTAGATTTTTACGAGCGAGCGGAGCGAGCGAGCAACTACTACAATTTCCAAGCTATACATATACCTCATATTGCGTTGCATATATTTCCTGTTACTACCTTAATTTGTCAGCGATTTCGGACCTCACGTTGCACTGGACTATGTGGAAATATTCCTTTTTATGTAAAACTATTGATAAAATGTAAACTTTTGTCAGTAGGCAACTCGATAAAGACTTCCGACTCCTCGGGCTGGTGCGAATATTTCAATGCCCTATGTGCCAAACCGTTGGTTCGTGACACACCTTTTGGCGTCGCAGGCTCGCTGCGCTCGCTCCAAAACTATAGCCTAACCTAAAACCAGTCACTCTTGCGTTCGTTATCCGAGAAGAAGGGGCCTAATTTCAAATTTGCTTACGTGTTGGATCGGTTGTGAGGTTGGACTAGATTTTTACGAGCGAGCGGAGCGAGCGAGCAACGATTACAATTTCCAAGCTATATATATACCATATATTGTCCTGCATATATTTCCTATTGTTACCTAATTTTGTCAGCGATTTCGTACCTCACGTTGCACTGTACTGTGTGAAAATATTACTATTAATGTAACACTATTGATAAACTGTAAACTGTTGTCAGTAGGCAACTCGATAAAGACTTCCGACTCCTCGGGCTGGTGCGAATATTTCAATGTCCCTATGTGCCAAACCGTTGGTTCGTGACACACCTTTAGGCGTCGCAGGCTCGCTGCGCTCGCTCCAAAACTATAGCCTAACCCAAAACCAATCACTCTTGCGTTCGTTATCCGAGAAGAAGGGGCCTAATTTCAAATTTGCTAACGTGTTGGATCGGTTGTGAGGTTGGACTAGATTTTTACGAGCGAGCGGTGCGAGCGAGCAACGATTACATTTTCCAAGCTATATATATACCATATATTGTCCTGCATATATTTCCTATTGTTACCTAATTCTGTCAGGGATTTCGGACCTCACGTTGCACTGTACTGTGTGAAAATATTACTAGTTATGTAAAACTATTGATCAACTGGAAACTTATGTCAGTAGGCAATTCGATATAGACTTCCGGCTCCTCGGACTGGTGCGAATATTTCAATGTCCCTATATGCCAAACCGTTGGTGCGTGACACAACTTTAGGCGTCGCACGCTCGCTGCGCTCGCTCGAAAACTATAGCCTAACCTAAAACCAATCTCTCTTGCGTTCGTTATCCGAGAAGGAGTCGACTAATTTCAAATTTGCTTACGTGTCGGATCGGTTGTGAGGTTGGACTAGATTTTTACGAGCGAGCGGAGCGAGCGAGCAACGATTACAATTTCCAAGCTATATATATACCATATATTGTCCTACATATATTTCCTGTTATTACATAATTCTGTCAGGGATTTCGGACCTCACGTTGCACTGTACTGTGTGAAAACATTACTAGTTATGTAAAAATATTGATCAACTGGAAACTTTTGTCAGTAGGCAATTCGATATAGACTTCCGGCTCCTCGGGCTGGTGCGAATATTTCAATGTCCCTATATGCCAAACCGTTGGTGCGTGACACACCTTTAGGCGTCGCACGCTCGCTGCGCTCGCTCGAACACTATAGCCTAACCTAAAACCAATCCCTCTTGCGTTCGTTATCCGAGAAGGAGTCGACTAATTTCAAATTTGCTTACGTGTCGGATCGGTTGTGAGGTTGGACTAGATTTTTACGAGCGAGCGGAGCGAGCGAGCAACGATTACAATTTCCAAGCTATATATATACCATATATTGTCCTGCATATATTTCCTATTGTTACCTAATTTTGTCAGCGATTTCGTACCTCACGTTGCACTGTACTGTGTGAAAATATTACTATTAATGTAACACTATTGAAAAACTGTAAAGTGTTGTCAGTAGGCAACTCGATAAAGACTTCCGACTCCTCGGGCTGGTGCCAATATTTCAATGTCCCTATGTGCCAAACCGTTGGTTCGTGACACACATTTAGGCGTCGCAGGCTCGCTGCGCTCGCTCCAAAACTATAGCCTAACCCAAAACCAATCACTCTTGCGTTCGTTATCCGAGAAGAAGGGGCCTAATTTCAAATTTGCTTACGTGCTGGATCGGTTGTGAGGTTGGACTAGATTTTTATGAGCGAGCGGTGCGAGCGAGCAACGATTACATTTTCCAAGCTATATATATACCATATATTGTCCTGCATATATTTCCTATTGTTACCTAATTCTGTCAGGGATTTCGGACCTCACGTTGCACTGTACTGTGTGAAAATATTACTAGTTATGTAAAACTATTGATCAACTGGAAACTTTTGTCAGTAGGCAATTCGATATAGACTTCCGGCTCCTCGGGCTGGTGCGAATATTTGAATGTCCCTATGTGCCAAACCGATGGTTCTTGACACAACTTTACGCGTACCTCGCTCGCTGCGCTCGCTCGAAAACTATAGCCTGACCTAAAACCAATCCCTCTTGCGCTCGTTATCCGAGAAGGAGGCGACTAATTTCAAATTTCCGAACGTGTCGGATCGGCTGTGAGGTTGGACTAGAGTTTTACAAGCGTGCGGAGCGAGCGAGCAACCATTACAATTACCAAGCTATATATATACCATATATTGTCCTGCATATATTTCCTGTTATTACATAATTCTGTCAGGGATTTCGTACCTCACGTTGCACTGTACTGTGTGAAAATATTACTATTAATGTAACACTGTTGATAAACTGTAAACTGTTGTCAGTAGGCAACTCGATAAAGACTTCCGACTCCTCGGGCTGGTGCGCATATTTCAATGTCCCTATGTGCCAAACCGTTGGTTCGTGACACACCTTTAGGCGTCGCAGGCTCGCTGCGCTCGCTCCAAAACTATAGCCTAACCCAAAACCAATCACTCTTGCGTTCGTTATCCGAGAAGAAGGGGCCTAATTTCAAATTTGCTTACGTGTTGGATCGGTTGTGAGGTTGGACTAGATTTTTACGAGCGAGCGGTGCGAGCGTGCAACGATTACATTTTCCAAGCTATATATATACCATATATTGTCCTGCATATATTTCCTCTTGTTACCTAATTCTGTCAGGGATTTCGGACCTCACGTTGCACTGTACTGTGTGAAAATATTACTAGTTATGTAAAACTATTGATCAACTGGAAACTTTTGTCAGTAGGCAATTCGATATAGACTTCCGGCTCCTCGGACTGGAGCGAATATTTCAATGTCCCTATATGCCAAACCGTTGGTGCGTGACACAACTTTAGGCGTCGCACGCTCGCTGCGCTCGCTCGAAAACTATAGCCTAACCTAAAACCAATCTCTCTTGCGTTCGTTATCCGGGAAGGAGTCGACTAATTTCAAATTTGCTTACGTGTCGGATCGGTTGTGAGGTTGGACTAGATTTTTACGAGCGAGCGGAGCGAGCGAGCAACGATTACAATTTCCAAGCTATATATATACCATATATTGTCCTGCATATATTTCCTGTTATTACATAATTCTGTCAGGGATTTCGGACCTCACGTTGCACTGTACTGTGTGAAAATATTACTAGTTATGTAAAAATATTGATCAATTGGAAACTTTTGTCAGTAGGCAATTCGATATAGACTTCCGGCTCCTCGGGCTGGTGCGAATATTTCAATGTCCCTATATGCCAAACCGTTGGTGCGTGACACACCTTTAGGCGTCGCACGCTCGCTGCGCTCGCTCGAAAACTATAGCCTAACCTAAAACCAATCCCTCTTGCGTTCGTTATCCGAGAAGAAGGGGCCTAATTTCAAATTTGCTTACGTGTCGGATCGGTTGTGAGGTTGGACTAGATTTTTACGAGCGAGCGGAGCGAGCGAGCAACTACTACAATTTCCAAGCTATACATATACCTCATATTGCGTTGCATATATTTCCTGTTACTACCTTAATTTGTCAGCGATTTCGGACCTCACGATGCACTGGACTATGTGGAAATATTACTTTTTATGTAAAACTATTGATAAAATGTAAACTTTTGTCAGCAGGCAACTCGATGAAGACTTCCGACTCCTCGGGCTGGTGCGAATATTTCAATGTCCCTATGTGCCAAACCGTTGGTTCGTGACACACCTTTAGGCGTCGCAGGCTCGCTGCGCTCGCTCCAAAACTATAGCCTAACCTAAAACCAATCACTCTTGCGTTCGTTATCCGAGAAGAAGGGGCCTAATTTCAAATTTGCTTACGTGTTGGATCGGTTGTGAGGTTGGACTAGATTTTTACGAGCGAGCGGAGCGAGCGAGCAACGATTACAATTTCCAAGCTATATATATACCATATATTGTCCTGCATATATTTCCTGTTATTACATAATTCTGTCAGGGATTTCGGACCTCACGTTGCACTGTATGTGTGAAAATATTACTAGTTATGTAAAACTATTGATCAACTGGAAACTTTTGTCAGTAGGCAATTCGATATAGACTTCCGGCTCCTCGGGCTGGTGCGAATATTTCAATGTCCCTATCTGCCAAACCGTTGGTGCGTGACACACCTTTAGGCGTCGCACGCTCGCTGCGCTCGCTCGAAAACTGTAGCCTAACCTAAAACCAATCCCTCTTACGTTCGTTTTCCGAGAAGGAGGCGACTAATTCCAAATTTGCGAACGTGTCGGATCGGTTGTGAGGTTGGACTAGATTTTTACGAGCGAGCGGAGCGAGCGCGCAACGATTACAATTTCCAAGCTATACATATATCCAATATTGTTCTGCATATATTTCCTATTATTACCTAATATTGTCTGCGATTCGGACCTCACGTTGCACTGTAATGTGTGAACATATTACAATTAATGTAAAACTATTGATAAACTGTAAACTGTTGTCAGTAGGCAACTCGATAAAGACTTCCGACTCCTCGGGCTGGTGCGAATATTTCAATGTCCCTATGTGCCAAACCGTTGGTTCGTGACACACCTTTAGGCGTCGCAGGCTCGCTGCGCTCGCTCCAAAACTATAGCCTAACCTAAAACCAATCACTCTTGCGTTCGTTATCCGAGAAGAAGGGGCCTAATTTCAAATTTGCTTACGTGTTGGATCGGTTGTGAGGTTGGACTAGATTTTTACGAGCGAGCGGTGCGAGCGAGCAACGATTACAATTTCCTAGCAATATATATACCATATATTGTCCTGCATATATTTCCTGTTATTACATAATTCTGTCAGGGATTTCGGACCTCACGTTGCACTGTACTGTGTGAAAATATTACTAGTTATGTAAAAATATTGATCAATTGGAAACTTTTGTCAGTAGGCAATTCGATATAGACTTCCGGCTCCTCGGGCTGGTGCGAATATTTCAATGTCCCTATATGCCAAACCGTTGGTGCGTGACACACCTTTAGGCGTCGCACGCTCGCTGCGCTCGCTCGAAAACTATAGCCTAACCTAAAACCAATCCCTCTTGCGTTCGTTATCCGAGAAGAAGGGGCCTAATTTCAAATTTGCTTACGTGTCGGATCGGTTGTGAGGTTGGACTAGATTTTTACGAGCGAGCGGAGCGAGCGAGCAACTACTACAATTTCCAAGCTATACATATACCTCATATTGCGTTGCATATATTTCCTGTTACTACCTTAATTTGTCAGCGATTTCGGACCTCACGATGCACTGGACTATGTGGAAATATTACTTTTTATGTAAAACTATTGATAAAATGTAAACTTTTGTCAGCAGGCAACTCGATGAAGACTTCCGACTCCTCGGGCTGGTGCGAATATTTCAATGTCCCTATGTGCCAAACCGTTGGTTCGTGACACACCTTTAGGCGTCGCAGGCTCGCTGCGCTCGCTCCAAAACTATAGCCTAACCTAAAACCAATCACTCTTGCGTTCGTTATCCGAGAAGAAGGGGCCTAATTTCAAATTTGCTTACGTGTTGGATCGGTTGTGAGGTTGGACTAGATTTTTACGAGCGAGCGGAGCGAGCGAGCAACGATTACAATTTCCAAGCTATATATATACCATATATTGTCCTGCATATATTTCCTGTTATTACATAATTCTGTCAGGGATTTCGGACCTCACGTTGCACTGTATGTGTGAAAATATTACTAGTTATGTAAAACTATTGATCAACTGGAAACTTTTGTCAGTAGGCAATTCGATATAGACTTCCGGCTCCTCGGGCTGGTGCGAATATTTCAATGTCCCTATCTGCCAAACCGTTGGTGCGTGACACACCTTTAGGCGTCGCACGCTCGCTGCGCTCGCTCGAAAACTGTAGCCTAACCTAAAACCAATCCCTCTTACGTTCGTTTTCCGAGAAGGAGGCGACTAATTCCAAATTTGCGAACGTGTCGGATCGGTTGTGAGGTTGGACTAGATTTTTACGAGCGAGCGGAGCGAGCGCGCAACGATTACAATTTCCAAGCTATACATATATCCAATATTGTTCTGCATATATTTCCTATTATTACCTAATATTGTCTGCGATTCGGACCTCACGTTGCACTGTAATGTGTGAACATATTACAATTAATGTAAAACTATTGATAAACTGTAAACTGTTGTCAGTAGGCAACTCGATAAAGACTTCCGACTCCTCGGGCTGGTGCGAATATTTCAATGTCCCTATGTGCCAAACCGTTGGTTCGTGACACACCTTTAGGCGTCGCAGGCTCGCTGCGCTCGCTCCAAAACTATAGCCTAACCTAAAACCAATCACTCTTGCGTTCGTTATCCGAGAAGAAGGGGCCTAATTTCAAATTTGCTTACGTGTTGGATCGGTTGTGAGGTTGGACTAGATTTTTACGAGCGAGCGGTGCGAGCGAGCAACGATTACAATTTCCAAGCAATATATATACCATATATTGTCCTGCATATATTTCCTATTGTTACCTAATTCTGTCAGCGATTTCGGACCTCACGTTGCACTGTACTGTGTGAAAATATTACTAGTTATGTAAAACTATTGATCAACTGGAAACTTTAGTCAGTAGGCAATTCGATATAGACTTCCGGCTCCTCGGACTGGTGCGAATATTTCAATGTCCCTATATGCCAAACCGTTGGTGCGTGACACACCTTTAGGCGTCGCACGCTCGCTGCGCTCGCTCGAAAACTATAGCCTAACCTAAAACCAATCTCTCTTGCGTTCGTTATCCGAGAAGGAGTCGACTAATTTCAAATTTGCTTACGTGTCGGATCGGTTGTGAGGTTGGACTAGATTTTTACGAGCGAGCGGAGCGAGCTAGCAACGATTACAATTTCCAAGCTATATATATACCATATATTGTCCTGTATATATTTCCTATTGTTACCTAATTTTGTCAGCGATTGCGGACCTCACGTTGCACTGTACTGTGTGAAAATATTACTATTAATGTAACACTATTGATAAACTGTAAACTGTTGTCAGTAGGCATCTCGATAAAGACTTCCGACTCCTCGGGCTGGTGCGAATATTTCAATGTCCCTATGTGCCAAACCGTTGGTTCGTGACACACCTTTAGGCGTCGCATGCTCGCTGCGCTCGCTCCAAAACTATAGCCTAACCTAAAACCAATCACTCTTGCGTTCGTTATCCGAGAAGAAGGGGCCTAATTTCAAATTTGCATACGTGTCGGATCGGTTGTGAGGTTGGACTAGATTTTTTCGAGCGAGCGGAGCGAGCGAGCAACGATTACAATTTCCAAGCTATATATGTATCATATATTGTCCTGCATATATTTACTGTTATTACATAATTCTGTCAGGGATTTCGGACCTCACGTTGCACTGTACTGTGTGAAAATATTACTAGTTATGTAAAACTATTGATCAACTGGAAACTTTTGTCAGTAGGCAATTCGATAAAGACTTCCGACTCCTCGGGCTGGTGCGAATATTTCAATGTCCCTATGTGCCAAACAGTTGGTTCGTGAAACACCTTTACGCGTCGCACGCTCGCTGCGCTCGCTCGAAAACAATAGCCTAACCTAAAACCAAGCCCACTTGCGTTCGTTATCCGTGAAGGAGGCGACTAATTTCATATTTGCGAACGTGTCGGATCGGCTGTGAGGTTGGACTAGAGTTTTACAAGCGAGCGTCGCGAGCGAGCAACGATTACAATTTCCAAGCTATACATATATCATATATTGTTCTGCATATATTTCCTGTTACTACCTTAATTTGTCAGCGATTTCGGACCTCACGTTGCACTGGACTATGTGGAAATATTACTTTTTATGTAAAACTATTGATAAAATGTAAACTTTTGTCAGCAGGCAACTCGATGAAGACTTCCGACTCCTCGGGCTGGTGCGAATATTTCAATGTCCCTATGTGCCAAACCGTTGGTTCGTGACACACCTTTAGGCGTCGCAGGCTCGCTGCGCTCGCTCCAAAACTATAGCCTAACCTAAAACCAATCACTCTTGCGTTCGTTATCCGAGAAGAAGGGGCCTAATTTCAAATTTGCTTACGTGTTGGATCGGTTGTGAGGTTGGACTAGATTTTTACGAGCGAGCGGAGCGAGCGAGCAACGATTACAATTTCCAAGCTATATATATACCATATATTGTCCTGCATATATTTCCTGTTATTACATAATTCTGTCAGGGATTTCGGACCTCACGTTGCACTGTATGTGTGAAAATATTACTAGTTATGTAAAACTATTGATCAACTGGAAACTTTTGTCAGTAGGCAATTCGATATAGACTTCCGGCTCCTCGGGCTGGTGCGAATATTTCAATGTCCCTATCTGCCAAACCGTTGGTGCGTGACACACCTTTAGGCGTCGCACGCTCGCTGCGCTCGCTCGAAAACTGTAGCCTAACCTAAAACCAATCCCTCTTACGTTCGTTTTCCGAGAAGGAGGCGACTAATTTCAAATTTGCGAACGTGTCGGATCGGTTGTGAGGTTGGACTAGATTTTTACAAGCGAGCGGAGCGAGCGCGCAACGATTACAATTTCCAAGCTATACATATATCCAATATTGTTCTGCATATATTTCCTATTATTACCTAATATTGTCTGCGATTTCGGACCTCAAGTTGCACTGTAATGTGTGAACATATTACAATTAATTTAAAACTATTGATAAACTGTAAACTGTTGTCAGTAGGCAACTCGATAAAGACTTCCGACTCCTCGGGCTGGTGCGAATATTTCAATGTCCCTATGTGCCAAACCGGTGGTTCGTGACACACCTTTAGGCGTCGCAGGCTCGCTGCGCTCGCTCCAAAACTATAGCCTAACCTAAAACCAATCTCTCTTGCGTTCGTTATCCGAGAAGGAGTCGACTAATTTCAAATTTGCTTACGTGTCGGATCGGTTGTGAGGTTGGACTAGATTTTTACGAGCGAGCGGAGCGAGCGAGCAACGATTACAATTTCCAAGCTATATATATACCATATATTGTCCTGCATATATTTCCTGTTATTATATAATTTTGTCAGCGATTTCGGACCTCACGTGGCACTGTACTGTGTGAAAATATTACTATTAATGTAAAACTATTGATAAACTGTAAACTGTTGTCAGTAGGCATCTCGATAAAGACTTCCGACTCCTCGGGCTGGTGCGAATATTTCAATGTCCCTATGTGCCAAACCGTTGGTTCGTGACACACCATTAGGCGTCGCATGCTCGCTGCGCTCGCTCCAAAACTATAGCCTAACCTAAAACCAATCACTCTTGCGTTCGTTATCCGAGAAGAAGGGGCCTAATTTCAAATTTGCATACGTGTCGGATCGGTTGTGAGGTTGGACTAGATTTTTTCGAGCGAGCGGAGCGAGCGTGCAACGATTACAATTTCCAAGCTATATATGTACCATATATTGTCCTGCATATATTTATTGTTATTACATAATTCTGTCAGGGATTTCGGACCTCACGTTGCACTGTACTGTGTGAAAATATTACTAGTTATGTAAAACTATTGATCAACTGGAAACTTTTGTCAGTAGGCAATTCGATAAAGACATCCGGCTCCTCGGGCTGGTACGAATATTTCAATGTCCCTATGTGCCAAACCGATGGTTTGTGACACACCTCTACGCGTGCCTCGCTCGCTGCGCTCGCTCGAACGCTATAGCCTAACCTAAAACCAATCCCTCTTGCGTTAGTTATCCGAGAAGGAGTCGACTAATTTCAAATTTGCTTACGTGTCGGATCGGTTTTGAGGTTGGACTAGATTTTTACGAGCGAGCGGAGCGAGCGAGCAACTACTACAATTTCCAAGCTATACATATACCTCATATTGCGTTGCATATATTTCCTGTTACTACCTTAATTTGTCAGCGATTTCGGACCTCACGTTGCACTGGACTATGTGAAATATTACTTTTTATGTACAACTATTGATAAAATGTAAACCTTTGTCAGTAGGCAACTCGATAAAGACTTCCGACTCCCCGGGCTGGTGCGAATATTTCAATGTCCCTATGTGCCAAACAGTTGGTTCGTGAAACACCTTTACGCGTCGCACGCTCGCTGCGCTCGCTCGAAAACAATTGCCTAACCTAAAACCAAGCCCTCTTGCGTTCGTTATCCGTGAAGGTGGCGACTAATTTCATATTTGCGAACGTGTCGGATCGGCTGTGAGGTTGGACTAGATTTTTTCGAGCGAGCGGAGCGAGCGAGCAACGATTACAATTTCCAAGCTATATATGTATCATATATTGTCCTGCATATATTTACTGTTATTACATAATTCTGTCAGGGATTTCGGACCTCACGTTGCACTGTACTGTGTGAAAATATTACTAGTTATGTAAAACTATTGATCAACTGGAAACTTTTGTCAGTAGGCAATTCGATAAAGACTTCCGACTCCTCGGGCTGGTGCGAATATTTCAATGTCCCTATGTGCCAAACAGTTGGTTCGTGAAACACCTTTACGCGTCGCACGCTCGCTGCGCTCGCTCGAAAACAATAGCCTAACCTAAAACCAAGCCCACTTGCGTTCGTTATCCGTGAAGGAGGCGACTAATTTCATATTTGCGAACGTGTCGGATCGGCTGTGAGGTTGGACTAGAGTTTTACAAGCGAGCGTCGCGAGCGAGCAACGATTACAATTTCCAAGCTATACATATATCTTATATTGTTCTGCATATATTTCCTGTTACTACCTTAATTTGTCAGCGATTTCGGACCTCACGTTGCACTGGACTATGTGAAATATTACTTTTTATGTACAACTATTGATAAAATGTAAACCTTTGTCAGTAGGCAACTCGATAAAGACTTCCGACTCCCCGGGCTGGTGCGAATATTTCAATGACCCTATGTGCCAAACAGTTGGTTCGTGAAACACCTTTACGCGTCGCACGCTCGCTGCACTCGCTCGAAAACAATTGCCTAACCTAAAACCAAGCCCTCTTGCGTTCGTTATCCGTGAAGGAGGCGACTAATTTCATATTTGCGAACGTGTCGGATCGGCTGTGAGGTTGGACTAGAGTTTTACAAGCGAGCGTCGCGAGCGAGCAACGATTACAATTTCCAAGCTATACATATACCATATATTGTCCTGCATATATTTCCTGTTATTACATAATTCTGTCAGGGATTTCGGACCTCACGTTGCACTGTATGTGTGAAAATATTACTAGTTATGTAAAACTATTGATCAACTGGAAACTTTTGTCAGTAGGCAATTCGATATAGACTTCCGGCTCCTCGGGCTGGTGCGAATATTTCAATGTCCCTATCTGCCAAACCGTTGGTGCGTGACACACCTTTAGGCGTCGCACGCTCGCTGCGCTCGCTCGAAAACTGTAGCCTAACCTAAAACCAATCCCTCTTACGTTCGTTTTCCGAGAAGGAGGCGACTAATTCCAAATTTGCGAACGTGTCGGATCGGTTGTGAGGTTGGACTAGATTTTTACGAGCGAGCGGAGCGAGCGCGCAACGATTACAATTTCCAAGCTATACATATATCCAATATTGTTCTGCATATATTTCCTATTATTACCTAATATTGTCTGCGATTTCGGACCTCACGTTGCACTGTAATGTGTGAACATATTACAATTAATGTAAAACTATTGATAAACTGTAAACTGTTGTCAGTAGGCAACTCGATAAAGACTTCCGACTCCTCGGGCTGGTGCGAATATTTCAATGTCCCTATGTGCCAAACCGTTGGTTCGTGACACACCTTTAGGCGTCGCAGGCTCGCTGCGCTCGCTCCAAAACTATAGCCTAACCTAAAACCAATCACTCTTGCGTTCGTTATCCGAGAAGAAGGGGCCTAATTTCAAATTTGCTTACGTGTTGGATCGGTTGTGAGGTTGGACTAGATTTTTACGAGCGAGCGGTGCGAGCGAGCAACGATTACAATTTCCAAGCAATATATATACCATATATTGTCCTGCATATATTTCCTATTGTTACCTAATTCTGTCAGCGATTTCGGACCTCACGTTGCACTGTACTGTGTGAAAATATTACTAGTTATGTAAAACTATTGATCAACTGGAAACTTTAGTCAGTAGGCAATTCGATATAGACTTCCGGCTCCTCGGACTGGTGCGAATATTTCAATGTCCCTATATGCCAAACCGTTGGTGCGTGACACACCTTTAGGCGTCGCACGCTCGCTGCGCTCGCTCGAAAACTATAGCCTAACCTAAAACCAATCTCTCTTGCGTTCGTTATCCGAGAAGGAGTCGACTAATTTCAAATTTGCTTACGTGTCGGATCGGTTGTGAGGTTGGACTAGATTTTTACGAGCGAGCGGAGCGAGCGAGCAACGATTACAATTTCCAAGCTATATATATACCATATATTGTCCTGCATATATTTCCTGTTATTATATAATTTTGTCAGCGATTTCGGACCTCACGTGGCACTGTACTGTGTGAAAATATTACTATTAATGTAAAACTATTGATAAACTGTAAACTGTTGTCAGTAGGCATCTCGATAAAGACTTCCGACTCCTCGGGCTGGTGCGAATATTTCAATGTCCCTATGTGCCAAACCGTTGGTTCGTGACACACCATTAGGCGTCGCATGCTCGCTGCGCTCGCTCCAAAACTATAGCCTAACCTAAAACCAATCACTCTTGCGTTCGTTATCCGAGAAGAAGGGGCCTAATTTCAAATTTGCATACGTGTCGGATCGGTTGTGAGGTTGGACTAGATTTTTTCGAGCGAGCGGAGCGAGCGTGCAACGATTACAATTTCCAAGCTATATATGTACCATATATTGTCCTGCATATATTTATTGTTATTACATAATTCTGTCAGGGATTTCGGACCTCACGTTGCACTGTACTGTGTGAAAATATTACTAGTTATGTAAAACTATTGATCAACTGGAAACTTTTGTCAGTAGGCAATTCGATAAAGACATCCGGCTCCTCGGGCTGGTACGAATATTTCAATGTCCCTATGTGCCAAACCGATGGTTTGTGACACACCTCTACGCGTGCCTCGCTCGCTGCGCTCGCTCGAACGCTATAGCCTAACCTAAAACCAATCCCTCTTGCGTTAGTTATCCGAGAAGGAGTCGACTAATTTCAAATTTGCTTACGTGTCGGATCGGTTTTGAGGTTGGACTAGATTTTTACGAGCGAGCGGAGCGAGCGAGCAACTACTACAATTTCCAAGCTATACATATACCTCATATTGCGTTGCATATATTTCCTGTTACTACCTTAATTTGTCAGCGATTTCGGACCTCACGTTGCACTGGACTATGTGAAATATTACTTTTTATGTACAACTATTGATAAAATGTAAACCTTTGTCAGTAGGCAACTCGATAAAGACTTCCGACTCCCCGGGCTGGTGCGAATATTTCAATGTCCCTATGTGCCAAACAGTTGGTTCGTGAAACACCTTTACGCGTCGCACGCTCGCTGCGCTCGCTCGAAAACAATTGCCTAACCTAAAACCAAGCCCTCTTGCGTTCGTTATCCGTGAAGGAGGCGACTAATTTCATATTTGCGAACGTGTCGGATCGGCTGTGATGTTGGACTAGAGTTTTACAAGCGAGCGTCGCGAGCGAGCAACGATTACAGTTTCCAAGCTATACATATATCTTATATTGTCCTGCTTATATTTCCTATTGTTACCTAATTTTGTCAGCGATTTCGGACCTCACGTTGCACTGTACTGTGTGAAGATATTACTATTAATGTAAAACTATTGATAAAATGAAAACTATTGTCAGTAGGCAACTCGATAAAGACTTCCGACTCCTCGGGCTGGTGCGAATATTTCAATGTCCCTATGTGCCAAACCGTTGGTTCGTGACACACCATTAGGCGTCGCATGCTCGCTGCGCTCGCTCCAAAACTATAGCCTAACCTAAAACCAATCACTCTTGCGTTCGTTATCCGAGAAGAAGGGGCCTAATTTCAAATTTGCATACGTGTCGGATCGGTTGTGAGGTTGGACTAGATTTTTTCGAGCGAGCGGAGCGAGCGTGCAACGATTACAATTTCCAAGCTATATATGTACCATATATTGTCCTGCATATATTTATTGTTATTACATAATTCTGTCAGGGATTTCGGACCTCACGTTGCACTGTACTGTGTGAAAATATTACTAGTTATGTAAAACTATTGATCAACTGGAAACTTTTGTCAGTAGGCAATTCGATAAAGACATCCGGCTCCTCGGGCTGGTACGAATATTTCAATGTCCCTATGTGCCAAACCGATGGTTTGTGACACACCTCTACGCGTGCCTCGCTCGCTGCGCTCGCTCGAACGCTATAGCCTAACCTAAAACCAATCCCTCTTGCGTTAGTTATCCGAGAAGGAGTCGACTAATTTCAAATTTGCTTACGTGTCGGATCGGTTTTGAGGTTGGACTAGATTTTTACGAGCGAGCGGAGCGAGCGAGCAACTACTACAATTTCCAAGCTATACATATACCTCATATTGCGTTGCATATATTTCCTGTTACTACCTTAATTTGTCAGCGATTTCGGACCTCACGTTGCACTGGACTATGTGAAATATTACTTTTTATGTACAACTATTGATAAAATGTAAACCTTTGTCAGTAGGCAACTCGATAAAGACTTCCGACTCCCCGGGCTGGTGCGAATATTTCAATGTCCCTATGTGCCAAACAGTTGGTTCGTGAAACACCTTTACGCGTCGCACGCTCGCTGCGCTCGCTCGAAAACAATTGCCTAACCTAAAACCAAGCCCTCTTGCGTTCGTTATCCGTGAAGGAGGCGACTAATTTCATATTTGCGAACGTGTCGGATCGGCTGTGATGTTGGACTAGAGTTTTACAAGCGAGCGTCGCGAGCGAGCAACGATTACAATTTCCAAGCTATACATATATCTTATATTGTCCTGCATATATTTCCTATTGTTACCTAATTTTGTCAGCGATTTCGGACCTCACGTTGCACTGTACTGTGTGAAGATATTACTATTAATGTAAAACTATTGATAAAATGAAAACTATTGTCAGTAGGCAACTCGATAAAGACTTCCGACTCCTCGGGCTGGTGCGAATATTTCAATGTCCCTATGTGCCAAACCGTTGGTTCGTGACACACCTTTAGGCGTCGCAGGCTCGCTGCGCTCGCTCCAAAACTATAGCCTAAACTAAAACCAATCACTCTTGCGTTCGTTATCCGAGAAGAAGGGGCCTAATTTCAAATTTGCTTATGCGTTGGATCGGTTGTGAGGTTGGACTAGATTTTTACGAGCGAGCGGAGCGAGCGAGCAACGATTACAATTTCCAAGCTATATATATATCATATATTGTCCTGCATATATTTCTTATTGTTACCTAATTTTGTCAGCGATTTCGAACCTCACGTTGCACTGTACTGTGTGAAAATATTACTATTAATGTAACACTATTGATAAACTGTAAACTGTTGTCAGTAGGCAACTCGATAAAGACTTCCGACTCCTCGGGCTGGTGCCAATATTTCAATGTCCCTATGTGCCAAACCGTTGGTTCGTGACACACCTTTAGGCGTCGCAGGCTCGCTGCGCTCGCCCCAAAACTATAGCCTAACCTAAAACCAATCACTCTTGCGTTCGTTATCCGAGAAGAAGGGGCCTAATTTCAAATTTGCTTACGTGTCGGATCGGTTGTGAGGTTGGACTAGATTTTTTCGAGCGAGCGGAGCGAGCGAGCAACGATTACAATTTCCAAGCTATATATGTATCATATATTGTCCTGCATATATTTACTGTTATTACATAATTCTGTCAGGGATTTCGGACCTCACGTTGCACTGTACTGTGTGAAAATATTACTAGTTATGTAAAACTATTGATCAACTGGAAACTTTTGTCAGTAGGCAATTCGATAAAGACATCCGGCTCCTCGGGCTGGTACGAATATTTCAATGTCCCTATGTGCCAAACCGATGGTTTGTGACACACCTCTACGCGTGCCTCGCTCGCTGCGCTCGCTCGAACGCTATAGCCTAACCTAAAACCAATCCCTCTTGCGTTAGTTATCCGAGAAGGAGTCGACTAATTTCAAATTTGCTTACGTGTCGGATCGGTTTTGAGGTTGGACTAGATTTTTACGAGCGAGCGGAGCGAGCGAGCAACTACTACAATTTCCAAGCTATACATATACCTCATATTGCGTTGCATATATTTCCTGTTACTACCTTAATTTGTCAGCGATTTCGGACCTCACGTTGCACTGGACTATGTGGAAATATTACTTTTTATGTACAACTATTGATAAAATGTAAACCTTTGTCAGTAGGCAACTCGATAAAGACTTCCGACTCCCCGGGCTGGTGCGAATATTTCAATGTCCCTATGTGCCAAACAGTTGGTTCGTGAAACACCTTTACGCGTCGCACGCTCGCTGCGCTCGCTCGAAAACAATTGCCTAACCTAAAACCAAGCCCTCTTGCGTTCGTTATCCGTGAAGGAGGCGACTAATTTCATATTTGCGAACGTGTCGGATCGGCTGTGAGGTTGGACTAGAGTTTTACAAGCGAGCGTCGCGAGCGAGCAACGATTACAATTTCCAAGCTATACATATACCATATATTGTCCTGCATATATTTCCTGTTATTACATAATTCTGTCAGGGATTTCGGACCTCACGTTGCACTGTATGTGTGAAAATATTACTAGTTATGTAAAACTATTGATCAACTGGAAACTTTTGTCAGTAGGCAATTCGATATAGACTTCCGGCTCCTCGGGCTGGTGCGAATATTTCAATGTCCCTATCTGCCAAACCGTTGGTGCGTGACACACCTTTAGGCGTCGCACGCTCGCTGCGCTCGCTCGAAAACTGTAGCCTAACCTAAAACCAATCCCTCTTACGTTCGTTTTCCGAGAAGGAGGCGACTAATTCCAAATTTGCGAACGTGTCGGATCGGTTGTGAGGTTGGACTAGATTTTTACGAGCGAGCGGAGCGAGCGCGCAACGATTACAATTTCCAAGCTATACATATATCCAATATTGTTCTGCATATATTTCCTATTATTACCTAATATTGTCTGCGATTTCGGACCTCACGTTGCACTGTAATGTGTGAACATATTACAATTAATGTAAAACTATTGATAAACTGTAAACTGTTGTCAGTAGGCAACTCGATAAAGACTTCCGACTCCTCGGGCTGGTGCGAATATTTCAATGTCCCTATGTGCCAAACCGTTGGTTCGTGACACACCTTTAGGCGTCGCAGGCTCGCTGCGCTCGCTCCAAAACTATAGCCTAACCTAAAACCAATCACTCTTGCGTTCGTTATCCGAGAAGAAGGGGCCTAATTTCAAATTTGCTTACGTGTCGGATCGGTTGTGAGGTTGGACTAGATTTTTACGAGCGAGCGGAGCGAGCGAGCAACGATTACAATTTCCAAGCTATATATATACCATATATTGTCCTGCATATATTTCCTGTTATTATATAATTTTGTCAGCGATTTCGGACCTCACGTGGCACTGTACTGTGTGAAAATATTACTATTAATGTAACACTATTGATAAACTGTAAACTGTTGTCAGTAGGCATCTCGATAAAGACTTCCGACTCCTCGGGCTGGTGCGAATATTTCAATGTCCCTATGTGCCAAACCGTTGGTTCGTGACACACCTTTAGGCGTCGCATGCTCGCTGCGCTCGCTCCAAAACTATAGCCTAACCTAAAACCAATCACTCTTGCGATCGTTATCCGAGAAGAAGGGGCCTAATTTCAAATTTGCTTACGTGTCGGATCGGTTGTGAGGTTGGACTAGATTTTTTCGAGCGAGCGGAGCAAGCGTGCAACGATTACAATTTCCAAGCTATATATGTACCATATATTGTCCTGCATATATTTATTGTTATTACATAATTCTGTCAGGGATTTCGGACCTCACGTTGCACTGTACTGTGTGAAAATATTACTAGTTATGTAAAACTATTGATCAACTGGAAACTTTTGTCAGTAGGCAATTCGATAAAGACATCCGGCTCCTCGGGCTGATACGAATATTTCAATGTCCCTATGTGCCAAACCGATGGTTTGTGACACACCTCTACGCGTGCCTCGCTCGCTGCGCTCGCTCGAACGCTATAGCCTAACCTAAAACCAATCCCTCTTGCGTTAGTTATCCGAGAAGGAGTCGACTAATTTCAAATTTGCTTACGTGTCGGATCGGTTTTGAGGTTGGACTAGATTTTTACGAGCGAGCGGAGCGAGCGAGCAACTACTACAATTTCCAAGCTATACATATACCTCATATTGCGTTGCATATATTTCCTGTTACTACCTTAATTTGTCAGCGATTTCGGACCTCACGTTGCACTGGACTATGTGGAAATATTACTTTTTATGTACAACTATTGATAAAATGTAAACCTTTGTCAGTAGGCAACTCGATAAAGACTTCCGACTCCCCGGGCTGGTGCGAATATTTCAATGTCCCTATGTGCCAAACAGTTGGTTCGTGAAACACCTTTACGCGTCGCACGCTCGCTGCGCTCGCTCCAAAACTATAGCCTAACCTAAAACCAATCACTCTTGCGTTCGTTATCCGAGAAGAAGGGGCCTAATTTCAAATTTGCTTACGTGTCTGATCGGTTGTGAGGTTGGACTAGATTTTTACGAGCGAGCGTCGCGAGCGAGCAACGATTACAATTTCCAAGCTATACATATACCATATATTGTCCTGCATATATTTCCTGTTATTACATAATTCTGTCAGGGATTTCGGACCTCACGTTGCACTGTATGTGTGAAAATATTACTAGTTATGTAAAACTATTGATCAACTGGAAACTTTTGTCAGTAGGCAATTCGATATAGACTTCCGGCTCCTCGGGCTGGTGCGAATATTTCAATGTCCCTATCTGCCAAACCGTTGGTGCGTGACACACCTTTAGGCGTAGCACGCTCGCTGCGCTCGCTCGAAAACTGTAGCCTAACCTAAAACCAATCCCTCTTACGTTCGTTTTCCGAGAAGGAGGCGACTAATTCCAAATTTGCGAACGTGTCGGATCGGTTGTGAGGTTGGACTAGATTTTTACGAGCGAGCGGAGCGAGCGCGCAACGATTACAATTTCCAAGCTATACATATATCCAATATTGTTCTGCATATATTTCCTATTATTACCTAATATTGTCTAAGATTTCGGACCTCACGTTGCACTGTAATGTGTGAACATATTACAATTAATGTAAAACTATTGATAAACTGTAAACTGTTGTCAGTAGGCAACTCGATAAAGACTTCCGACTCCTCGGGCTGGTGCGAATATTTCAATGTCCCTATGTGCCAAACCGTTGGTTCGTGACACACCTTTAGGCATCGCAGGCTCGCTGCGCTCGCTCCAAAACTATAGCCTAACCTAAAACCAATCACTCTTGCGTTCGTTATCCGAGAAGAAGGGGCCTAATTTCAAATTTGCTTACGTGTCGGATCGGTTGTGAGGTTGGACTAGATTTTTACGAGCGAGCGGAGCGAGCGAGCAACGATTACAATTTCCAAGCTATATATATACCATATATTGTCCTGCATATATTTCCTGTTATTATATAATTTTGTCAGCGATTTCGGACCTCACGTGGCACTGTACTGTGTGAAAATATTACTATTAATGTAACACTATTGATAAACTGTAAACTGTTGTCAGTAGGCATCTCGATAAAGACTTCCGACTCCTCGGGCTGGTGCGAATATTTCAATGTCCCTATGTGCCAAACCGTTGGTTCGTGACACACCTTTAGGCGTCGCATGCTCGCTGCGCTCGCTCCAAAACTATAGCCTAACCTAAAACCAATCACTCTTGCGATCGTTATCCGAGAAGAAGGGGCCTAATTTCAAATTTGCTTACGTGTCGGATCGGTTGTGAGGTTGGACTAGATTTTTTCGAGCGAGCGGAGCAAGCGTGCAACGATTACAATTTCCAAGCTATATATGTACCATATATTGTCCTGCATATATTTATTGTTATTACATAATTCTGTCAGGGATTTCGGACCTCACGTTGCACTGTACTGTGTGAAAATATTACTAGTTATGTAAAACTATTGATCAACTGGAAACTTTTGTCAGTAGGCAATTCGATAAAGACATCCGGCTCCTCGGGCTGATACGAATATTTCAATGTCCCTATGTGCCAAACCGATGGTTTGTGACACACCTCTACGCGTGCCTCGCTCGCTGCGCTCGCTCGAACGCTATAGCCTAACCTAAAACCAATCCCTCTTGCGTTAGTTATCCGAGAAGGAGTCGACTAATTTCAAATTTGCTTACGTGTCGGATCGGTTTTGAGGTTGGACTAGATTTTTACGAGCGAGCGGAGCGAGCGAGCAACTACTACAATTTCCAAGCTATACATATACCTCATATTGCGTTGCATATATTTCCTGTTACTACCTTAATTTGTCAGCGATTTCGGACCTCACGTTGCACTGTACTGTGTGAAAATATTACTATTAATGTAAAACTATTGATAAAATGTAAACTTTTGTCAGTAGGCAACTCGATGAAGACTTCCGACTCCTCGGGCTGGTGCGAATATTTCAATGTCCCTATGTGCCAAACCGTTGGTTCGTGACACACCTTTAGGCGTCGCAGGGTCGCTGCGCTCGCTCCAAAACTATAGCCTAACCTAAAACCAATCACTCTTGCGTTCGTTATCCGAGAAGAAGGGGCCTAATTTCAAATTTGCTTACGTGTCTGATCGGTTGTGAGGTTGGACTAGATTTTTACGAGCGAGCGGAGCGAGCGAGCAACGATTACAATTTCCAAGCTATATATATATCATATATTGTCCTGCATATATTTCTTATTGTTACCTAATTTTGTCAGCGATTTCGAACCTCACGTTGCACTGTACTGTGTGAAAATATTACTATTAATGTAACACTATTGATAAACTGTAAACTGTTGTCAGTAGGCAACTCGATAAAGACTTCCGACTCCTCGGGCTGGTGCCAATATTTCAATGTCCCTATGTGCCAAACCGTTGGTTCGTGACACACCTTTAGGCGTCGCAGGCTCGCTGCGCTCGCCCCAAAACTATAGCCTAACCTAAAACCAATCACTCTTGCGTTCGTTATCCGAGAAGAAGGGGCCTAATTTCAAATTTGCTTACGTGTCGGATCGGTTGTGAGGTTGGACTAGATTTTTTCGAGCGAGCGGAGCGAGCGAGCAACGATTACAATTTCCAAGCTATATATGTATCATATATTGTCCTGCATATATTTACTGTTATTACATAATTCTGTCAGGGATTTCGGACCTCATGTTGCACTGTACTGTGTGAAAATATTACTAGTTATGTAAAACTATTGATCAACTGGAAACTTTTGTCAGTAGGCAATTCGATATAGACTTCCGGCTCCTCGGGCTGGTGCGAATATTTCAATGTCCCTATATGCCAAACCGTTGGTGCGTGACACACCTTTGGGCGTCGCACGCTCGCTGCGCTCGCTCGAAAACTATAGCCTAACCTAAAACCAATCCCTCTTGCGTTCGTTATCCGAGAAGGAGTCGACTAATTTCAAATTTGCTTACGTGTCGGATCGGTTGTGAGGTTGGACTAGATTTTTACGAGCGAGCGGAGCGAGCGAGCAACTTCTACAATTTCCAAGCTGTACATATACCTCATAGTGCGTTGCATATATTTCCTGTTACTACCTTAATTTGTCAGCGATTTCGGACCTCACGTTGCACTGGACTATGTGGAAATATTACTTTTTATGTAAAACTATTGATAAAATGTAAACTTTTGTCAGTAGGCAACTCGATGAAGACTTCCGACTCCTCGGGCTGGTGCGAATATTTCAATGTCCCTATGTGCCAAACCGTTGGTTCGTGACACACCTTTAGGCGTCGCAGGGTCGCTGCGCTCGCTCCAAAACTATAGCCTAACCTAAAACCAATCACTCTTGCGTTCGTTATCCGAGAAGAAGGGGAAATTTCAAATTTGCTTACGTGTTGGATCGGTTGTGAGGTTGGACTAGATTTTTACGAGCGAGCGGAGCGAGCGAGCAACGATTACAATTTCCAAGCTATATATATACCATATATTGTCCTGCATATATTTCCTATTGTTACCTAATTTTGTCAGCGATTGCGGACCTCACGTTGCACTGTACTGTGTGAAAATATTACTATTAATGTAACACTATTGATAAACTGTAAACTGTTGTCAGTAGGCATCTCGATAAAGACTTCCGACTCCTCGGGCTGGTGCGAATATTTCAATGTCCCTATGTGCCAAACCGTTGGTTCGTGACACTCCTTTAGGCGTCGCATGCTCGCTGCGCTCGCTCCAAAACTATAGCCTAACCTAAAACCAATCACTCTTGCGTTCGTTATCCGAGAAGTAGGGGCCTAATTTCAAATTTGCGAACGTGTCGGATCGGCTGTGAGGTTGGACTAGAGTTTTACAAGCGAGCGTCGCGAGCGAGCAACGATTACAATTTCCAAGCTATACATATATCTTATATTGTCCTGCATATATTTCCTATTGTTACCTAATTTTGTCAGCGATTTCGGACCTCACGTTACACTGTACTGTGTGAAAATATTACTATTAATGTAAAACTATTGATAAAATGTAAACTTTTGTCAGTAGGCAACTCGATGAAGACTTCCGACTCCTCGGGCTGGTGCCAATATTTCAATGTCCCTATGTGCCAAACCGTTGGTTCGTGACACACCTTTAGGCGTCGCAGGCTCGCTGCGCTCGCCCCAAAACTATAGCCTAACCTAAAACCAATCACTCTTGCGTTCGTTATCCGAGAAGAAGGGGCCTAATTTCAAATTTGCTTACGTGTCGGATCGGTTGTGAGGTTGGACTAGATTTTTTCGAGCGAGCGGAGCGAGCGAGCAACGATTACAATTTCCAAGCTATATATGTATCGTATATTGTCCTGCATATATTTACTGTTATTACATAATTCTGTCAGGGATTTCGGACCTCACGTTGCACTGTACTGTGTGAAAATATTACTAGTTATGTAAAACTATTGATCAACTGGAAACTTTTGTCAGTAGGCAATTCGATATAGACTTCCGGCTCCTCGGGCTGGTGCGAATATTTCAATGTCCCTATATGCCAAACCGTTGGTGCGTGACACACCTTTGGGCGTCGCACGCTCGCTGCGCTCGCTCGAAAACTATAGCCTAACCTAAAACCAATCCCTCTTGCGTTCGTTATCCGAGAAGGAGTCGACTAATTTCAAATTTGCTTACGTGTCGGATCGGTTGTGAGGTTGGACTAGATTTTTACGAGCGAGCGGAGCGAGCGAGCAACTTCTACAATTTCCAAGCTGTACATATACCTCATAGTGCGTTGCATATATTTCCTGTTACTACCTTAATTTGTCAGCGATTTCGGACCTCACGTTGCACTGGACTATGTGGAAATATTACTTTTTATGTAAAACTATTGATAAAATGTAAACTTTTGTCAGTAGGCAACTCGATGAAGACTTCCGACTCCTCGGGCTGGTGCGAATATTTCAATGTCCCTATGTGCCAAACCGTTGGTTCGTGACACACCTTTAGGCGTCGCAGGGTCGCTGCGCTCGCTCCAAAACTATAGCCTAACCTAAAACCAATCACTCTTGCGTTCGTTATCCGAGAAGAAGGGGAAATTTCAAATTTGCTTACGTGTTGGATCGGTTGTGAGGTTGGACTAGATTTTTACGAGCGAGCGGAGCGAGCGAGCAACGATTACAATTTCCAAGCTATACATATATCTTATATTGTCCTGCATATATTTCCTGTTATTACATAATTTTGTCAGCGATTTCGGACCTCACGTGGCACTGTACTGTGTGAAAATATTACTATTATTGTAAAACTATTGATAAACTGTAAACTTTTGTCAGTAGACAACTCGATAAAGACTTCCGACTCCTCGGGCTGGTGCGAATATTTCAATGTCCCTATGTGCCAAACCGTTGGTTCGTGACACTCCTTTAGGCGTCGCACGCTCGCTGCGCCCGCTCCAAAACTATAGCCTAACCTAAAACCAATCACTCTTGCGTTCGTTATCCGAGAAGGAGGGGCCTAATTTCAAATTTGCTTACGTGTCGGATCGGTTGTGAGGTTGGACTAGATTTTTACGAGCGATCGGAGCGAGCGAGCTACGATTACAATTTCCAAGCTATACATATATCTTATATTGTTCTGCATATATTTCCTATTATTACCTAATTTTGTCTGCGATTTCCGTCCTCACGTTGCACTGTACTGTGTGAAAATATTACTAGTTATGTAAAACTATTGATCAACTGGAAACTTTTGTCAGTAGGCAATTCGATATAGACTTCCGGCTCCTCGGGCTGGTGCGAATATTTCAATGTCCCTATATGCCAAACCGTTGGTGCGTGACACACCTTTGGGCGTCGCACGCTCGCTGCGCTCGCTCGAAAACTATAGCCTAACCTAAAACCAATCCCTCTTGCGTTCGTTATCCGAGAAGGAGTCGACTAATTTCAAATTTGCTTACGTGTCGGATCGGTTGTGAGGTTGGACTAGATTTTTACGAGCGAGCGGAGCGAGCGAGCAACTTCTACAATTTCCAAGCTGTACATATACCTCATAGTGCGTTGCATATATTTCCTGTTACTACCTTAATTTGTCAGCGATTTCGGACCTCACGTTGCACTGGACTATGTGGAAATATTACTTTTTATGTAAAACTATTGATAAAATGTAAACTTTTGTCAGTAGGCAACTCGATGAAGACTTCCGACTCCTCGGGCTGGTGCGAATATTTCAATGTCCCTATGTGCCAAACCGTTGGTTCGTGACACACCTTTAGGCGTCGCAGGGTCGCTGCGCTCGCTCCAAAACTATAGCCTAACCTAAAACCAATCACTCTTGCGTTCGTTATCCGAGAAGAAGGGGAAATTTCAAATTTGCTTACGTGTTGGATCGGTTGTGAGGTTGGACTAGATTTTTACGAGCGAGCGGAGCGAGCGAGCAACGATTACAATTTCCAAGCTATACATATATCTTATATTGTCCTGCATATATTTCCTGTTATTACATAATTTTGTCAGCGATTTCGGACCTCACGTGGCACTGTACTGTGTGAAAATATTACTATTATTGTAAAACTATTGATAAACTGTAAACTTTTGTCAGTAGACAACTCGATAAAGACTTCCGACTCCTCGGGCTGGTGCGAATATTTCAATGTCCCTATGTGCCAAACCGTTGGTTCGTGACACTCCTTTAGGCGTCGCACGCTCGCTGCGCCCGCTCCAAAACTATAGCCTAACCTAAAACCAATCACTCTTGCGTTCGTTATCCGAGAAGGAGGGGCCTAATTTCAAATTTGCTTACGTGTCGGATCGGTTGTGAGGTTGGACTAGATTTTTACGAGCGATCGGAGCGAGCGAGCTACGATTACAATTTCCAAGCTATACATATATCTTATATTGTTCTGCATATATTTCCTATTATTACCTAATTTTGTCTGCGATTTCGGTCCTCACGTTGCACTGTACTGTGTGAAAATATTACTATTAATGTGAAACTATTGATAAACTGTAAACTTTTGTCAGTACGCAATTCGATAAAGACTTCCGACTTCTCGGGCTGGTGCGAATATTTCAATGTCCCTATGTGCCAAACCGTTTGTTCGTGACACACCTTTAGGCGTCGCACGCTCGCTGCGCTCGCTCGAAAACAATAGCCTAACCTAAAACCAATCACTCTTGCGTTCGTTATCCGAGAAGAAGGGGCCTCATTTCAAATTTGCTTACGTGTCGGATCGGTTGTGAGGTTGGACTAGATTTTTTCGAGCGAGCGGAGCGAGCGTGCAACGATTACAATTTCCAAGCTATATATGTACCATATATTGTCCTGCATATATTTATTGTTATTACATAATTCTGTCAGGGATTTCGGACCTCACGTTGCCCTGTACTGTGTGAAAATATTACTAGTTATGTAAAACTATTGATCAACTGGAAACTTTTGTCAGTAGGCAATTCGATAAAGACATCCGGCTCCTAGGGCTGGTACGAATATTTCAATGTCCCTATGTGCCAAACCGATGGTTTGTGACACACCTCTACGCGTGCCTCGCTCGCTGCGCTCGCTCGAACGCTATAGCCTAACCTAAAACCAATCCCTCTTGCGTTAGTTATCCGAGAAGGAGTCGACTAATTTCAAATTTGCTTACGTGTCGGATCGGTTTTGAGGTTGGACTAGATTTTTACGAGCGAGCGGAGCGAGCGAGCAACTACTACAATTTCCAAGCTATACATATACCATATATTGTCCTGCATATATTTCCTGTTATTACATAATTTTGTCAGCGATTTCGGACCTCACGTGGCACTGTACTGTGTGAAAATATTACTATTAATGTAAAACTATTCATAAACTGTAAACTGTTGTCAGTAGGCAACTCGATAAAGACTTCCGACTTCTCGGGCTGGTGCGAATATTTCAATGTCCCTATGTGCCAAACCGTTGGTTCGTGACACACCTTTAGGCGTCGCATGCTCGCTGCGCTCGCTCCAAAACTATAGCCTAACCTAAAACCAATGACTCTTGCGTTCGTTATCCGAGAAGAAGGGGCCTAATTTCAAATTTGCTTACGTGTCGGATCGGTTGTGAGGTTGGACTAGATTTTTACAAGCGAGCGGAGCGAGCGAGCAACGATTACAATTTCCAAGCTATACATATATCTTATATTGTTCTGCATATATTTCCTATTATTACCTAATTTTGTCTGCGATTTCGGTCCTCACGTTGCACTGTACTGTGTGAAAATATTACTATTAATGTGAAACTATTGATAAACTGTAAACTTTTGTCAGTACGCAATTCGATAAAGACTTCCGACTTCTCGGGCTGGTGCGAATATTTCAATGTCCCTATGTGCCAAACCGTTTGTTCGTGACACACCTTTAGGCGTCGCACGCTCGCTGCGCTCGCTCGAAAACAATAGCCTAACCTAAAACCAATCACTCTTGCGTTCGTTATCCGAGAAGAAGGGGCCTCATTTCAAATTTGCTTACGTGTCGGATCGGTTGTGAGGTTGGACTAGATTTTTTCGAGCGAGCGGAGCGAGCGTGCAACGATAACAATTTCCAAGCTATATATGTACCATATATTGTCCTGCATATATTTCCTGTTATTATATAATTTTGTCAGCGATTTCGGACCTCACGTGGCACTGTACTGTGTGAAAATATTACTATTAATGTAAAACTATTCATAAACTGTAAACTGTTGTCAGTAGGCAACTCGATAAAGACTTCCGACTTCTCGGGCTGGTGCGAATATTTCAATGTCCCTATGTGCCAAACCGTTGGTTCGTGACACACCTTTAGGCGTCGCATGCTCGCTGCGCTCGCTCCAAAACTATAGCCTAACCTAAAACCAATGACTCTTGCGTTCGTTATCCGAGAAGAAGGGGCCTAATTTCAAATTTGCTTACGTGTCGGATCGGTTGTGAGGTCGGACTAGATTTTTACAAGCGAGCGGAGCGAGCGAGCAACGATTACAATTTCCAAGCTATACATATATCTTATATTGTTCTGCATATATTTCATATTATTACCTAATTTTGTCAGCGATTTCGGACCTCACGTGGCACTGTACTGTGTGAAAATATTACTATTAATGTAAAACTATTGATAAACTGTAAACTGTTGTCAGTAGACAACTCGATAAAGACTTCCGACTCCTCGGGCTGGTGCGAATATTTCAATGTCCCTATGTGCCAAACCGTTGGTTCGTGACACTCCTTTAGGCGTCGCACGCTCGCTGCGCCCGCTCCAAAACTATAGCCTAACCTAAAACCAATCACTCTTGCGTTCGTTATCCGAGAAGGAGGGGCCTAATTTCAAATTTGCTTACGTGTCGGATCGGTTGTGAGGTTGGACTAGATTTTTACGAGCGATCGGAGCGAGCGAGCTACGATTACAATTTCCAAGCTATACATATATCTTATATTGTTCTGCATATATTTCCTATTATTACCTAATTTTGTCTGCGATTTCGGTCCTCACGTTGCACTGTACTGTGTGAAAATATTACTATTAATGTGAAACTATTGATAAACTGTAAACTTTTGTCAGTACGCAATTCGATAAAGACTTCCGACTTCTCGGGCTGGTGCGAATATTTCAATGTCCCTATGTGCCAAACCGTTTGTTCGTGACACACCTTTAGGCGTCGCACGCTCGCTGCGCTCGCTCGAAAACAATAGCCTAACCTAAAACCAATCACTCTTGCGTTCGTTATCCGAGAAGAAGGGGCCTCATTTCAAATTTGCTTACGTGTCGGATCGGTTGTGAGGTTGGACTAGATTTTTTCGAGCGAGCGGAGCGAGCGTGCAACGATTACAATTTCCAAGCTATATATGTACCATATATTGTCCTGCATATATTTATTGTTATTACATAATTCTGTCAGGGATTTCGGACCTCACGTTGCACTGTACTGTGTGAAAATATTACTAGTTATGTAAAACTATTGATCAACTGGAAACTTTTGTCAGTAGGCAATTCGATAAAGATATCCGGCTCCTCGGGCTGGTACGAATATTTCAATGTCCCTATGTGCCAAACCGATGGTTTGTGACACACCTCTACGCGTGCCTCGCTCGCTGCGCTCGCTCGAACGCTATAGCCTAACCTAAAACCAATCCCTCTTGCGTTAGTTATCCGAGAAGGAGTCGACTAATTTCAAATTTGCTTACGTGTCGGATCGGTTTTGAGGTTGGACTAGATTTTTACGAGCGAGCGGAGCGAGCGAGCAACTACTACAATTTCCAAGCTATACATATACCTCATATTGCGTTGCATATATTTCCTGTTACTACCTTAATTTGTCAGCGATTTCGGACCTCACGTTGCACTGGACTATGTGAAATATTACTTTTTATGTACAACTATTGATAAAATGTAAACCTTTGTCAGTAGGCAACTCGATAAAGACTTCCGACTCCCCGGGCTGGTGCGAATATTTCAATGTCCCTATGTGCCAAACAGTTGGTTCGTGAAAAACCTTTAGGCGTCGCACGCTCGCTGCGCTCGCTCGAAAATAATTGCCTAACCTAAAACCAAGCCCTCTTGCGTTCGTTATCCGTGAAGGAGGCGACTAATTTCATATTTGCGAACGTGTCGGATCGGCTGTGAGGTTGGACTAGAGTTTTACAAGCGAGCGTCGCGAGCGAGCAACGATTACAATTTCCAAGCTATACATATATCTTATATTGTCCTGCATATATTTCCTATTGTTACCTAATTTTGTCAGCGATTTCGGACCTCACGTTGCACTGTACTGTGTGAAAATATTACTATTAATGTAAAACTATTCATAAACTGTAAACTGTTGTCAGTAGGCAACTCGATAAAGACTTCCGACTTCTCGGGCTGGTGCGAATATTTCAATGTCCCTATGTGCCAAACCGTTGGTTCGTGACACACCTTTAGGCGTCGCATGCTCGCTGCGCTCGCTCCAAAACTATAGCCTAACCTAAAACCAATGACTCTTGCGTTCGTTATCCGAGAAGAAGGGGCCTAATTTCAAATTTGCTTACGTGTCGGATCGGTTGTGAGGTTGGACTTGATTTTTACAAGCGAGCGGAGCGAGCGAGCAACGATTACAATTTCCAAGCTATACATATATCTTATATTGTTCTGCATATATTTCCTATTATTACCTAATTTTGTCTGCGATTTCGGACCTCACGTGGCACTGTACTGTGTGAAAATATTACTATTAATGTAAAACTATTGATAAACTGTAAACTTTTGTCAGTAGGCAACTCGATAAAGACTTCCGACTCCTCGGGCTGGTGCGAATATTTCAATGTCCCTATGTGCCAAACCGTTGGTTCGTGACACACCTTTAGGCGTCGCACGCTCGCTGCGCCCGCTCCAAAACTATAGCCTAACCTAAAACCAATCACTCTTGCGTTCGTTATCCGAGAAGGAGGGGCCTAATTTCAAATTTGCTTACGTGTCGGATCGGTTGTGAGGTTGGACTAGATTTTAACGAGCGAGCGGAGCGAGCGAGCAACGATTACAATTTCCAAGCTATACATATATCTTATATTGTTCTGCATATATTTCCTATTATTACCTAATTTTGTCTGCGATTTCGCACCTCACGTTGTACTGTACTGTGTGAAAATATTACTATTAATGTAAAACTATTGATAAACTGTAAACTTTTGTCAGTACGCAATTCGATAAAGACTTCCGACTCCTCGGGCTGGTGCGAATATTTCAATGTCCCTATGTGTCAAACAGTTGGTTGGTGACACACCTTTAGGCGTCGCACGCTCGCTGCGCCCGCTCCAAAACTATAGTCTAACCTAAAACCAATCACTCTTGCGTTCGTTATCCGAGAAGAAGGGGCCTAATTTCAAATTTGCTTACGTGTCTGATCGGTTGTGAGGTTGGACTCGATTTTAACGAGCGAGCGGAGCGAGCGAGCAACGATTACAATTTCCAAGCTATACATATATCTTATATTGTTCTGCATATATTTCCTATTATTACCTAATTTTGTCCGCGATTTCGGACCTCACGTGGTACTGTACTGTGTGAAAATATTACTATTAATGTAAAACTATTGATAAACTGTAAACTTTTGTCAGTACGCAATTCGATAAAGACTTCCGACTCCTCGGGCTGGTGCGAATATTTCAATGTCCCTATGTGCCAAACAGTTGGTTCGTGACACACCTTTACGCGTCGCACGCTCGCTGCGCTCACTCGAAAACTATAGCCTTACCTAAAACCAATCCCTCTTGCGTTCGTTATCCGAGAAGGAGGCGACTAATTTCAAATTTGCGAACGTGTCGGATCGGTCTTGAGGTTGGACTAGATTTTTACGAGCGATCGGAGCGAGCGAGCTACGATTACAATTTCCAAGCTATACATATATCTTATATTGTTCTGGATATATTTCCTATTATTACCTAATTTTGTCTGCGATTTCGGTCCTCACGTTGCACTGTACTGTGTGAAAATATTACTATTAATGTGAAACTATTGATAAACAGTAAACTTTTTTAGTACGCAATTCGATAAAGACTTCCGACTTCTCGGGCTGGTGCGAATATTTCAATGTCCCTATGTGCCAAACCGTTTGTTCGTGACACACCTTTAGGCGTCGCACGCTCGCTGCGCTCGCTCGAAAACAATAGCCTAACCTAAAACCAATCACTCTTGCGTTCGTTATCCGAGAAGAAGGGGCCTCATTTCAAATTTGCTTACGTGTCGGATCGGTTGTGAGGTTGGACTAGATTTTTACGAGCGAGCGGAGCGAGCGAGCAACGATTACAATTTCCAAGCTATATATATACCATATATTGTCCTGCATATATTTCCTGTTATTATATAATTTTGTCAGCGATTTCGGACCTCACGTGGCACTGTACTGTGTGAAAATATTACTATTAATGTAAAACTATTGATAAACTGTAAACTGTTGTCAGTAGGCAACTCGATAAAGACTTCCGACTTCTCGGGCTGGTGCGAATATTTCAATGTCCCTATGTGCCAAACCGTTGGTTCGTGACACACCTTTAGGCGTAGCACGCTCGCTGCGCTCGCTCCAAAACTATAGCCTAACCTAAAACCAATCACTTTTGCGTTCGTTATCCGAGAAGAAGGGGCCTAATTTCAAATTTGCTTACGTGTCGGATCGGTTGTGAGGTTGGACTAGATTTTAACGAGCGAGCGGAGCGAGCGAGCAACGATTACAATTTCCAAGCTATATATATACCATATATTGTCCTGCATATATTTCCTATTGTTACCTAGTTTTGTCAGCGATTTCGGACCTCACGTTGCACTGTACTGTGTGAAAATATTACTATTAATGTAAAACTATTGATAAAATGAAAACTTTTGTCAGTAGGCAACTCGATAAAGACTTCCGACTCCTCGGGCTGTTGCGAATATTTCAATGTCCCTATGTGCCAAACCGTTGGTTCGTGACACACCTTTAGGCGTCGCAGGCTCGCTGCGCTCGCTCCAAAACTATAGCCTAACCTAAAACCAATCACTCTTGCGTTCGTTATCCGAGTAGAAGGGGCCTAATTTCAAATTTGCTTATGTGTTGGATCGGTTGTGAGGTTGGACTAGATTTTTACGAGCGAGCGGAGCGAGCGAGCAACGATTACAATTTCCAAGCTATATATATATCATATATTGTCCTGCATATATTTCTTATTGTTACCTAATTTTGTCATCGATTTCGAACCTCACGTTGCACTGTACTGTGTGAAAATATTACTATTAATGTAACACTATTGATAAACTGTAAACTGTTGTCAGTAGGCAACTCGATAAAGACTTCCGACTCCTCGGGCTGGTGCCAATATTTCAATGTCCCTATGTGCCAAACCGTTGGTTCGTGACACACCTTTAGGCGTCGCAGGCTCGCTGCGCTCGCCCCAAAACTATAGCCTAACCTAAAACCAATCACTCTTGCGTTCGTTATCCGAGAAGAAGGGGCCTAATTTCAAATTTGCTTACGTGTCGGATCGGTTGTCAGGTTGGACTAGATTTTTTCGAGCGAGCGGAGCGAGCGAGCAACGATTACAATTTCCAAGCTATATATGTATCATATATTGTCCTGGATATATTTACTGTTATTACATAATTCTGTCAGGGATTTCGGACCTCACGTTGCACTGTACTGTGTGAAAATATTACTAGTTATGTAAAACTATTGATCAACTGGAAACTTTTGTCAGTAGGCAAATCGATATAGACTTCCCGCTCCTCGGGCTGGTGCGAATATTTCAATGTCCCTATATGCCAAACCGTTGGTGCGTGACACACCTTTAGGCGTCGCAGGGTCGCTGCGCTCGCTCCAAAACTATAGCCTAACCTGAAACCAATCACTCTTGCGTTCGTTATCCGAGAAGAAGGGGAAATTTCAAATTTGCTTACGTGTTGGATCGGTTGTGAGGTTGGACTAGATTTTTACGAGCGAGCGGAGCGAGCGAGCAACGATTACAATTTCCAAGCTATATATATACCATATATTGTCCTGCATATATTACCTATTGTTACCTAATTTTGTCAGCGATTTCGGACCTCACGTTGCACTGTACTGTGTGAAAATATTACTATTAATGTAAAACTATTGATAAAATGTAAACATTTGTCAGTAGGCAACTCGATAAAGACTTCCGACTCCTCGGGCTGGTGCGAATATTTCAATGTCCCTATGTGCCAAACCGTTGGTTCGTGACACACCTTTAGGCGTCGCATGCTCGCTGCGCCCGCTCCAAAACTATAGCCTAACCTAAAACCAATCACTCTTGCGTTCGTTATCCGAGAAGGAGGGGCCTAATTTCAAATTTGCTTACGTGTCTGATCGGTTGTGAGGTTGGACTAGATTTTTACGAGCGAGCGGAGCGAGCGAGCAACGATTACAATTTCCAAGCTATACATATATCTTATATTGTCCTGCATATATTTCCTGTTATTACACAATTTTGTCAGCGATTTCGGACCTCACGTGGCACTGTACTGTGTGAAAATATTACTATTATTGTAAAACTATTGATAAACTGTAAACTTTTGTCAGTAGACAACTCGATAAAGACTTCCGACTCCTCGGGCTGGTGCGAATATTTCAATGTCCCTATGTGCCAAGCCGTTGGTTCGTGACACTCCTTTAGGCGTCGCACGCTCGCTGCGCCCGCTCCAAAACTATAGCCTAACCTAAAACCAATCACTCTTGCGTTCGTTATCCGAGAAGGAGGGGCCTAATTTCAAATTTGCTTACGTGTCGGATCGGTTGTGAGGTTGGACTAGATTTTTTCGAGCGAGCGGAGCGAGCGAGCAACGATTACAATTTCCAAGCTATATATGTATCATATATTGTCCTGCATATATTTACTGTTATTACATAATTCTGTCAGGGATTTCGGACCTCACGTTGCACTGTACTGTGTGAAAATATTACTAGTTATGTAAAACTATTGATCAACTGGAAACTTTTGTCAGTAGGCAAATCGATATAGACTTCCCGCTCCTCGGGCTGGTGCGAATATTTCAATGTCCCTATATGCCAAACCGTTGGTGCGTGACACACCTTTAGGCGTCGCAGGGTCGCTGCGCTCGCTCCAAAACTATAGCCTAACCTGAAACCAATCACTCTTGCGTTCGTTATCCGAGAAGAAGGGGAAATTTCAAATTTGCTTACGTGTTGGATCGGTTGTGAGGTTGGACTAGATTTTTACGAGCGAGCGGAGCGAGCGAGCAACGATTACAATTTCCAAGCTATATATATACCATATATTGTCCTGCATATATTACCTATTGTTACCTAATTTTGTCAGCGATTTCGGACCTCACGTTGCACTGTACTGTGTGAAAATATTACTATTAATGTAAAACTATTGATAAAATGTAAACATTTGTCAGTAGGCAACTCGATAAAGACTTCCGACTCCTCGGGCTGGTGCGAATATTTCAATGTCCCTATGTGCCAAACCGTTGGTTCGTGACACACCTTTAGGCGTCGCATGCTCGCTGCGCCCGCTCCAAAACTATAGCCTAACCTAAAACCAATCACTCTTGCGTTCGTTATCCGAGAAGGAGGGGCCTAATTTCAAATTTGCTTACGTGTCTGATCGGTTGTGAGGTTGGACTAGATTTTTACGAGCGAGCGGAGCGAGCGAGCAACGATTACAATTTCCAAGCTATACATATATCTTATATTGTCCTGCATATATTTCCTGTTATTACACAATTTTGTCAGCGATTTCGGATCTCACGTGGCACTGTACTGTGTGAAAATATTACTATTATTGTAAAACTATTGATAAACTGTAAACTTTTGTCAGTAGACAACTCGATAAAGACTTCCGACTCCTCGGGCTGGTGCGAATATTTCAATGTCCCTATGTGCCAAGCCGTTGGTTCGTGACACTCCTTTAGGCGTCGCACGCTCGCTGCGCCCGCTCCAAAACTATAGCCTAACCTAAAACCAATCACTCTTGCGTTCGTTATCCGAGAAGGAGGGGCCTAATTTCAAATTTGCTTACGTGTCGGATCGGTTGTGAGGTTGGACTCGATTTTAACGAGCGAGCGGAGCGAGCGAGCAACGATTACAATTTCCAAGCTATACATATATCTTATATTGTTCTGCATATATTTCCTATTATTACCTAATTTTGTCCGCGATTTCGGACCTCACGTTGTACTGTACTGTGTGAAAATATTACTATTAATGTAAAACTATTGATAAACTGTAAACTTTTGTCAGTACGCAATTCGATAAAGACTTCCGACTCCTCGGGCTGGTGCGAATATTTCAATGTCCCTATGTGCCAAACAGTTGGTTCGTGACACACCTTTACGCGTCGCACGCTCGCTGCGCCCGCTCCAAAACTATAGCCTAACCTGAAACCAATCACTCTTGCGTTCGTTATCCGAGAAGAAGGGGCCTAATTTCAAATTTGCTTACGTGTCGGATCGGTTGTGAGGTTGGACTAGATTTTTACGAGCGAGCGGAGCGAGCGAGCAACGATTACAATTTCTAAGCTATACATATATATTATATTGTTCTGCATATATTTCCTATTATTACCTAATTTTGTCTGCGATTTCGGCCCTCACGTTGCACTGTACTGTCTGAAAATATTACTATTAATGTAAAACTATTGATAAACTGTAAACTTTTGTCAGTACGCAATTCGATAAAGACTTCCGACTCCTCGGGCTGGTGCGAATATTTCAATGTCCCTATGTGCCAAACCGTTGGTTCGCGACACACCTTTAGGCGTCGCACGCTCGCTGCGCTCGCTCCAAAACTATACCCTAACATAAAAACAATCAGTCTTGCGTTCGTTATCCGAGAAGAAGGGGCCTAATTTCAAATTTGCTTACGTGTCGGATCGGTTGTGAGGTTGGACTAGATTTTTACGAGCGAGCGGAGCGAGCGAGCAACGATTACAATTTCCAAGCTATATATATACCATATATTGTCCTGCATATATTTCCTGTTATTATATAATTTTGTCAGCGATTTCGGTCCTCAAGTTGCACTGTACTGTGTGAAAATATTACTATTAATGTAAAACTATTGATAAACTGTATACTTTTGTCAGTACGCAATTCGATAAAGACTTCCGACTTCTCGGGCTGCTGCGAATATTTCAATGTCCCTATGTGCCAAACTGTTTGTTCGTGACACACCATTAGGCGTCGCACGCTCGCTGCGCTCGCTCCAAAACTATAGCCTAACCTAAAACCAATCACTCTTGCGTTCGTTATCCGAGAAGAAGGGGCCTAATTTCAAATTTGCTTACGTGTCGGATCGGTTGTGAGGTTGGACTAGATTTTTACGAGCGAGCGGAGCGAGCGAGCAACGATTACAATTTCCAAGCTATATATATACCATATATTGTCCTGCATATATTTCCTGTTATTATATAATTTTGTCAGCGATTTCGGACCTCACGTGGCACTGTACTGTGTGAAAATATTACTATTAATGTAAAACTATTGATAAACTGTAAACTGTTGTCAGTAGGCAACTCGATAAAGACTTCCGACTTCTCGGGCTGGTGCGAATATTTCAATGTCCCTATGTGCCAAACCGTTGGTTCGTGACACACCTTTAGGCGTAGCACGCTCGCTGCGCTCGCTCCAAAACTATAGCCTAACCTAAAACCAATCACTTTTGCGTTCGTTATCCGAGAAGAAGGGGCCTAATTTCAAATTTGCTTACGTGTCGGATCGGTTGTGAGGTTGGACTAGATTTTTACGAGCGAGCGGAGCGAGCGAGCAACGATTACAATTTCTAAGCTATACATATATATTATATTGTTCTGCATATATTTCCTATTATTACCTAATTTTGTCTGCGATTTCGGCCCTCACGTTGCACTGTACTGTCTGAAAATATTACTATTAATGTAAAACAATTGATAAACTGTAAACTTTTGTCAGTACGCAATTCGATAAAGACTTCCGACTCCTCGGGCTGGTGCGAATATTTCAATGTCCCTATGTGCCAAACCGTTGGTTCGCGACACACCTTTAGGCGTCGCACGCTCGCTGCGCTCGCTCCAAAACTATACCCTAACATAAAAACAATCACTCTTGCGTTCGTTATCCGAGAAGAAGGGGCCTAATTTCAAATTTGCTTACGTGTCGGATCGGTTGTAAGGTTGGACTAGATTTTTACGAGCGAGCGGAGCGAGCGAGCAACGATTACAATTTCCAAGCTATATATATACCATATATTGTCCTGCATATATTTCCTGTTATTATATAATTTTGTCAGCGATTTCGGACCTCACGTGGCACTGTACTGTGTGAAAATATTACTATTAATGTAAAACTATTGATAAACTGTAAACTGTTGTCAGTAGGCAACTCGATAAAGACTTCCGACTTCTCGGGCTGGTGCGAATATTTCAATGTCCCTATGTGCCAAACCGTTGGTTCGTGACACACCTTTAGGCGTAGCACGCTCGCTGCGCTCGCTCCAAAACTATAGCCTAACCTAAAACCAATCACTTTTGCGTTCGTTATCCGAGAAGAAGGGGCCTAATTTCAAATTTGCTTACGTGTCGGATCGGTTGTGAGGTTGGACTAGATTTTTATGAGCGAGCGGAGCGAGCGAGCAACGATTACAATTTCTAAGCTATACATATATATTATATTGTTCTGCATATATTTCCTATTATTACCTAATTTTGTCTGCGATTTCGGCCCTCACGTTGCACTGTACTGTCTGAAAATATTACTATTAATGTAAAACTATTGATAAACTGTAAACTTTTGTCAGTACGCAATTCGATAAAGACTTCCGACTCCTCGGGCTGGTGCGAATATTTCAATGTCCCTATGTGCCAAACTGTTTGTTCGTGACACACCATTAGGCGTCGCACGCTCGCTGCGCTCGCTCCAAAACTATAGCCTAACCTAAAACCAATCACTCTTGCGTTCGTTATCCGAGAAGAAGGGGCCTAATTTCAAATTTGCTTACGTGTCGGATCGGTTGTGAGGTTGGACTAGATTTTTACGAGCGAGCGGAGCGAGCGAGCAACGATTACAATTTCCAAGCTATATATATACCATATATTGTCCTGCATATATTTCCTGTTATTATATAATTTTGTCAGCGATTTCGGACCTCACGTGGCACTGTACTGTGTGAAAATATTACTATTAATGTAAAACTATTGATAAACTGTAAACTGTTGTCAGTAGGCAACTCGATAAAGACTTCCGACTTCTCGGGCTGGTGCGAATATTTCAATGTCCCTATGTGCCAAACCGTTGGTTCGTGACACACCTTTAGGCGTAGCACGCTCGCTGCGCTCGCTCCAAAACTATAGCCTAACCTAAAACCAATCACTTTTGCGTTCGTTATCCGAGAAGAAGGGGCCTAATTTCAAATTTGCTTACGTGTCGGATCGGTTGTGAGGTTGGACTAGATTTTTACGAGCGAGCGGAGCGAGCGAGCAACGATTACAATTTCTAAGCTATACATATATATTATATTGTTCTGCATATATTTCCTATTATTACCTAATTTTGTCTGCGATTTCGGCCCTCACGTTGCACTGTACTGTCTGAAAATATTACTATTAATGTAAAACTATTGATAAACTGTAAACTTTTGTCAGTACGCAATTCGATAAAGACTTCCGACTCCTCGGGCTGGTGCGAATATTTCAATGTCCCTATGTGCCAAACCGTTGGTTCGCGACACACCTTTAGGCGTCGCACGCTCGCTGCGCTCGCTCCAAAACTATACCCTAACATAAAAACAATCACTCTTGCGTTCGTTATCCGAGAAGAAGGGGCCTAATTTCGAATTTGCTTACGTGTCGGATCGGTTGTGAGGTTGGACTAGATTTTTACGAGCGAGCGGAGCGAGCGAGCAACGATTACAATTTCCAAGCTATACATATATCTTATATTGTTCTGCATATATTTCCTATTATTACCTAATTTTGTCTGCGATTTCGGTCCTCAAGTTGCACTGTACTGTGTGAAAATATTACTATTAATGTAAAACTATTGATAAACTGTATACTTTTGTCAGTACGCAATTCGATAAAGACTTCCGACTTCTCGGGCTGCTGCGAATATTTCAATGTCCCTATGTGCCAAACTGTTTGTTCGTGACACACCATTAGGCGTCGCACGCTCGCTGCGCTCGCTCCAAAACTATAGCCTAACCTAAAACCAATCACTCTTGCGTTCGTTATCCGAGAAGAAGGGGCCTAATTTCAAATTTGCTTACGTGTCGGATCGGTTGTGAGGTTGGACTAGATTTTTACGAGCGAGCGGAGCGAGCGAGCAACGATTACAATTTCCAAGCTATATATATACCATATATTGTCCTGCATATATTTCCTGTTATTATATAATTTTGTCAGCGATTTCGGACCTCACGTGGCACTGTACTGTGTGAAAATATTACTATTAATGTAAAACTATTGATAAACTGTAAACTGTTGTCAGTAGGCAACTCGATAAAGACTTCCGACTTCTCGGGCTGGTGCGAATATTTCAATGTCCCTATGTGCCAAACCGTTGGTTCGTGACACACCTTTAGGCGTAGCACGCTCGCTGCGCTCGCTCCAAAACTATAGCCTAACCTAAAACCAATCACTTTTGCGTTCGTTATCCGAGAAGAAGGGGCCTAATTTCAAATTTGCTTACGTGTCGGATCGGTTGTGAGGTTGGACTAGATTTTTACGAGCGAGCGGAGCGAGCGAGCAACGATTACAATTTCTAAGCTATACATATATATTATATTGTTCTGCATATATTTCCTATTATTACCTAATTTTGTCTGCGATTTCGGCCCTCACGTTGCACTGTACTGTCTGAAAATATTACTATTAATGTAAAACTATTGATAAACTGTAAACTTTTGTCAGTACGCAATTCGATAAAGACTTCCGACTCCTCGGGCTGGTGCGAATATTTCAATGTCCCTATGTGCCAAACCGTTGGTTCGCGACACACCTTTAGGCGTCGCACGCTCGCTGCGCTCGCTCCAAAACTATACCCTAACATAAAAACAATCACTCTTGCGTTCGTTATCCGAGAAGAAGGGGCCTAATTTCAAATTTGCTTACGTGTCGGATCGGTTGTGAGGTTGGACTAGATTTTTACGAGCGAGCGGAGCGAGCGAGCAACGATTACAATTTCCAAGCTATACATATATCTTATATTGTTCTGCATATATTTCCTATTATTACCTAATTTTGTCTGCGATTTCGGTCCTCAAGTTGCACTGTACTGTGTGAAAATATTACTATTAATGTAAAACTATTGATAAACTGTATACTTTTGTCAGTACGCAATTCGATAAAGACTTCCGACTTCTCGGGCTGCTGCGAATATTTCAATGTCCCTATGTGCCAAACTGTTTGTTCGTGACACACCATTAGGCGTCGCACGCTCGCTGCGCTCGCTCCAAAACTATAGCCTAACCTAAAACCAATCACTCTTGCGTTCGTTATCCGAGAAGAAGGGGCCTAATTTCAAATTTGCTTACGTGTCGGATCGGTTGTGAGGTTGGACTAGATTTTTACGAGCGAGCGGAGCGAGCGAGCAACGATTACAATTTCCAAGCTATATATATACCATATATTGTCCTGCATATATTTCCTGTTATTATATAATTTTGTCAGCGATTTCGGACCTCACGTGGCACTGTACTGTGTGAAAATATTACTATTAATGTAAAACTATTGATAAACTGTAAACTGTTGTCAGTAGGCAACTCGATAAAGACTTCCGACTTCTCGGGCTGGTGCGAATAATTCAATGTCCCTATGTGCCAAACCGTTGGTTCGTGACACACCTTTAGGCGTAGCACGCTCGCTGCGCTCGCTCCAAAACTATAGCCTAACCTAAAACCAATCACTTTTGCGTTCGTTATCCGAGAAGAAGGGGCCTAATTTCAAATTTGCTTACGTGTCGGATCGGTTGTGAGGTTGGACTAGATTTTTACGAGCGAGCGGAGCCAGCGAGCAACGATTACAATTTCTAAGCTATACATATATATTATATTGTTCTGCATATATTTCCTATTATTACCTAATTTTGTCCGCGATTTCGGCCCTCACGTTGCACTGTACTGTCTGAAAATATTACTATTAATGTAAAACTATTGATAAACTGTAAACTTTTGTCAGTACGCAATTCGATAAAGACTTCCGACTCCTCGGGCTGGTGCGAATATTTCAATGTCCCTATGTGCCAAACCGTTGGTTCGCGACACACCTTTAGGCGTCGCACGCTCGCTGCGCTCGCTCCAAAACTATACCCTAACATAAAAACAATCACTCTTGCGTTCGTTATCCGAGAAGAAGGGGCCTAATTTCAAATTTGCTTACGTGTCGGATCGGTTGTGAGGTTGGACTAGATTTTTACGAGCGAGCGGAGCGAGCGAGCAACGATTACAATTTCCAAGCTATACATATATCTTATATTGTTCTGCATATATTTCCTATTATTACCTAATTTTGTCTGCGATTTCGGTCCTCAAGTTGCACTGTACTGTGTGAAAATATTACTATTAATGTAAAACTATTGATAAACTGTATACTTTTGTCAGTACGCAATTCGATAAAGACTTCCGACTTCTCGGGCTGGTGCGAATATTTCAATGTCCCTATGTGCCAAACTGTTTGTTCGTGACACACCATTAGGCGTCGCACGCTCGCTGCGCTCGCTCCAAAACTATAGCCTAACCTAAAACCAATCACTCTTGCGTTCGTTACCCGAGAAGAAGGGGCCTAATTTCAAATTTGCTTACGTGTCGGATCGGTTGTGAGGTTGGACTAGATTTTTACGAGCGAGCGGAGCGAGCGAGCAACGATTACAATTTCCAAGCTATATATATACCATATATTGTCCTGCATATATTTCCTGTTATTATATAATTTTGTCAGCGATTTCGGACCTCACGTGGCACTGTACTGTTTGAAAATATTACTATTAATGTAAAACTATTGATAAACTGTAAACTGTTGTCAGTAGGCAACTCGATAAAGACTTCCGACTTCTCGGGCTGGTGCGAATAATTCAATGTCCCTATGTGCCAAACCGTTGGTTCGTGACACACCTTTAGGCGTAGCACGCTCGCTGCGCTCGCTCCAAAACTATAGCCTAACCTAAAACCAATCACTTTTGCGTTCGTTATCCGAGAAGAAGGGGCCTAATTTCAAATTTGCTTACGTGTCGGATCGGTTGTGAGGTTGGACTAGATTTTTACGAGCGAGCGGAGCCAGCGAGCAACGATTACAATTTCTAAGCTATACATATATATTATATTGTTCTGCATATATTTCCTATTATTACCTAATTTTGTCTGCGATTTCGGCCCTCACGTTGCACTGTACTGTCTGAAAATATTACTATTAATGTAAAACTATTGATAAACTGTAAACTTTTGTCAGTACGCAATTCGATAAAGACTTCCGACTCCTCGGGCTGGTGCGAATATTTCAATGTCCCTATGTGCCAAACCGTTGGTTCGCGACACACCTTTAGGCGTCGCACGCTCGCTGCGCTCGCTCCAAAACTATACCCTAACATAAAAACAATCACTCTTGCGTTCGTTATCCGAGAAGAAGGGGCCTAATTTCAAATTTGCTTACGTGTCGGATCGGTTGTGAGGTTGGACTAGATTTTTACGAGCGAGCGGAGCGAGCGAGCAACGATTACAATTTCCAAGCTATACATATATCTTATATTGTTCTGCATATATTTCCTATTATTACCTAATTTTGTCTGCGATTTCGGTCCTCAAGTTGCACTGTACTGTGTGAAAATATTACTATTAATGTAAAACTATTGATAAACTGTATACTTTTGTCAGTACGCAATTCGATAAAGACTTCCGACTTCTCGGGCTGCTGCGAATATTTCAATGTCCCTATGTGCCAAACTGTTTGTTCGTGACACACCATTAGGCGTCGCACGCTCGCTGCGCTCGCTCCAAAACTATAGCCTAACCTAAAACCAATCACTCTTGCGTTCGTTATCCGAGAAGAAGGGGCCTAATTTCAAATTTGCTTACGTGTCGGATCGGTTGTGAGGTTGGACTAGATTTTTACGAGCGAGCGGAGCGAGCGAGCAACGATTACAATTTCCAAGCTATATATATACCATATATTGTCCTGCATATATTTCCTGTTATTATATAATTTTGTCAGCGATTTCGGACCTCACGTGGCACTGTACTGTGTGAAAATATTACTATTAATGTAAAACTATTGATAAACTGTAAACTGTTGTCAGTAGGCAACTCGATAAAGACTTCCGACTTCTCGGGCTGGTGCGAATATTTCAATGTCCCTATGTGCCAAACCGTTGGTTCGTGACACACCTTTAGGCGTAGCACGCTCGCTGCGCTCGCTCCAAAACTATAGCCTAACCTAAAACCAATCACTTTTGCGTTCGTTATCCGAGAAGAAGGGGCCTAATTTCAAATTTGCTTACGTGTCGGATCGGTTGTGAGGTTGGACTAGATTTTTACGAGCGAGCGGAGCGAGCGAGCAACGATTACAATTTCTAAGCTATACATATATATTATATTGTTCTGCATATATTTCCTATTATTACCTAATTTTGTCTGCGATTTCGGCCCTCACGTTGCACTGTACTGTCTGAAAATATTACTATTAATGTAAAACTATTGATAAACTGTAAACTTTTGTCAGTACGCAATTCGATAAAGACTTCCGACTCCTCGGGCTGCTGCGAATATTTCAATGTCCCTATGTGCCAAACTGTTTGTTCGTGACACACCATTAGGCGTCGCACGCTCGCTGCGCTCGCTCCAAAACTATAGCCTAACCTAAAACCAATCACTCTTGCGTTCGTTATCCGAGAAGAAGGGGCCTAATTTCAAATTTGCTTACGTGTCGGATCGGTTGTGAGGTTGGACTAGATTTTTACGAGCGAGCGGAGCGAGCGAGCAACGATTACAATTTCCAAGCTATATATATACCATATATTGTCCTGCATATATTTCCTGTTATTATATAATTTTGTCAGCGATTTCGGTCCTCAAGTTGCACTGTACTGTGTGAAAATATTACTATTAATGTAAAACTATTGATAAACTGTATACTTTTGTCAGTACGCAATTCGATAAAGACTTCCGACTTCTCGGGCTGCTGCGAATATTTCAATGTCCCTATGTGCCAAACTGTTTGTTCGTGACACACCATTAGGCGTCGCACGCTCGCTGCGCTCGCTCCAAAACTATAGCCTAACCTAAAACCAAACACTCTTGCGTTCGTTATCCGGGAAGAAGGGGCCTAATTTCAAATTTGCTTACGTGTCGGATCGGTTGTGAGGTTGGACTAGATTTTTACTAGCGAGCGGAGCGAGCGAGCAACGATTACAATTTCCAAGCTATATATATACCATATATTGTCCTGCATATATTTCCTGTTATTATATAATTTTGTCAGCGATTTCGGACCTCACGTGGCACTGTACTGTGTGAAAATATTACTATTAATGTAAAACTATTGATAAACTGTAAACTGTTGTCAGTAGGCAACTCGATAAAGACTTCCGACTTCTCGGGCTGGTGCGAATATTTCAATGTCCCTATGTGCCAAACCGTTGGTTCGTGACACACCTTTAGGCGTAGCACGCTCGCTGCGCTCGCTCCAAAACTATAGCCTAACCTAAAACCAATCACTTTTGCGTTCGTTATCCGAGAAGAAGGGGCCTAATTTCAAATTTGCTTACGTGTCGGATCGGTTGTGAGGTTGGACTAGATTTTTACGAGCGAGCGGAGCGAGCGAGCAACGATTACAATTTCTAAGCTATACATATATATTATATTGTTCTGCATATATTTCCTATTATTACCTAATTTTGTCTGCGATTTCGGCCCTCACGTTGCACTGTACTGTCTGAAAATATTACTATTAATGTAAAACTATTGATAAACTGTAAACTGTTGTCAGTAGGCAACTCGATAAAGACTTCCGACTTCTCGGGCTGGTGCGAATATTTCAATGTCCCTATGTGCCAAACCGTTGGTTCGTGACACACCTTTAGGCGTAGCACGCTCGCTGCGCTCGCTCCAAAACTATAGCCTAACCTAAAACCAATCACTTTTGCGTTCGTTATCCGAGAAGAAGGGGCCTAATTTCAAATTTGCTTACGTGTCGGATCGGTTGTGAGGTTGGACTAGATTTTTACGAGCGAGCGGAGCGAGCGAGCAACGATTACAATTTCTAAGCTATACATATATATTATATTGTTCTGCATATATTTCCTATTATTACCTAATTTTGTCTGCGATTTCGGCCCTCACGTTGCACTGTACTGTCTGAAAATATTACTATTAATGTAAAACTATTGATAAACTGTAAACTTTTGTCAGTACGCAATTCGATAAAGACTTCCGACTCCTCGGGCTGGTGCGAATATTTCAATGTCCCTATGTGCCAAACCGTTGGTTCGCGACACACCTTTAGGCGTCGCACGCTCGCTGCGCTCGCTCCAAAACTATACCCTAACATAAAAACAATCACTCTTGCGTTCGTTATCCGAGAAGAAGGGGCCTAATTTCAAATTTGCTTACGTGTCGGATCGGTTGTGAGGTTGGACTAGATTTTTACGAGCGAGCGGAGCGAGCGAGCAACGATTACAATTTCCAAGCTATATATATACCATATATTGTCCTGCATATATTTCCTGTTATTATATAATTTTGTCAGCGATTTCGGTCCTCAAGTTGCACTGTACTGTGTGAAAATATTACTATTAATGTAAAACTATTGATAAACTGTATACTTTTGTCAGTACGCAATTCGATAAAGACTTCCGACTTCTCGGGCTGCTGCGAATATTTCAATGTCCCTATGTGCCAAACTGTTTGTTCGTGACACACCATTAGGCGTCGCACGCTCGCTGCGCTCGCTCCAAAACTATAGCCTAACCTAAAACCAATCACTCTTGCGTTCGTTATCCGAGAAGAAGGGGCCTAATTTCAAATTTGCTTACGTGTCGGATCGGTTGTGAGGTTGGACTAGATTTTTACGAGCGAGCGGAGCGAGCGAGCAACGATTACAATTTCCAAGCTATATATATACCATATATTGTCCTGCATATATTTCCTGTTATTATATAATTTTGTCAGCGATTTCGGACCTCACGTGGCACTGTACTGTGTGAAAATATTACTATTAATGTAAAACTATTGATAAACTGTAAACTGTTGTCAGTAGGCAACTCGATAAAGACTTCCGACTTCTCGGGCTGGTGCGAATATTTCAATGTCCCTATGTGCCAAACCGTTGGTTCGTGACACACCTTTAGGCGTAGCACGCTCGCTGCGCTCGCTCCAAAACTATAGCCTAACCTAAAACCAATCACTTTTGCGTTCGTTATCCGAGAAGAAGGGGCCTAATTTCAAATTTGCTTACGTGTCGGATCGGTTGTGAGGTTGGACTAGATTTTTACGAGCGAGCGGAGCGAGCGAGCAACGATTACAATTTCTAAGCTATACATATATATTATATTGTTCTGCATATATTTCCTATTATTACCTAATTTTGTCTGCGATTTCGGCCCTCACGTTGCACTGTACTGTCTGAAAATATTACTATTAATGTAAAACTATTGATAAACTGTAAACTTTTGTCAGTACGCAATTCGATAAAGACTTCCGACTCCTCGGGCTGGTGCGAATATTTCAATGTCCCTATGTGCCAAACCGTTGGTTCGCGACACACCTTTAGGCGTCGCACGCTCGCTGCGCTCGCTCCAAAACTATACCCTAACATAAAAACAATCACTCTTGCGTTCGTTATCCGAGAAGAAGGGGCCTAATTTCAAATTTGCTTACGTGTCGGATCGGTTGTGAGGTTGGACTAGATTTTTACGAGCGAGCGGAGCGAGCGAGCAACGATTACAATTTCCAAGCTATATATATACCATATATTGTCCTGCATATATTTCCTGTTATTATATAATTTTGTCAGCGATTTCGGTCCTCAAGTTGCACTGTACTGTGTGAAAATATTACTATTAATGTAAAACTATTGATAAACTGTATACTTTTGTCAGTACGCAATTCGATAAAGACTTCCGACTTCTCGGGCTGCTGCGAATATTTCAATGTCCCTATGTGCCAAACTGTTTGTTCGTGACACACCATTAGGCGTCGCACGCTCGCTGCGCTCGCTCCAAAACTATAGCCTAACCTAAAACCAATCACTCTTGCGTTCGTTATCCGAGAAGAAGGGGCCTAATTTCAAATTTGCTTACGTGTCGGATCGGTTGTGAGGTTGGACTAGATTTTTACGAGCGAGCGGAGCGAGCGAGCAACGATTACAATTTCCAAGCTATATATATACCATATATTGTCCTGCATATATTTCCTGTTATTATATAATTTTGTCAGCGATTTCGGACCTCACGTGGCACTGTACTGTGTGAAAATATTACTATTAATGTAAAACTATTGATAAACTGTAAACTGTTGTCAGTAGGCAACTCGATAAAGACTTCCGACTTCTCGGGCTGGTGCGAATATTTCAATGTCCCTATGTGCCAAACCGTTGGTTCGTGACACACCTTTAGGCGTAGCACGCTCGCTGCGCTCGCTCCAAAACTATAGCCTAACCTAAAACCAATCACTTTTGCGTTCGTTATCCGAGAAGAAGGGGCCTAATTTCAAATTTGCTTACGTGTCGGATCGGTTGTGAGGTTGGACTAGATTTTTACGAGCGAGCGGAGCGAGCGAGCAACGATTACAATTTCTAAGCTATACATATATATTATATTGTTCTGCATATATTTCCTATTATTACCTAATTTTGTCTGCGATTTCGGCCCTCACGTTGCACTGTACTGTCTGAAAATATTACTATTAATGTAAAACTATTGATAAACTGTAAACTTTTGTCAGTACGCAATTCGATAAAGACTTCCGACTTCTCGGGCTGCTGCGAATATTTCAATGTCCCTATGTGCCAAACTGTTTGTTCGTGACACACCATTAGGCGTCGCACGCTCGCTGCGCTCGCTCCAAAACTATAGCCTAACCTAAAACCAATCACTCTTGCGTTCGTTATCCGAGAAGAAGGGGCCTAATTTCAAATTTGCTTACGTGTCGGATCGGTTGTGAGGTTGGACTAGATTTTTACGAGCGAGCGGAGCGAGCGAGCAACGATTACAATTTCCAAGCTATATATATACCATATATTGTCCTGCATATATTTCCTGTTATTATATAATTTTGTCAGCGATTTCGGACCTCACGTGGCACTGTACTGTGTGAAAATATTACTATTAATGTAAAACTATTGATAAACTGTAAACTGTTGTCAGTAGGCGACTCGATAAAGACTTCCGACTTCTCGGGCTGGTGCGAATATTTCAATGTCCCTATGTGCCAAACCGTTGGTTCGTGACACACCTTTAGGCGTAGCACGCTCGCTGCGCTCGCTCCAAAACTATAGCCTAACCTAAAACCAATCACCTTTGCGTTCGTTATCCGAGAAGAAGGGGCCTAATTTCAAATTTGCTTACGTGTCGGATCGGTTGTGAGGTTGGACTAGATTTTTACGAGCGAGCGGAGCGAGCGAGCAACGATTACAATTTCTAAGCTATACATATATATTATATTGTTCTGCATATATTTCCTATTATTACCTAATTTTGTCTGCGATTTCGGACCTCACGTGGCACTGTACTGTGTGAAAATATTACTATTAATGTAAAACTATTGATAAACTGTAAACTGTTGTCAGTAGGCAACTCGATAAAGACTTCCGACTTCTCGGGCTGGTGCGAATATTTCAATGTCCCTATGTGCCAAACCGTTGGTTCGTGACACACCTTTAGGCGTAGCACGCTCGCTGCGCTCGCTCCAAAACTATAGCCTAACCTAAAACCAATCACTTTTGCGTTCGTTATCCGAGAAGAAGGGGCCTAATTTCAAATTTGCTTACGTGTCGGATCGGTTGTGAGGTTGGACTAGATTTTTACGAGCGAGCGGAGCGAGCGAGCAACGATTACAATTTCTAAGCTATACATATATATTATATTGTTCTGCATATATTTCCTATTATTACCTAATTTTGTCTGCGATTTCGGCCCTCACGTTGCACTGTACTGTCTGAAAATATTACTATTAATGTAAAACTATTGATAAACTGTAAACTTTTGTCAGTACGCAATTCGATAAAGACTTCCGACTCCTCGGGCTGGTGCGAATATTTCAATGTCCCTATGTGCCAAACCGTTGGTTCGCGACACACCTTTAGGCGTCGCACGCTCGCTGCGCTCGCTCCAAAACTATACCCTAACATAAAAACAATCACTCTTGCGTTCGTTATCCGAGAAGAAGGGGCCTAATTTCAAATTTGCTTACGTGTCGGATCGGTTGTGAGGTTGGACTAGATTTTTACGAGCGAGCGGAGCGAGCGAGCAACGATTACAATTTCCAAGCTATAACATATATCTTATATTGTTCTGCATATATTTCCTATTATTACCTAATTTTGTCTGCGATTTCGGTCCTCAAGTTGCACTGTACTGTGTGAAAATATTACTATTAATGTAAAACTATTGATAAACTGTATACTTTTGTCAGTACGCAATTCGATAAAGACTTCCGACTTCTCGGGCTGCTGCGAATATTTCAATGTCCCCTAGGTGCCAAACTGTTTGTTCGTGACACACCATTAGGCCGTCGCACGCTCGCTGCGCTCGCTCCAAAACTATAGCCTAACATAAAACCAATCACTCTTGCGTTCGTTATCCGAGAAGAAGGGGCCTAATTTCAAATTTGCTTACGTGTCGGATCGGTTGTGAGGTTGGACTAGATTTTTACGAGCGAGCGGAGCGAGCGAGCAACGATTACAATTTCCAAGCTATATATATACCATATATTGTCCTGCATATATTTCCTGTTATTATATAATTTTGTCAGCGATTTCGGACCTCACGTGGCACTGTACTGTGGTGAAAATATTACTATTAATGTAAAACTATTGATAAACTGTAAACTGTTGTCAGTTGGCAACTCGATAAAGACTTCCGACTTCTCGGGCTGGTGCGAATATTTCAATGTCCCTATGTGCCAAACCGTTGGTTCGTGACACACCTTTAGGCGTAGCACGCTCGCTGCGCTCGCTCCAAAACTATAGCCTAACCTAAAACCAATCACTTTTGCGTTCGTTATCCGAGAAGAAGGGGCCTAATTTCAAATTTGCTTACGTGTCGGATCGGTTGTGAGGTTGGACTAGATTTTTACGAGCGAGCGGAGCGAGCGAGCAACGATTACAATTTCTAAGCTATACATATATATTATATTGTTCTGCATATATTTCCTATTATTACCTAATTTTGTCTGCGATTTCGGCCCTCACGTTGCACTGTACTGTCTGAAAATATTACTATTAATGTAAAACTATTGATAAACTGTAAACTTTTGTCAGTACGCAATTCGATAAAGACTTCCGACTCCTCGGGCTGGTGCGAATATTTCAATGTCCCTATGTGCCAAACCGTTGGTTCGCGACACACCTTTAGGCGTCGCACGCTCGCTGCGCTCGCTCCAAAACTATAGCCTAACCTAAAACCAATCACTCTTGCGTTCGTTATCCGAGAAGAAGGGGCCTAATTTCAAATTTGCTTACGTGTCGGATCGGTTGTGAGGTTGGACTAGATTTTTACGAGCGAGCGGAGCGAGCGAGCAACGATTACAATTTCCAAGCTATATATATACCATATATTGTCCTGCATATATTTCCTGTTATTATATAATTTTGTCAGCGATTTCGGACCTCACGTGGCACTGTACTGTGTGAAAATATTACTATTAATGTAAAACTATTGATAAACTGTAAACTGTTGTCAGTAGGCAACTCGATAAAGACTTCCGACTTCTCGGGCTGGTGCGAATATTTCAATGTCCCTATGTGCCAAACCGTTGGTTCGTGACACACCTTTAGGCGTAGCACGCTCGCTGCGCTCGCTCCAAAACTATAGCCTAACCTAAAACCAATCACTTTTGCGTTCGTTATCCGAGAAGAAGGGGCCTAATTTCAAATTTGCTTACGTGTCGGATCGGTTGTGAGGTTGGACTAGATTTTTACGAGCGAGCGGAGCGAGCGAGCAACGATTACAATTTCTAAGCTATACATATATATTATATTGTTCTGCATATATTTCCTATTATTACCTAATTTTGTCTGCGATTTCGGCCCTCACGTTGCACTGTACTGTCTGAAAATATTACTATTAATGTAAAACTATTGATAAACTGTAAACTTTTGTCAGTACGCAATTCGATAAAGACTTCCGACTCCTCGGGCTGGTGCGAATATTTCAATGTCCCTATGTGCCAAACCGTTGGTTCGCGACACACCTTTAGGCGTCGCACGCTCGCTGCGCTCGCTCCAAAACTATACCCTAACATAAAAACAATCACTCTTGCGTTCGTTATCCGAGAAGAAGGGGCCTAATTTCAAATTTGCTTACGTGTCGGATCGGTTGTGAGGTTGGACTAGATTTTTACGAGCGAGCGGAGCGAGCGAGCAACGATTACAATTTCCAAGCTATATATATACCATATATTGTCCTGCATATATTTCCTGTTATTATATAATTTTGTCAGCGATTTCGGACCTCACGTGGCACTATACTGTGTGAAAATATTACTATTAATGTAAAACTATTGATAAACTGTAAACTGTTGTCAGTAGGCAACTCGATAAAGACTTCCGACTTCTCGGGCTGGTGCGAATATTTCAATGTCCCTATGTGCCAAACCGTTGGTTCGTGACACACCTTTAGGCGTAGCACGCTCGCTGCGCTCGCTCCAAAACTATAGCCTAACCTAAAACCAATCACTTTTGCATTCGTTATCCGAGAAGAAGGGGCCTAATTTCAAATTTGCTTACGTGTCGGATCGGTTGTGAGGTTGGACTAGATTTTTACGAGCGAGCGGAGCGAGCGAGCAACGATTACAATTTCTAAGCTATACATATATATTATATTGTTCTGCATATATTTCCTATTATTACCTAATTTTGTCTGCGATTTCGGCCCTCACGTTGCACTGTACTGTCTGAAAATATTACTATTAATGTAAAACTATTGATAAACTGTAAACTTTTGTCAGTACGCAATTCGATAAAGACTTCCGACTCCTCGGGCTGGTGCGAATATTTCAATGTCCCTATGTGCCAAACCGTTGGTTCGCGACACACCTTTAGGCGTCGCACGCTCGCTGCGCTCGCTCCAAAACTATACCCTAACATAAAAACAATCACTCTTGCGTTCGTTATCCGAGAAGAAGGGGCCTAATTTCAAATTTGCTTACGTGTCGGATCGGTTGTGAGGTTGGACTAGATTTTTACGAGCGAGCGGAGCGAGCGAGCAACGATTACAATTTCCAAGCTATATATATACCATATATTGTCCTGCATATATTTCCTGTTATTATATAATTTTGTCAGCGATTTCGGACCTCACGTGGCACTGTACTGTGTGAAAATATTACTATTAATGTAAAACTATTGATAAACTGTAAACTGTTGTCAGTAGGCAACTCGATAAAGACTTCCGACTTCTCGGGCTGGTGCGAATATTTCAATGTCCCTATGTGCCAAACCGTTGGTTCGTGACACACCTTTAGGCGTAGCACGCTCGCTGCGCTCGCTCCAAAACTATAGCCTAACCTAAAACCAATCACTTTTGCGTTCGTTATCCGAGAAGAAGGGGCCTAATTTCAAATTTGCTTACGTGTCGGATCGGTTGTGAGGTTGGACTAGATTTTTACGAGCGAGCGGAGCGAGCGAGCAACGATTACAATTTCTAAGCTATACATATATATTATATTGTTCTGCATATATTTCCTATTATTACCTAATTTTGTCTGCGATTTCGGCCCTCACGTTGCACTGTACTGTCTGAAAATATTACTATTAATGTAAAACTATTGATAAACTGTAAACTTTTGTCAGTACGCAATTCGATAAAGACTTCCGACTCCTCGGGCTGGTGCGAATATTTCAATGTCCCTATGTGCCAAACCGTTGGTTCGCGACACACCTTTAGGCGTCGCACGCTCGCTGCGCTCGCTCCAAAACTATAGCCTAACCTAAAACCAATCACTCTTGCGTTCGTTATCCGAGAAGAAGGGGCCTAATTTCAAATTTGCTTACGTGTCGGATCGGTTGTGGAGGTTGGACTAGATTTTTACGAGCGAGCGGAGCGAGCGAGCAACGATTACAATTCCAAGCTATATATATACCATATATTGTCCTGCATATATTTCCTGTTATTATATAATTTTGTCAGCGATTTCGGACCTCACGTGGCACTATACTGTGTGAAAATATTACTATTAATGTAAAACTATTGATAAACTGTAAACTGTTGTCAGTAGGCAACTCGATAAAGGACTTCCGACTTCTCGGGCTGGTGCGAATATTTCAATGTCCCTATGTGCCAAACCGTTGGTTCGTGACACACCTTTAGGCGTAGCACGCTCGCTGCGCTCGCTCCAAAACTATAGCCTAACCTAAAACCAATCACTTTTGCGTTCGTTATCCGAGAAGAAGGGGCCTAATTTCAAATTTGCTTACGTGTCGGATCGGTTGTGAGGTTGGACTAGATTTTTACGAGCGAGCGGAGCGAGCGAGCAACGATTACAATTTCTAAGCTATACATATATATTATATTGTTCTGCATATATTTCCTATTATTACCTAATTTTGTCTGCGATTTCGGCCCTCACGTTGCACTGTACTGTCTGAAAATATTACTATTAATGTAAAACTATTGATAAACTGTAAACTTTTGTCAGTACGCAATTCGATAAAGACTTCCGACTCCTCGGGCTGGTGCGAATATTTCAATGTCCCTATGTGCCAAACCGTTGGTTCGCGACACACCTTTAGGCGTCGCACGCTCGCTGCGCTCGCTCCAAAACTATACCCTAACATAAAAACAATCACTCTTGCGTTCGTTATCCGAGAAGAAGGGACCTAATTTCAAATTTGCTTACGTGTCGGATCGGTTGTGAGGTTGGACTAGATTTTTACGAGCGAGCGGAGCGAGCGAGCAACGATTACAATTTCCAAGCTATACATATATCTTATATTGTTCTGCATATATTTCCTATTATTACCTAATTTTGTCTGCGATTTCGGTCCTCAAGTTGCACTGTACTGTGTGAAAATATTACTATTAATGTAAAACTATTGATAAACTGTATACTTTTGTCAGTACGCAATTCGATAAAGACTTCCGACTTCTCGGGCTGCTGCGAATATTTCAATGTCCCTATGTGCCAAACTGTTTGTTCGTGACACACCATTAGGCGTCGCACGCTCGCTGCGCTCGCTCCAAAACTATAGCCTAACCTAAAACCAATCACTCTTGCGTTCGTTATCCGAGAAGAAGGGGCCTAATTTCAAATTTGCTTACGTGTCGGATCGGTTGTGAGGTTGGACTAGATTTTTACGAGCGAGCGGAGCGAGCGAGCAACGATTACAATTTCCAAGCTATATATATACCATATATTGTCCTGCATATATTTCCTGTTATTATATAATTTTGTCAGCGATTTCGGACCTCACGTGGCACTGTACTGTGTGAAAATATTACTATTAATGTAAAACTATTGATAAACTGTAAACTGTTGTCAGTAGGCAACTCGATAAAGACTTCCGACTTCTCGGGCTGGTGCGAATATTTCAATGTCCCTATGTGCCAAACCGTTGGTTCGTGACACACCTTTAGGCGTAGCACGCTCGCTGCGCTCGCTCCAAAACTATAGCCTAACCTAAAACCAATCACTTTTGCGTTCGTTATCCGAGAAGAAGGGGCCTAATTTCAAATTTGCTTACGTGTCGGATCGGTTGTGAGGTTGGACTAGATTTTTACGAGCGAGCGGAGCGAGCGAGCAACGATTACAATTTCTAAGCTATACATATATATTATATTGTTCTGCATATATTTCCTATTATTACCTAATTTTGTCTGCGATTTCGGCCCTCACGTTGCACTGTACTGTCTGAAAATATTACTATTAATGTAAAACTATTGATAAACTGTAAACTTTTGTCAGTACGCAATTCGATAAAGACTTCCGACTCCTCGGGCTGGTGCGAATATTTCAATGTCCCTATGTGCCAAACCGTTGGTTCGCGACACACCTTTAGGCGTCGCACGCTCGCTGCGCTCGCTCCAAAACTATACCCTAACATAAAAACAATCACTCTTGCGTTCGTTATCCGAGAAGAAGGGGCCTAATTTCAAATTTGCTTACGTGTCGGATCGGTTGTGAGGTTGGACTAGATTTTTACGAGCGAGCGGAGCGAGCGAGCAACGATTACAATTTCCAAGCTATACATATATCTTATATTGTTCTGCATATATTTCCTATTATTACCTAATTTTGTCTGCGATTTCGGTCCTCAAGTTGCACTGTACTGTGTGAAAATATTACTATTAATGTAAAACTATTGATAAACTGTATACTTTTGTCAGTACGCAATTCGATAAAGACTTCCGACTTCTCGGGCTGCTGCGAATATTTCAATGTCCCTATGTGCCAAACTGTTTGTTCGTGACACACCATTAGGCGTCGCACGCTCGCTGCGCTCGCTCCAAAACTATAGCCTAACCTAAAACCAATCACTCTTGCGTTCGTTATCCGAGAAGAAGGGGCCTAATTTCAAATTTGCTTACGTGTCGGATCGGTTGTGAGGTTGGACTAGATTTTTACGAGCGAGCGGAGCGAGCGAGCAACGATTACAATTTCCAAGCTATATATATACCATATATTGTCCTGCATATATTTCCTGTTATTATATAATTTTGTCAGCGATTTCGGACCTCACGTGGCACTGTACTGTGTGAAAATATTACTATTAATGTAAAACTATTGATAAACTGTAAACTGTTGTCAGTAGGCAACTCGATAAAGACTTCCGACTTCTCGGGCTGGTGCGAATATTTCAATGTCCCTATGTGCCAAACCGTTGGTTCGTGACACACCTTTAGGCGTAGCACGCTCGCTGCGCTCGCTCCAAAACTATAGCCTAACCTAAAACCAATCACTTTTGCGTTCGTTATCCGAGAAGAAGGGGCCTAATTTCAAATTTGCTTACGTGTCGGATCGGTTGTGAGGTTGGACTAGATTTTTACGAGCGAGCGGAGCGAGCGAGCAACGATTACAATTTCCAAGCTATACATATATCTTATATTGTTCTGCATATATTTCCTATTATTACCTAATTTTGTCTGCGATTTCGGTCCTCAAGTTGCACTGTACTGTGTGAAAATATTACTATTAATGTAAAACTATTGATAAACTGTATACTTTTGTCAGTACGCAATTCGATAAAGACTTCCGACTTCTCGGGCTGCTGCGAATATTTCAATGTCCCTATGTGCCAAACTGTTTGTTCGTGACACACCATTAGGCGTCGCACGCTCGCTGCGCTCGCTCCAAAACTATAGCCTAACCTAAAACCAATCACTCTTGCGTTCGTTATCCGAGAAGAAGGGGCCTAATTTCAAATTTGCTTACGTGTCGGATCGGTTGTGAGGTTGGACTAGATTTTTACGAGCGAGCGGAGCGAGCGAGCAACGATTACAATTTCCAAGCTATATATATACCATATATTGTCCTGCATATATTTCCTGTTATTATATAATTTTGTCAGCGATTTCGGACCTCACGTGGCACTGTACTGTGTGAAAATATTACTATTAATGTAAAACTATTGATAAACTGTAAACTGTTGTCAGTAGGCAACTCGATAAAGACTTCCGACTTCTCGGGCTGGTGCGAATATTTCAATGTCCCTATGTGCCAAACCGTTGGTTCGTGACACACCTTTAGGCGTAGCACGCTCGCTGCGCTCGCTCCAAAACTATAGCCTAACCTAAAACCAATCACTTTTGCGTTCGTTATCCGAGAAGAAGGGGCCTAATTTCAAATTTGCTTACGTGTCGGATCGGTTGTGAGGTTGGACTAGATTTTTACGAGCGAGCGGAGCGAGCGAGCAACGATTACAATTTCTAAGCTATACATATATATTATATTGTTCTGCATATATTTCCTATTATTACCTAATTTTGTCTGCGATTTCGGCCCTCACGTTGCACTGTACTGTCTGAAAATATTACTATTAATGTAAAACTATTGATAAACTGTAAACTTTTGTCAGTACGCAATTCGATAAAGACTTCCGACTCCTCGGGCTGGTGCGAATATTTCAATGTCCCTATGTGCCAAACTGTTTGTTCGTGACACACCATTAGGCGTCGCACGCTCGCTGCGCTCGCTCCAAAACTATAGCCTAACCTAAAACCAATCACTCTTGCGTTCGTTTTCCGAGAAGAAGGGGCCTAATTTCAAATTTGCTTACGTGTCGGATCGGTTGTGAGGTTGGACTAGATTTTTACGAGCGAGCGGAGCGAGCGAGCAACGATTACAATTTCCAAGCTATATATATACCATATATTGTCCTGCATATATTTCCTGTTATTATATAATTTTGTCAGCGATTTCGGACCTCACGTGGCACTGTACTGTGTGAAAATATTACTATTAATGTAAAACTATTGATAAACTGTAAACTGTTGTCAGTAGGCAACTCGATAAAGACTTTCGACTTCTCGGGCTGGTGCGAATATTTCAATGTCCCTATGTGCCAAACCGTTGGTTCGTGACACACCTTTAGGCGTAGCACGCTCGCTGCGCTCGCTCCAAAACTATAGCCTAACCTAAAACCAATCACTTTTGCGTTCGTTATCCGAGAAGAAGGGGCCTAATTTCAAATTTGCTTACGTGTCGGATCGGTTGTGAGGTTGGACTAGATTTTTACGAGCGAGCGGAGCGAGCGAGCAACGATTACAATTTCTAAGCTATACATATATATTATATTGTTCTGCATATATTTCCTATTATTACCTAATTTTGTCTGCGATTTCGGCCCTCACGTTGCACTGTACTGTCTGAAAATATTACTATTAATGTAAAACTATTGATAAACTGTAAACTTTTGTCAGTACGCAATTCGATAAAGACTTCCGACTCCTCGGGCTGGTGCGAATATTTCAATGTCCCTATGTGCCAAACCGTTGGTTCGCGACACACCTTTAGGCGTCGCACGCTCGCTGCGCTCGCTCCAAAACTATACCCTAACATAAAAACAATCACTCTTGCGTTCGTTATCCGAGAAGAAGGGGCCTAATTTCAAATTTGCTTACGTGTCGGATCGGTTGTGAGGTTGGACTAGATTTTTACGAGCGAGCGGAGCGAGCGAGCAACGATTACAATTTCCAAGCTATACATATATCTTATATTGTTCTGCATATATTTCCTATTATTACCTAATTTTGTCTGCGATTTCGGTCCTCAAGTTGCACTGTACTGTGTGAAAATATTACTATTAATGTAAAACTATTGATAAACTGTATACTTTTGTCAGTACGCAATTCGATAAAGACTTCCGACTTCTCGGGCTGCTGCGAATATTTCAATGTCCCTATGTGCCAAACTGTTTGTTCGTGACACACCATTAGGCGTCGCACGCTCGCTGCGCTCGCTCCAAAACTATAGCCTAACCTAAAACCAATCACTCTTGCGTTCGTTATCCGAGAAGAAGGGGCCTAATTTCAAATTTGCTTACGTGTCGGATCGGTTGTGAGGTTGGACTAGATTTTTACGAGCGAGCGGAGCGAGCGAGCAACGATTACAATTTCCAAGCTATATATATACCATATATTGTCCTGCATATATTTCCTGTTATTATATAATTTTGTCAGCGATTTCGGACCTCACGTGGCACTGTACTGTGTGAAAATATTACTATTAATGTAAAACTATTGATAAACTGTAAACTGTTGTCAGTAGGCAACTCGATAAAGACTTCCGACTTCTCGGGCTGGTGCGAATATTTCAATGTCCCTATGTGCCAAACCGTTGGTTCGTGACACACATTTGGCGTAGCACGCTCGCTGCGCTCGCTCCAAAACTATAGCCTAACCTAAAACCAATCACTTTTGCGTTCGTTATCCGAGAAGAAGGGGCCTAATTTCAAATTTGCTTACGTGTCGGATCGGTTGTGAGGTTGGACTAGATTTTTACGAGCGAGCGGAGCGAGCGAGCAACGATTACAATTTCTAAGCTATACATATATATTATATTGTTCTGCATATATTTCCTATTATTACCTAATTTTGTCTGCGATTTCGGCCCTCACGTTGCACTGTACTGTCTGAAAATATTACTATTAATGTAAAACTATTGATAAACTGTAAACTTTTGTCAGTACGCAATTCGATAAAGACTTCCGACTCCTCGGGCTGGTGCGAATATTTCAATGTCCCTATGTGCCAAACCGTTGGTTCGCGACACACCTTTAGGCGTCGCACGCTCGCTGCGCTCGCTCCAAAACTATAGCCTAACCTAAAACCAATCACTCTTGCGTTCGTTATCCGAGAAGAAGGGGCCTAATTTCAAATTTGCTTACGTGTCGGATCGGTTGTGAGGTTGGACTAGATTTTTACGAGCGAGCGGAGCGAGCGAGCAACGATTACAATTTCCAAGCTATATATATACCATATATTGTCCTGCATATATTTCCTGTTATTATATAATTTTGTCAGCGATTTCGGACCTCACGTGGCACTGTACTGTGTGAAAATATTACTATTAATGTAAAACTATTGATAAACTGTAAACTGTTGTCAGTAGGCAACTCGATAAAGACTTCCGACTTCTCGGGCTGGTGCGAATATTTCAATGTCCCTATGTGCCAAACCGTTGGTTCGTGACACACCTTTAGGCGTAGCACGCTCGCTGCGCTCGCTCCAAAACTATAGCCTAACCTAAAACCAATCACTTTTGCGTTCGTTATCCGAGAAGAAGGGGCCTAATTTCAAATTTGCTTACGTGTCGGATCGGTTGTGAGGTTGGACTAGATTTTTACGAGCGAGCGGAGCGAGCGAGCAACGATTACAATTTCTAAGCTATACATATATATTATATTGTTCTGCATATATTTCCTATTATTACCTAATTTTGTCTGCGATTTCGGCCCTCACGTTGCACTGTACTGTCTGAAAATATTACTATTAATGTAAAACTATTGATAAACTGTAAACTTTTGTCAGTACGCAATTCGATAAAGACTTCCGACTCCTCGGGCTGGTGCGAATATTTCAATGTCCCTATGTGCCAAACCGTTGGTTCGCGACACACCTTTAGGCGTCGCACGCTCGCTGCGCTCGCTCCAAAACTATACCCTAACATAAAAACAATCACTCTTGCGTTCGTTATCCGAGAAGAAGGGGCCTAATTTCAAATTTGCTTACGTGTCGGATCGGTTGTGAGGTTGGACTAGATTTTTACGAGCGAGCGGAGCGAGCGAGCAACGATTACAATTTCCAAGCTATATATATACCATATATTGTCCTGCATATATTTCCTGTTATTATATAATTTTGTCAGCGATTTCGGACCTCACGTGGCACTGTACTGTGTGAAAATATTACTATTAATGTAAAACTATTGATAAACTGTAAACTGTTGTCAGTAGGCAACTCGATAAAGACTTCCGACTTCTCGGGCTGGTGCGAATATTTCAATGTCCCTATGTGCCAAACCGTTGGTTCGTGACACACATTTGGCGTAGCACGCTCGCTGCGCTCGCTCCAAAACTATAGCCTAACCTAAAACCAATCACTTTTGCGTTCGTTATCCGAGAAGAAGGGGCCTAATTTCAAATTTGCTTACGTGTCGGATCGGTTGTGAGGTTGGACTAGATTTTTACGAGCGAGCGGAGCGAGCGAGCAACGATTACAATTTCTAAGCTATACATATATATTATATTGTTCTGCATATATTTCCTATTATTACCTAATTTTGTCTGCGATTTCGGCCCTCACGTTGCACTGTACTGTCTGAAAATATTACTATTAATGTAAAACTATTGATAAACTGTAAACTTTTGTCAGTACGCAATTCGATAAAGACTTCCGACTCCTCGGGCTGGTGCGAATATTTCAATGTCCCTATGTGCCAAACCGTTGGTTCGCGACACACCTTTAGGCGTCGCACGCTCGCTGCGCTCGCTCCAAAACTATAGCCTAACCTAAAACCAATCACTCTTGCGTTCGTTATCCGAGAAGAAGGGGCCTAATTTCAAATTTGCTTACGTGTCGGATCGGTTGTGAGGTTGGACTAGATTTTTACGAGCGAGCGGAGCGAGCGAGCAACGATTACAATTTCCAAGCTATATATATACCATATATTGTCCTGCATATATTTCCTGTTATTATATAATTTTGTCAGCGATTTCGGACCTCACGTGGCACTGTACTGTGTGAAAATATTACTATTAATGTAAAACTATTGATAAACTGTAAACTGTTGTCAGTAGGCAACTCGATAAAGACTTCCGACTTCTCGGGCTGGTGCGAATATTTCAATGTCCCTATGTGCCAAACCGTTGGTTCGTGACACACCTTTAGGCGTAGCACGCTCGCTGCGCTCGCTCCAAAACTATAGCCTAACCTAAAACCAATCACTTTTGCGTTCGTTATCCGAGAAGAAGGGGCCTAATTTCAAATTTGCTTACGTGTCGGATCGGTTGTGAGGTTGGACTAGATTTTTACGAGCGAGCGGAGCGAGCGAGCAACGATTACAATTTCTAAGCTATACATATATATTATATTGTTCTGCATATATTTCCTATTATTACCTAATTTTGTCTGCGATTTCGGCCCTCACGTTGCACTGTACTGTCTGAAAATATTACTATTAATGTAAAACTATTGATAAACTGTAAACTTTTGTCAGTACGCAATTCGATAAAGACTTCCGACTCCTCGGGCTGGTGCGAATATTTCAATGTCCCTATGTGCCAAACCGTTGGTTCGCGACACACCTTTAGGCGTCGCACGCTCGCTGCGCTCGCTCCAAAACTATACCCTAACATAAAAACAATCACTCTTGCGTTCGTTATCCGAGAAGAAGGGGCCTAATTTCAAATTTGCTTACGTGTCGGATCGGTTGTGAGGTTGGACTAGATTTTTACGAGCGAGCGGAGCGAGCGAGCAACGATTACAATTTCCAAGCTATATATATACCATATATTGTCCTGCATATATTTCCTGTTATTATATAATTTTGTCAGCGATTTCGGACCTCACGTGGCACTGTACTGTGTGAAAATATTACTATTAATGTAAAACTATTGATAAACTGTAAACTGTTGTCAGTAGGCAACTCGATAAAGACTTCCGACTTCTCGGGCTGGTGCGAATATTTCAATGTCCCTATGTGCCAAACCGTTGGTTCGTGACACACCTTTAGGCGTAGCACGCTCGCTGCGCTCGCTCCAAAACTATAGCCTAACCTAAAACCAATCACTTTTGCGTTCGTTATCCGAGAAGAAGGGGCCTAATTTCAAATTTGCTTACGTGTCGGATCGGTTGTGAGGTTGGACTAGATTTTTACGAGCGAGCGGAGCGAGCGAGCAACGATTACAATTTCTAAGCTATACATATATATTATATTGTTCTGCATATATTTCCTATTATTACCTAATTTTGTCTGCGATTTCGGCCCTCACGTTGCACTGTACTGTCTGAAAATATTACTATTAATGTAAAACTATTGATAAACTGTAAACTTTTGTCAGTACGCAATTCGATAAAGACTTCCGACTCCTCGGGCTGGTGCGAATATTTCAATGTCCCTATGTGCCAAACCGTTGGTTCGCGACACACCTTTAGGCGTCGCACGCTCGCTGCGCTCGCTCCAAAACTATACCCTAACATAAAAACAATCACTCTTGCGTTCGTTATCCGAGAAGAAGGGGCCTAATTTCAAATTTGCTTACGTGTCGGATCGGTTGTGAGGTTGGACTAGATTTTTACGAGCGAGCGGAGCGAGCGAGCAACGATTACAATTTCCAAGCTATATATATACCATATATTGTCCTGCATATATTTCCTGTTATTATATAATTTTGTCAGCGATTTCGGACCTCACGTGGCACTGTACTGTGTGAAAATATTACTATTAATGTAAAACTATTGATAAACTGTAAACTGTTGTCAGTAGGCAACTCGATAAAGACTTCCGACTTCTCGGGCTGGTGCGAATATTTCAATGTCCCTATGTGCCAAACCGTTGGTTCGTGACACACCTTTAGGCGTAGCACGCTCGCTGCGCTCGCTCCAAAACTATAGCCTAACCTAAAACCAATCACTTTTGCGTTCGTTATCCGAGAAGAAGGGGCCTAATTTCAAATTTGCTTACGTGTCGGATCGGTTGTGAGGTTGGACTAGATTTTTACGAGCGAGCGGAGCGAGCGAGCAACGATTACAATTTCTAAGCTATACATATATATTATATTGTTCTGCATATATTTCCTATTATTACCTAATTTTGTCTGCGATTTCGGCCCTCACGTTGCACTGTACTGTCTGAAAATATTACTATTAATGTAAAACTATTGATAAACTGTAAACTTTTGTCAGTACGCAATTCGATAAAGACTTCCGACTCCTCGGGCTGGTGCGAATATTTCAATGTCCCTATGTGCCAAACCGTTGGTTCGCGACACACCTTTAGGCGTCGCACGCTCGCTGCGCTCGCTCCAAAACTATACCCTAACATAAAAACAATCACTCTTGCGTTCGTTATCCGAGAAGAAGGGGCCTAATTTCAAATTTGCTTACGTGTCGGATCGGTTGTGAGGTTGGACTAGATTTTTACGAGCGAGCGGAGCGAGCGAGCAACGATTACAATTTCCAAGCTATACATATATCTTATATTGTTCTGCATATATTTCCTATTATTACCTAATCTTGTCTGCGATTTCGGTCCTCAAGTTGCACTGTACTGTGTGAAAATATTACTATTAATGTAAAACTATTGATAAACTGTATACTTTTGTCAGTACGCAATTCGATAAAGACTTCCGACTTCTCGGGCTGCTGCGAATATTTCAATGTCCCTATGTGCCAAACTGTTTGTTCGTGACACACCATTAGGCGTCGCACGCTCGCTGCGCTCGCTCCAAAACTATAGCCTAACCTAAAACCAATCACTCTTGCGTTCGTTATCCGAGAAGAAGGGGCCTAATTTCAAATTTGCTTACGTGTCGGATCGGTTGTGAGGTTGGACTAGATTTTTACGAGCGAGCGGAGCGAGCGAGCAACGATTACAATTTCCAAGCTATATATATACCATATATTGTCCTGCATATATTTCCTGTTATTATATAATTTTGTCAGCGATTTCGGACCTCACGTGGCACTGTACTGTGTGAAAATATTACTATTAATGTAAAACTATTGATAAACTGTAAACTGTTGTCAGTAGGCAACTCGATAAAGACTTCCGACTTCTCGGGCTGGTGCGAATATTTCAATGTCCCTATGTGCCAAACCGTTGGTTCGTGACACACCTTTAGGCGTAGCACGCTCGCTGCGCTCGCTCCAAAACTATAGCCTAACCTAAAACCAATCACTTTTGCGTTCGTTATCCGAGAAGAAGGGGCCTAATTTCAAATTTGCTTACGTGTCGGATCGGTTGTGAGGTTGGACTAGATTTTTACGAGCGAGCGGAGCGAGCGAGCAACGATTACAATTTCTAAGCTATACATATATATTATATTGTTCTGCATATATTTCCTATTATTACCTAATTTTGTCTGCGATTTCGGCCCTCACGTTGCACTGTACTGTCTGAAAATATTACTATTAATGTAAAACTATTGATAAACTGTAAACTTTTGTCAGTACGCAATTCGATAAAGACTTCCGACTCCTCGGGCTGGTGCGAATATTTCAATGTCCCTATGTGCCAAACTGTTTGTTCGTGACACACCATTAGGCGTCGCACGCTCGCTGCGCTCGCTCCAAAACTATAGCCTAACCTAAAACCAATCACTCTTGCGTTCGTTTTCCGAGAAGAAGGGGCCTAATTTCAAATTTGCTTACGTGTCGGATCGGTTGTGAGGTTGGACTAGATTTTTACGAGCGAGCGGAGCGAGCGAGCAACGATTACAATTTCCAAGCTATATATATACCATATATTGTCCTGCATATATTTCCTGTTATTATATAATTTTGTCAGCGATTTCGGTCCTCAAGTTGCACTGTACTGTGTGAAAATATTACTATTAATGTAAAACTATTGATAAACTGTATACTTTTGTCAGTACGCAATTCGATAAAGACTTCCGACTTCTCGGGCTGCTGCGAATATTTCAATGTCCCTATGTGCCAAACTGTTTGTTCGTGACACACCATTAGGCGTCGCACGCTCGCTGCGCTCGCTCCAAAACTATAGCCTAACCTAAAACCAATCACTCTTGCGTTCGTTATCCGAGAAGAAGGGGCCTAATTTCAAATTTGCTTACGTGTCGGATCGGTTGTGAGGTTGGACTAGATTTTTACGAGCGAGCGGAGCGAGCGAGCAACGATTACAATTTCCAAGCTATATATATACCATATATTGTCCTGCATATATTTCCTGTTATTATATAATTTTGTCAGCGATTTCGGACCTCACGTGGCACTGTACTGTGTGAAAATATTACTATTAATGTAAAACTATTGATAAACTGTAAACTGTTGTCAGTAGGCAACTCGATAAAGACTTCCGACTTCTCGGGCTGGTGCGAATATTTCAATGTCCCTATGTGCCAAACCGTTGGTTCGTGACACACATTTGGCGTAGCACGCTCGCTGCGCTCGCTCCAAAACTATAGCCTAACCTAAAACCAATCACTTTTGCGTTCGTTATCCGAGAAGAAGGGGCCTAATTTCAAATTTGCTTACGTGTCGGATCGGTTGTGAGGTTGGACTAGATTTTTACGAGCGAGCGGAGCGAGCGAGCAACGATTACAATTTCTAAGCTATACATATATATTATATTGTTCTGCATATATTTCCTATTATTACCTAATTTTGTCTGCGATTTCGGCCCTCACGTTGCACTGTACTGTCTGAAAATATTACTATTAATGTAAAACTATTGATAAACTGTAAACTTTTGTCAGTACGCAATTCGATAAAGACTTCCGACTCCTCGGGCTGGTGCGAATATTTCAATGTCCCTATGTGCCAAACCGTTGGTTCGCGACACACCTTTAGGCGTCGCACGCTCGCTGCGCTCGCTCCAAAACTATAGCCTAACCTAAAACCAATCACTCTTGCGTTCGTTATCCGAGAAGAAGGGGCCTAATTTCAAATTTGCTTACGTGTCGGATCGGTTGTGAGGTTGGACTAGATTTTTACGAGCGAGCGGAGGGAGCGAGCAACGATTACAATTTCCAAGCTATATATATACCATATATTGTCCTGCATATATTTCCTGTTATTATATAATTTTGTCAGCGATTTCGGACCTCACGTGGCACTGTACTGTGTGAAAATATTACTATTAATGTAAAACTATTGATAAACTGTAAACTGTTGTCAGTAGGCAACTCGATAAAGACTTCCGACTTCTCGGGCTGGTGCGAATATTTCAATGTCCCTATGTGCCAAACCGTTGGTTCGTGACACACCTTTAGGCGTAGCACGCTCGCTGCGCTCGCTCCAAAACTATAGCCTAACCTAAAACCAATCACTTTTGCGTTCGTTATCCGAGAAGAAGGGGCCTAATTTCAAATTTGCTTACGTGTCGGATCGGTTGTGAGGTTGGACTAGATTTTTACGAGCGAGCGGAGCGAGCGAGCAACGATTACAATTTCTAAGCTATACATATATATTATATTGTTCTGCATATATTTCCTATTATTACCTAATTTTGTCTGCGATTTCGGCCCTCACGTTGCACTGTACTGTGTGAAAATATTACTATTAATGTAAAACTATTGATAAACTGTAAACTGTTGTCAGTAGGCAACTCGATAAAGACTTCCGACTTCTCGGGCTGGTGCGAATATTTCAATGTCCCTATGTGCCAAACCGTTGGTTCGTGACACACCTTTAGGCGTAGCACGCTCGCTGCGCTCGCTCCAAAACTATACCCTAACATAAAAACAATCACTCTTGCGTTCGTTATCCGAGAAGAAGGGGCCTAATTTCAAATTTGCTTACGTGTCGGATCGGTTGTGAGGTTGGACTAGATTTTTACGAGCGAGCGGAGCGAGCGAGCAACGATTACAATTTCCAAGCTATATATATACCATATATTGTCCTGCATATATTTCCTGTTATTATATAATTTTGTCAGCGATTTCGGTCCTCAAGTTGCACTGTACTGTGTGAAAATATTACTATTAATGTAAAACTATTGATAAACTGTATACTTTTGTCAGTACGCAATTCGATAAAGACTTCCGACTTCTCGGGCTGCTGCGAATATTTCAATGTCCCTATGTGCCAAACTGTTTGTTCGTGACACACCATTAGGCGTCGCACGCTCGCTGCGCTCGCTCCAAAACTATAGCCTAACCTAAAACCAATCACTCTTGCGTTCGTTATCCGAGAAGAAGGGGCCTAATTTCAAATTTGCTTACGTGTCGGATCGGTTGTGAGGTTGGACTAGATTTTTACGAGCGAGCGGAGCGAGCGAGCAACGATTACAATTTCCAAGCTATATATATACCATATATTGTCCTGCATATATTTCCTGTTATTATATAATTTTGTCAGCGATTTCGGACCTCACGTGGCACTGTACTGTGTGAAAATATTACTATTAATGTAAAACTATTGATAAACTGTAAACTGTTGTCAGTAGGCAACTCGATAAAGACTTCCGACTTCTCGGGCTGGTGCGAATATTTCAATGTCCCTATGTGCCAAACCGTTGGTTCGTGACACACCTTTAGGCGTAGCACGCTCGCTGCGCTCGCTCCAAAACTATAGCCTAACCGAAAACCAATCACTTTTGCGTTCGTTATCCGAGAAGAAGGGGCCTAATTTCAAATTTGCTTACGTGTCGGATCGGTTGTGAGGTTGGACTAGATTTTTACGAGCGAGCGGAGCGAGCGAGCAACGATTACAATTTCTAAGCTATACATATATATTATATTGTTCTGCATATATTTCCTATTATTACCTAATTTTGTCTGCGATTTCGGCCCTCACGTTGCACTGTACTGTCTGAAAATATTACTATTAATGTAAAACTATTGATAAACTGTAAACTTTTGTCAGTACGCAATTCGATAAAGACTTCCGACTTCTCGGGCTGGTGCGAATATTTCAATGTCCCTATGTGCCAAACCGTTGGTTCGCGACACACCTTTAGGCGTCGCACGCTCGCTGCGCTCGCTCCAAAACTATACCCTAACATAAAAACAATCACTCTTGCGTTCGTTATCCGAGAAGAAGGGGCCTAATTTCAAATTTGCTTACGTGTCGGATCGGTTGTGAGGTTGGACTAGATTTTTACGAGCGAGCGGAGCGAGCGAGCAACGATTACAATTTCCAAGCTATACATATATCTTATATTGTTCTGCATATATTTCCTATTATTACCTAATTTTGTCTGCGATTTCGGTCCTCAAGTTGCACTGTACTGTGTGAAAATATTACTATTAATGTAAAACTATTGATAAACTGTATACTTTTGTCAGTACGCAATTCGATAAAGACTTCCGACTTCTCGGGCTGCTGCGAATATTTCAATGTCCCTATGTGCCAAACTGTTTGTTCGTGACACACCATTAGGCGTCGCACGCTCGCTGCGCTCGCTCCAAAACTATAGCCTAACCTAAAACCAATCACTCTTGCGTTCGTTATCCGAGAAGAAGGGGCCTAATTTCAAATTTGCTTACGTGTCGGATCGGTTGTGAGGTTGGACTAGATTTTTACGAGCGAGCGGAGCGAGCGAGCAACGATTACAATTTCCAAGCTATATATATACCATATATTGTCCTGCATATATTTCCTGTTATTATATAATTTTGTCAGCGATTTCGGACCTCACGTGGCACTGTACTGTGTGAAAATATTACTATTAATGTAAAACTATTGATAAACTGTAAACTGTTGTCAGTAGGCAACTCGATAAAGACTTCCGACTTCTCGGGCTGGTGCGAATATTTCAATGTCCCTATGTGCCAAACCGTTGGTTCGTGACACACCTTTAGGCGTAGCACGCTCGCTGCGCTCGCTCCAAAACTATAGCCTAACCTAAAACCAATCACTTTTGCGTTCGTTATCCGAGAAGAAGGGGCCTAATTTCAAATTTGCTTACGTGTCGGATCGGTTGTGAGGTTGGACTAGATTTTTACGAGCGAGCGGAGCGAGCGAGCAACGATTACAATTTCTAAGCTATACATATATATTATATTGTTCTGCATATATTTCCTATTATTACCTAATTTTGTCTGCGATTTCGGCCCTCACGTTGCACTGTACTGTCTGAAAATATTACTATTAATGTAAAACTATTGATAAACTGTAAACTTTTGTCAGTACGCAATTCGATAAAGACTTCCGACTCCTCGGGCTGGTGCGAATATTTCAATGTCCCTATGTGCCAAACTGTTTGTTCGTGACACACCATTAGGCGTCGCACGCTCGCTGCGCTCGCTCCAAAACTATAGCCTAACCTAAAACCAATCACTCTTGCGTTCGTTATCCGAGAAGAAGGGGCCTAATTTCAAATTTGCTTACGTGTCGGATCGGTTGTGAGGTTGGACTAGATTTTTACGAGCGAGCGGAGCGAGCGAGCAACGATTACAATTTCCAAGCTATATATATACCATATATTGTCCAGCATATATTTCCTGTTATTATATAATTTTGTCAGCGATTTCGGACCTCACGTGGCACTGTACTGTGTGAAAATATTACTATTAATGTAAAACTATTGATAAACTGTAAACTGTTGTCAGTAGGCAACTCGATAAAGACTTCCGACTTCTCGGGCTGGTGCGAATATTTCAATGTCCCTATGTGCCAAACCGTTGGTTCGTGACACACCTTTAGGCGTAGCACGCTCGCTGCGCTCGCTCCAAAACTATAGCCTAACCTAAAACCAATCACTTTTGCGTTCGTTATCCGAGAAGAAGGGGCCTAATTTCAAATTTGCTTACGTGTCGGATCGGTTGTGAGGTTGGACTAGATTTTTACGAGCGAGCGGAGCGAGCGAGCAACGATTACAATTTCTAAGCTATACATATATATTATATTGTTCTGCATATATTTCCTATTATTACCTAATTTTGTCTGCGATTTCGGCCCTCACGTTGCACTGTACTGTCTGAAAATATTACTATTAATGTAAAACTATTGATAAACTGTAAACTTTTGTCAGTACGCAATTCGATAAAGACTTCCGACTCCTCGGGCTGGTGCGAATATTTCAATGTCCCTATGTGCCAAACCGTTGGTTCGCGACACACCTTTAGGCGTCGCACGCTCGCTGCGCTCGCTCCAAAACTATAGCCTAACCTAAAACCAATCACTCTTGCGTTCGTTATCCGAGAAGAAGGGGCCTAATTTCAAATTTGCTTACGTGTCGGATCGGTTGTGAGGTTGGACTAGATTTTTACGAGCGAGCGGAGCGAGCGAGCAAAGATTACAATTTCCAAGCTATATATATACCATATATTGTCCTGCATATATTTCCTGTTATTATATAATTTTGTCAGCGATTTCGGACCTCACGTGGCACTGTACTGTGTGAAAATATTACTATTAATGTAAAACTATTGATAAACTGTAAACTGTTGTCAGTAGGCAACTCGATAAAGACTTCCGACTTCTCGGGCTGGTGCGAATATTTCAATGTCCCTATGTGCCAAACCGTTGGTTCGTGACACACCTTTAGGCGTAGCACGCTCGCTGCGCTCGCTCCAAAACTATAGCCTAACCTAAAACCAATCACTTTTGCGTTCGTTATCCGAGAAGAAGGGGCCTAATTTCAAATTTGCTTACGTGTCGGATCGGTTGTGAGGTTGGACTAGATTTTTACGAGCGAGCGGAGCGAGCGAGCAACGATTACAATTTCTAAGCTATACATATATATTATATTGTTCTGCATATATTTCCTATTATTACCTAATTTTGTCTGCGATTTCGGCCCTCACGTTGCACTGTACTGTCTGAAAATATTACTATTAATGTAAAACTATTGATAAACTGTAAACTTTTGTCAGTACGCAATTCGATAAAGACTTCCGACTCCTCGGGCTGGTGCGAATATTTCAATGTCCCTATGTGCCAAACCGTTGGTTCGTGACACACCTTTAGGCGTAGCACGCTCGCTGCGCTCGCTCCAAAACTATAGCCTAACCTAAAACCAATCACTTTTGCGTTCGTTATCCGAGAAGAAGGGGCCTAATTTCAAATTTGCTTACGTGTCGGATCGGTTGTGAGGTTGGACTAGATTTTTACGAGCGAGCGGAGCGAGCGAGCAACGATTACAATTTCTAAGCTATACATATATATTATATTGTTCTGCATATATTTCCTATTATTACCTAATTTTGTCTGCGATTTCGGCCCTCACGTTGCACTGTACTGTCTGAAAATATTACTATTAATGTAAAACTATTGATAAACTGTAAACTTTTGTCAGTACGCAATTCGATAAAGACTTCCGACTCCTCGGGCTGGTGCGAATATTTCAATGTCCCTATGTGCCAAACCGTTGGTTCGCGACACACCTTTAGGCGTCGCACGCTCGCTGCGCTCGCTCCAAAACTATAGCCTAACCTAAAACCAATCACTCTTGCGTTCGTTATCCGAGAAGAAGGGGCCTAATTTCAAATTTGCTTACGTGTCGGATCGGTTGTGAGGTTGGACTAGATTTTTACGAGCGAGCGGAGCGAGCGAGCAACGATTACAATTTCCAAGCTATATATATACCATATATTGTCCTGCATATATTTCCTGTTATTATATAATTTTGTCAGCGATTTCGGACCTCACGTGGCACTGTACTGTGTGAAAATATTACTATTAATGTAAAACTATTGATAAACTGTAAACTGTTGTCAGTAGGCAACTCGATAAAGACTTCCGACTTCTCGGGCTGGTGCGAATATTTCAATGTCCCTATGTGCCAAACCGTTGGTTCGTGACACACCTTTAGGCGTAGCACGCTCGCTGCGCTCGCTCCAAAACTATAGCCTAACCTAAAACCAATCACTTTTGCGTTCGTTATCCGAGAAGAAGGGGCCTAATTTCAAATTTGCTTACGTGTCGGATCGGTTGTGAGGTTGGACTAGATTTTTACGAGCGAGCGGAGCGAGCGAGCAACGATTACAATTTCTAAGCTATACATATATATTATATTGTTCTGCATATATTTCCTATTATTACCTAATTTTGTCTGCGATTTCGGCCCTCACGTTGCACTGTACTGTCTGAAAATATTACTATTAATGTAAAACTATTGATAAACTGTAAACTTTTGTCAGTACGCAATTCGATAAAGACTTCCGACTCCTCGGGCTGGTGCGAATATTTCAATGTCCCTATGTGCCAAACCGTTGGTTCGCGACACACCTTTAGGCGTCGCACGCTCGCTGCGCTCGCTCCAAAACTATAGCCTAACCTAAAACCAATCACTCTTGCGTTCGTTATCCGAGAAGAAGGGGCCTAATTTCAAATTTGCTTACGTGTCGGATCGGTTGTGAGGTTGGACTAGATTTTTACGAGCGAGCGGAGCGAGCGAGCAACGATTACAATTTCCAAGCTATATATATACCATATATTGTCCTGCATATATTTCCTGTTATTATATAATTTTGTCAGCGATTTCGGACCTCACGTGGCACTGTACTGTGTGAAAATATTACTATTAATGTAAAACTATTGATAAACTGTAAACTGTTGTCAGTAGGCAACTCGATAAAGACTTCCGACTTCTCGGGCTGGTGCGAATATTTCAATGTCCCTATGTGCCAAACCGTTGGTTCGTGACACACCTTTAGGCGTAGCACGCTCGCTGCGCTCGCTCCAAAACTATAGCCTAACCTAAAACCAATCACTTTTGCGTTCGTTATCCGAGAAGAAGGGGCCTAATTTCAAATTTGCTTACGTGTCGGATCGGTTGTGAGGTTGGACTAGATTTTTACGAGCGAGCGGAGCGAGCGAGCAACGATTACAATTTCTAAGCTATACATATATATTATATTGTTCTGCATATATTTCCTATTATTACCTAATTTTGTCTGCGATTTCGGCCCTCACGTTGCACTGTACTGTCTGAAAATATTACTATTAATGTAAAACTATTGATAAACTGTAAACTTTTGTCAGTACGCAATTCGATAAAGACTTCCGACTCCTCGGGCTGGTGCGAATATTTCAATGTCCCTATGTGCCAAACCGTTGGTTCGCGACACACCTTTAGGCGTCGCACGCTCGCTGCGCTCGCTCCAAAACTATACCCTAACATAAAAACAATCACTCTTGCGTTCGTTATCCGAGAAGAAGGGGCCTAATTTCAAATTTGCTTACGTGTCGGATCGGTTGTGAGGTTGGACTAGATTTTTACGAGCGAGCGGAGCGAGCGAGCAACGATTACAATTTCCAAGCTATACATATATCTTATATTGTTCTGCATATATTTCCTATTATTACCTAATTTTGTCTGCGATTTCGGTCCTCAAGTTGCACTGTACTGTGTGAAAATATTACTATTAATGTAAAACTATTGATAAACTGTATACTTTTGTCAGTACGCAATTCGATAAAGACTTCCGACTTCTCGGGCTGCTGCGAATATTTCAATGTCCCTATGTGCCAAACTGTTTGTTCGTGACACACCATTAGGCGTCGCACGCTCGCTGCGCTCGCTCCAAAACTATAGCCTAACCTAAAACCAATCACTCTTGCGTTCGTTATCCGAGAAGAAGGGGCCTAATTTCAAATTTGCTTACGTGTCGGATCGGTTGTGAGGTTGGACTAGATTTTTACGAGCGAGCGGAGCGAGCGAGCAACGATTACAATTTCCAAGCTATATATATACCATATATTGTCCTGCATATATTTCCTGTTATTATATAATTTTGTCAGCGATTTCGGACCTCACGTGGCACTGTACTGTGTGAAAATATTACTATTAATGTAAAACTATTGATAAACTGTAAACTGTTGTCAGTAGGCAACTCGATAAAGACTTCCGACTTCTCGGGCTGGTGCGAATATTTCAATGTCCCTATGTGCCAAACCGTTGGTTCGTGACACACCTTTAGGCGTAGCACGCTCGCTGCGCTCGCTCCAAAACTATAGCCTAACCTAAAACCAATCACTTTTGCGTTCGTTATCCGAGAAGAAGGGGCCTAATTTCAAATTTGCTTACGTGTCGGATCGGTTGTGAGGTTGGACTAGATTTTTACGAGCGAGCGGAGCGAGCGAGCAACGATTACAATTTCTAAGCTATACATATATATTATATTGTTCTGCATATATTTCCTATTATTACCTAATTTTGTCTGCGATTTCGGCCCTCACGTTGCACTGTACTGTCTGAAAATATTACTATTAATGTAAAACTATTGATAAACTGTAAACTTTTGTCAGTACGCAATTCGATAAAGACTTCCGACTCCTCGGGCTGGTGCGAATATTTCAATGTCCCTATGTGCCAAACCGTTGGTTCGCGACACACCTTTAGGCGTCGCACGCTCGCTGCGCTCGCTCCAAAACTATAGCCTAACCTAAAACCAATCACTCTTGCGTTCGTTATCCGAGAAGAAGGGGCCTAATTTCAAATTTGCTTACGTGTCGGATCGGTTGTGAGGTTGGACTAGATTTTTACGAGCGAGCGGAGCGAGCGAGCAACGATTACAATTTCCAAGCTATATATATACCATATATTGTCCTGCATATATTTCCTGTTATTATATAATTTTGTCAGCGATTTCGGACCTCACGTGGCACTGTACTGTGTGAAAATATTACTATTAATGTAAAACTATTGATAAGCTGTAAACTGTTGTCAGTAGGCAACTCGATAAAGACTTCCGACTTCTCGGGCTGGTGCGAATATTTCAATGTCCCTATGTGCCAAACCGTTGGTTCGTGACACACCTTTAGGCGTAGCACGCTCGCTGCGCTCGCTCCAAAACTATAGCCTAACCTAAAACCAATCACTTTTGCGTTCGTTATCCGAGAAGAAGGGGCCTAATTTCAAATTTGCTTACGTGTCGGATCGGTTGTGAGGTTGGACTAGATTTTTACGAGCGAGCGGAGCGAGCGAGCAACGATTACAATTTCCAAGCTATATATATACCATATATTGTCCTGCATATATTTCCTGTTATTATATAATTTTGTCAGCGATTTCGGTCCTCAAGTTGCACTGTACTGTGTGAAAATATTACTATTAATGTAAAACTATTGATAAACTGTATACTTTTGTCAGTACGCAATTCGATAAAGACTTCCGACTTCTCGGGCTGCTGCGAATATTTCAATGTCCCTATGTGCCAAACTGTTTGTTCGTGACACACCATTAGGCGTCGCACGCTCGCTGCGCTCGCTCCAAAACTATAGCCTAACCTAAAACCAATCACTCTTGCGTTCGTTATCCGAGAAGAAGGGGCTAATTTCAAATTTGCTTACGTGTGGGATCGGTTGTGAGGTTGGACTAGATTTTTACGAGCGAGCGGAGCGAGCGAGCAACGATTACAATTTCCAAGCTATATATATACCATATATTGTCCTGCATATATTTCCTGTTATTATATAATTTTGTCAGCGATTTCGGACCTCACGTGGCACTGTACTGTGTGAAAATATTACTATTAATGTAAAACTATTGATAAACTGTAAACTGTTGTCAGTAGGCAACTCGATAAAGACTTCCGACTTCTCGGGCTGGTGCGAATATTTCAATGTCCCTATGTGCCAAACCGTTGGTTCGTGACACACCTTTAGGCGTAGCACGCTCGCTGCGCTCGCTCCAAAACTATAGCCTAACCTAAAACCAATCACTTTTGCGTTCGTTATCCGAGAAGAAGGGGCCTAATTTCAAATTTGCTTACGTGTCGGATCGGTTGTGAGGTTGGACTAGATTTTTACGAGCGAGCGGAGCGAGCGAGCAACGATTACAATTTCTAAGCTATACATATATATTATATTGTTCTGCATATATTTCCTATTATTACCTAATTTTGTCTGCGATTTCGGCCCTCACGTTGCACTGTACTGTCTGAAAATATTACTATTAATGTAAAACTATTGATAAACTGTAAACTTTTGTCAGTACGCAATTCGATAAAGACTTCCGACTCCTCGGGCTGGTGCGAATATTTCAATGTCCCTATGTGCCAAACCGTTGGTTCGCGACACACCTTTAGGCGTCGCACGCTCGCTGCGCTCGCTCCAAAACTATACCCTAACATAAAAACAATCACTCTTGCGTTCGTTATCCGAGAAGAAGGGGCCTAATTTCAAATTTGCTTACGTGTCGGATCGGTTGTGAGGTTGGACTAGATTTTTACGAGCGAGCGGAGCGAGCGAGCAACGATTACAATTTCCAAGCTATACATATATCTTATATTGTTCTGCATATATTTCCTATTATTACCTAATTTTGTCTGCGATTTCGGTCCTCAAGTTGCACTGTACTGTGTGAAAATATTACTATTAATGTAAAACTATTGATAAACTGTATACTTTTGTCAGTACGCAATTCGATAAAGACTTCCGACTTCTCGGGCTGCTGCGAATATTTCAATGTCCCTATGTGCCAAACTGTTTGTTCGTGACACACCATTAGGCGTCGCACGCTCGCTGCGCTCGCTCCAAAACTATAGCCTAACCTAAAACCAATCACTCTTGCGTTCGTTATCCGAGAAGAAGGGGCCTAATTTCAAATTTGCTTACGTGTCGGATCGGTTGTGAGGTTGGACTAGATTTTTACGAGCGAGCGGAGCGAGCGAGCAACGATTACAATTTCCAAGCTATATATATACCATATATTGTCCTGCATATATTTCCTGTTATTATATAATTTTGTCAGCGATTTCGGACCTCACGTGGCACTGTACTGTGTGAAAATATTACTATTAATGTAAAACTATTGATAAACTGTAAACTGTTGTCAGTAGGCAACTCGATAAAGACTTCCGACTTCTCGGGCTGGTGCGAATATTTCAATGTCCCTATGTGCCAAACCGTTGGTTCGTGACACACCTTTAGGCGTAGCACGCTCGCTGCGCTCGCTCCAAAACTATAGCCTAACCTAAAACCAATCACTTTTGCGTTCGTTATCCGAGAAGAAGGGGCCTAATTTCAAATTTGCTTACGTGTCGGATCGGTTGTGAGGTTGGACTAGATTTTTACGAGCGAGCGGAGCGAGCGAGCAACGATTACAATTTCTAAGCTATACATATATATTATATTGTTCTGCATATATTTCCTATTATTACCTAATTTTGTCTGCGATTTCGGCCCTCACGTTGCACTGTACTGTCTGAAAATATTACTATTAATGTAAAACTATTGATAAACTGTAAACTTTTGTCAGTACGCAATTCGATAAAGACTTCCGACTCCTCGGGCTGGTGCGAATATTTCAATGTCCCTATGTGCCAAACTGTTTGTTCGTGACACACCATTAGGCGTCGCACGCTCGCTGCGCTCGCTCCAAAACTATAGCCTAACCTAAAACCAATCACTCTTGCGTTCGTTATCCGAGAAGAAGGGGCCTAATTTCAAATTTGCTTACGTGTCGGATCGGTTGTGAGGTTGGACTAGATTTTTACGAGCGAGCGGAGCGAGCGAGCAACGATTACAATTTCCAAGCTATATATATACCATATATTGTCCTGCATATATTTCCTGTTATTATATAATTTTGTCAGCGATTTCGGTCCTCAAGTTGCACTGTACTGTGTGAAAATATTACTATTAATGTAAAACTATTGATAAACTGTATACTTTTGTCAGTACGCAATTCGATAAAGACTTCCGACTTCTCGGGCTGCTGCGAATATTTCAATGTCCCTATGTGCCAAACTGTTTGTTCGTGACACACCATTAGGCGTCGCACGCTCGCTGCGCTCGCTCCAAAACTATAGCCTAACCTAAAACCAATCACTCTTGCGTTCGTTATCCGAGAAGAAGGGGCTAATTTCAAATTTGCTTACGTGTCGGATCGGTTGTGAGGTTGGACTAGATTTTTACGAGCGAGCGGAGCGAGCGAGCAACGATTACAATTTCCAAGCTATATATATACCATATATTGTCCTGCATATATTTCCTGTTATTATATAATTTTGTCAGCGATTTCGGACCTCACGTGGCACTGTACTGTGTGAAAATATTACTATTAATGTAAAACTATTGATAAACTGTAAACTGTTGTCAGTAGGCAACTCGATAAAGACTTCCGACTTCTCGGGCTGGTGCGAATATTTCAATGTCCCTATGTGCCAAACCGTTGGTTCGTGACACACCTTTAGGCGTAGCACGCTCGCTGCGCTCGCTCCAAAACTATAGCCTAACCTAAAACCAATCACTTTTGCGTTCGTTATCCGAGAAGAAGGGGCCTAATTTCAAATTTGCTTACGTGTCGGATCGGTTGTGAGGTTGGACTAGATTTTTACGAGCGAGCGGAGCGAGCGAGCAACGATTACAATTTCTAAGCTATACATATATATTATATTGTTCTGCATATATTTCCTATTATTACCTAATTTTGTCTGCGATTTCGGCCCTCACGTTGCACTGTACTGTCTGAAAATATTACTATTAATGTAAAACTATTGATAAACTGTAAACTTTTGTCAGTACGCAATTCGATAAAGACTTCCGACTCCTCGGGCTGGTGCGAATATTTCAATGTCCCTATGTGCCAAACCGTTGGTTCGTGACACACCTTTAGGCGTAGCACGCTCGCTGCGCTCGCTCCAAAACTATAGCCTAACCTAAAACCAATCACTTTTGCGTTCGTTATCCGAGAAGAAGGGGCCTAATTTCAAATTTGCTTACGTGTCGGATCGGTTGTGAGGTTGGACTAGATTTTTACGAGCGAGCGGAGCGAGCGAGCAACGATTACAATTTCTAAGCTATACATATATATTATATTGTTCTGCATATATTTCCTATTATTACCTAATTTTGTCTGCGATTTCGGCCCTCACGTTGCACTGTACTGTCTGAAAATATTACTATTAATGTAAAACTATTGATAAACTGTAAACTTTTGTCAGTACGCAATTCGATAAAGACTTCCGACTCCTCGGGCTGGTGCGAATATTTCAATGTCCCTATGTGCCAAACCGTTGGTTCGCGACACACCTTTAGGCGTCGCACGCTCGCTGCGCTCGCTCCAAAACTATACCCTAACATAAAAACAATCACTCTTGCGTTCGTTATCCGAGAAGAAGGGGCCTAATTTCAAATTTGCTTACGTGTCGGATCGGTTGTGAGGTTGGACTAGATTTTTACGAGCGAGCGGAGCGAGCGAGCAACGATTACAATTTCCAAGCTATACATATATCTTATATTGTTCTGCATATATTTCCTATTATTACCTAATTTTGTCTGCGATTTCGGTCCTCAAGTTGCACTGTACTGTGTGAAAATATTACTATTAATGTAAAACTATTGATAAACTGTATACTTTTGTCAGTACGCAATTCGATAAAGACTTCCGACTTCTCGGGCTGCTGCGAATATTTCAATGTCCCTATGTGCCAAACTGTTTGTTCGTGACACACCATTAGGCGTCGCACGCTCGCTGCGCTCGCTCCAAAACTATAGCCTAACCTAAAACCAATCACTCTTGCGTTCGTTATCCGAGAAGAAGGGGCCTAATTTCAAATTTGCTTACGTGTCGGATCGGTTGTGAGGTTGGACTAGATTTTTACGAGCGAGCGGAGCGAGCGAGCAACGATTACAATTTCCAAGCTATATATATACCATATATTGTCCTGCATATATTTCCTATTATTACCTAATTTTGTCTGCGATTTCGGACCTCACGTGGCACTGTACTGTCTGAAAATATTACTATTAATGTAAAACTATTGATAAACTGTAAACTTTTGTCAGTACGCAATTTGATAAAGACTTCCGACTCCTCGGGCTGGTGCGAATATTTCAATGTCCCTATGTGCCAAACCGTTGGTTCGCGACACACCTTTAGGCGTCGCACGCTCGCAGCGCTCGCTCCAAAACTATACCCTAACATAAAAACAATCACTCTTGCGTTCGTTATCCGAGAAGAAGGGGCCTAATTTCAAATTTGCTTACGTGTCGGATCGGTTGTGAGGTTGGACTAGATTTTTACGAGCGAGCGGAGCGAGCGAGCAACGATTACAATTTCCAAGCTATACATATATATTATATTGTTCTGCATATATTTCCTATTATTACCTAATTTTGTCTGCGATTTCGGTCCTCACGTTGCACTGTACTGTGTGAAAATATTACTATTAATGTAAAACTATTGATAAACTGTAAACTTTTGTCAGTACCCAATTCGATAAAGACTTCCGACTCCTCGGGCTGGTGCGAATATTTCAATGTCCCTATGTGCCAAACCGTTGGTTCGCGACACACCTTTAGGCGTCGCACGCTCGCTGCGCTCGCTCCAAAACTATACCCTAACCTAAAACCAATCACTCTTGCGTTCGTTATCCGAGAAGGAGGCGACTAATTTCAAATTTGCGAACGTGTCGGATCGGTCTTGAGGTTGGACTAGATTTATACGAGCGATCGGAGCGAGCGAGCTACGATTACAATTTCCAAGCTATACATATATCTTATATTGTTCTGCATATATTTCCTATTATTACCTAATTTTGTCTGCGATTTCGGTCCTCACGTTGCACTGTACTGTGTGAAAATATTACTATTAATGTAAAACTATTGATAAACTGTAAACTTTTGTCAGTACGCAATTCGATAAAGACTTCCGACTTCTCGGGCTGGTGCGAATATTTCAATGTCCCTATGTGCCAAACCGTTTGTTCGTGACACACCTTTAGGCGTCGCACGCCCGCTGCGCTCGCTCGAAAACAATAGCCTAACCTAAAACCAATCACTCTTGCGTTCGTTATCCGAGAAGAAGGGGCCTCATTTCAAATTTGCTTACGTGTCGGATCGGTTGTGAGGTTGGACTAGATTTTTACGAGCGAGCGGAGCGAGCGAGCAACGATTACAATTTCCAAGCTATATATATACCATATATTGTCCTGCATATATTTCCTGTTATTATATAATTTTGTCAGCGATTTCGGATCTCACGTGGCACTGTACTGTGTGAAAATATTACTATTAATGTAAAACTATTGATAAACTGTAAACTGTTGTCAGTAGGCAACTCGATAAAGACTTCCGACTTCTCGGGCTGGTGCGAATATTTCAATGTCCCTATGTGCCAAACCGTTGGTTCGTGACACACCTTTAGGCGTAGCACGCTCGCTGCGCTCGCTCCAAAACTATAGCCTAACCTAAAACCAATCACTTTTGCGTTCGTTATCCGAGAAGAAGGGGCCTAGTTTCAAATTTGCTTACGTGTCGGATCGGTTGTGAGGTTGGACTAGATTTTTACGAGCGAGCGGAGCGAGCGAGTAACGATTACAATTTCCAAGCTATACATATATATTATATTGTTCTGCATAAATTTCCTATTATTACCTAATTTTGTCAGCGATTTCGGACCTCACGTGGCACTGTACTGTGTGAAAATATTACTATTAATGTAAAACTATTGATAAACTGTATACTTTTGTCAGTACGCAATTCGATAAAGACTTCCGACTTCTCGGGCTGCTGCGAATATTTCAATGTCCCTATGTGCCAAACTGTTTGTTCGTGACACACCATTAGGCGTCGCACGCTCGCTGCGCTTGCACCAAAACTATAGCCTAACCTAAAACCAATCACTCTTGCGTTCGTTATCCGAGAAGAAGGGGCCTAATTTCAAATTTGCTTACGTGTCGGATCGGTTGTGAGGTTGGACTAGATTTTTACGAGCGAGCGGAGCGAGCGAGCAACGATTACAATTTCCAAGCTATACATATATATTATATTGTTCTGCATATATTTCCTATTATTACCTAATTTTGTCTGCGATTTCGGTCCTCACGTTGCACTGTACTGTGTGAAAATATTACTATTAATGTAAAACTATTGATAAACTGTAAACTTTTGTCAGTAGGCAACTCGATAAAGACTTCCGACTCCTCGGGCTGGTGCGAATATTTCAATGTCCCTATGTGCCAAACCGTTGGTTCGTGACACACTTTTCGGCGTCGCACGCTCGCTGCGCCCGCTCCAAAACTATAGCCTAACCTAAAACCAATCACTCTTGCGTTCGTTATCCGAGAAGAAGGGGCCCTAATTTCAAATTTGCTTACGTGTCGGATCGGTTGTGAGGTTGTACTAGATTTTTACGAGCGAGCGGAGCGAGCGAGCAACAATTACAATTTCCAATCTATATATATATACCATATATTGTCCTGCATATATTTCCTGTTGTTACATAATTTTGACAGCGATTTCGGACCTCACGTGGCACTGTACTGTGTGAAAATATTACTATTAATGTAAAACTATTGATAAACTGTAAACTTTTGTCAGTAGGCAACTCGATAAAGACTTCCGACTCCTCGGGCTGGTGCGAATATTTCAATGTCCATATGTGCCAAACCGTTGGTTCGTGACACACCTTTAGGCGTCGCACGCTCGCTGCGCCCGCTCCAAAACTATAGCCTAACCTAAAACCAATCACTCTTGCGTTCGTTATCCGAGAAGAAGGGGCCTAATTTCAAATTTGCTTACGTGTCGGATCGGTTGTGAGGTTGGACTAGATTTTTACGAGCGAGCGGAGCGAGCGAGCAACGATTACAATTTCCAAGCTATACATATATCTTATATTGTTCTGCATATATTTCCTATTATTACCTAATTTTGTCCGCGATTTCAGACCTCACGTTGCACTGTACTGTGTGAAAATATTACTATTAATGTAAAACTATTGATAAACGGTAAACTTTTGTCAGTAGGCAACTCGATAAAGACTTCCGACTTCTCGGGCTGGTGCGAATATTTCAATGTCCCTATGTGCCAAACCGTTTGTTCGTGACACACCTTTAGGCGTCGCACGCTCGCTGCGCTCGCTCCAAAACTATAGCCTAACCTAATACCAATCACACTTGCGTTCGTTATCCGAGAAGAAGGGGCCCACTTTCAAATTTGCTTACGTGTCGGATCGGTTGTGAGGTTGGACTAGATTTTTACGAGCGAGCGGAGCGACCGAGCAACAATTACAATTTCCAATCTATATATATACCATATATTGTCCTGCATATATTTCCTGTTATTACATAATTTTGTCAGCGATTTCGGATCTCACGTGGCACTGTACTGTGTGAAAATATTACTATTAATGTAAAACTATTGATAAACTGTAAACTTTTGTCAGTACGCAATTCGATAAAGACTTCCGACTCCTCGGGCTGGTGCGAATAATTCAATGTCCCTATGTGCCAAACTGTTTGTTCGTGACACACCATTAGGCGTCGCACGCTCGCTGCGCTCGCTCCAAAACTATAGCCTAACCTAAAACCAATCACTCTTGCGTTCGTTGTCCGAGAAGCAGGGGCCTAATTTCAAATTTGCTTACGTGTCGGATCGGTTGTGAGGTTGGACTAGATTTTTACGAGCGAGCGGAGCGAGCGAGCAACGATTACAATTTCCAAGCTATACATATATCTTGTATTGTCCTGCATATATTTCCTATTATTACCTAATTTTGTCTGCGATTTCGTACCTCACGTTGTACTGTACTGTGTGAAAATATTACTATTAATGTAATACTATTGATAAACTGTAAACTTTTGTCAGTACGCAATTCGATAAAGACTTCCGACTCCTCGGGCTGGTGCGAATAATTCAATGTCCCTATGTGCCAAACCGTTGGTTCGCGACACACCTTTAGGCGTCGCACGCTCGCTGCGCTCGCTCCAAAACTATACCCTAACCTAAAGCCAATCACTCTTGCGTTCGTTATCCGAGAAGAAGGGGCCTAATTTCAAATTTGCTTACGTGTCGGATCGGTTGTGAGGTTGGACTAGATTTTTACGAGCGAGCGGAGCGAGCGAGTAACGATTACAATTTCCGAGCTATACATATATATTATATTGTTCTGCATAAATTTCCTATTATTACCTAATTTTGTCAGCGATTTCGGACCTCACGTGGCACTGTACTGTGTGAAAATATTACTATTAATGTAAAACTATTGATAAACTGTAAACTTTTGTCAGTAGGCAACTCGATAAAGACTTCCGACTCCTCGGGCTGGTGCGAATATTTCAATGTCCCTATGTGCCAAACCGTTTGTTCGTGACACACCTTTAGGCGTCGCACGCTCGCTGCGCTCGCTCCAAAACTATAGCCTAACCTAATACCAATCACACTTGCGTTCGTTATCCGAGAAGAAGGGGCCCACTTTCAAATTTGCTTACGTGTCGGATCGGTTGTGAGGTTGGACTAGATTTTTACGAGCGAGCGGAGCGACCGAGCAACAATTACAATTTCCAATCTATATATATACCATATATTGTCCTGCATATATTTCCTGTTATTACATAATTTTGTCAGCGATTTCGGATCTCACGTGGCACTGTACTGTGTGAAAATATTACTATTAATGTAAAACTATTGATAAACTGTAAACTTTTGTCAGTACGCAATTCGATAAAGACTTCCGACTCCTCGGGCTGGTGCGAATAATTCAATGTCCCTATGTGCCAAACTGTTTGTTCGTGACACACCATTAGGCGTCGCACGCTCGCTGCGCTCGCTCCAAAACTATAGCCTAACCTAAAACCAATCACTCTTGCGTTCGTTGTCCGAGAAGCAGGGGCCTAATTTCAAATTTGCTTACGTGTCGGATCGGTTGTGAGGTTGGACTAGATTTTTACGAGCGAGCGGAGCGAGCGAGCAACGATTACAATTTCCAAGCTATACATATATCTTGTATTGTCCTGCATATATTTCCTATTATTACCTAATTTTGTCTGCGATTTCGTACCTCACGTTGTACTGTACTGTGTGAAAATATTACTATTAATGTAATACTATTGATAAACTGTAAACTTTTGTCAGTACGCAATTCGATAAAGACTTCCGACTCCTCGGGCTGGTGCGAATAATTCAATGTCCCTATGTGCCAAACCGTTGGTTCGCGACACACCTTTAGGCGTCGCACGCTCGCTGCGCTCGCTCCAAAACTATACCCTAACCTAAAGCCAATCACTCTTGCGTTCGTTATCCGAGAAGAAGGGGCCTAATTTCAAATTTGCTTACGTGTCGGATCGGTTGTGAGGTTGGACTAGATTTTTACGAGCGAGCGGAGCGAGCGAGTAACGATTACAATTTCCGAGCTATACATATATATTATATTGTTCTGCATAAATTTCCTATTATTACCTAATTTTGTCAGCGATTTCGGACCTCACGTGGCACTGTACTGTGTGAAAATATTACTATTAATGTAAAACTATTGATAAACTGTAAACTGTTGTCAGTAGGCAACTCGATAAAGACTTCCGACTTCTCGGGCTGGTGCGAATATTTCAATGTCCCTATGTGCCAAACCGTTGGTTCGTGACACACCTTTAGGCGTAGCACGCTCGCTGCGCTCGCTCCAAAACTATAGCCTAACCTAAAACCAATCACTTTTGCGTTCGTTATCCGAGAAGAAGGGGCCTAATTTCAAATTTGCTTACGTGTCGGATCGGTTGTGAGGTTGGACTAGATTTTTACGAGCGAGCGGAGCGAGCGAGCAACGATTACAATTTCTAAGCTATACATATATATTATATTGTTCTGCATATATTTCCTATTATTACCTAATTTTGTCTGCGATTTCGGCCCTCACGTTGCACTGTACTGTCTGAAAATATTACTATTAATGTAAAACTATTGATAAACTGTAAACTTTTGTCAGTACGCAATTCGATAAAGACTTCCGACTCCTCGGGCTGGTGCGAATATTTCAATGTCCCTATGTGCCAAACCGTTGGTTCGCGACACACCTTTAGGCGTCGCACGCTCGCTGCGCTCGCTCCAAAACTATACCCTAACATAAAAACAATCACTCTTGCGTTCGTTATCCGAGAAGAAGGGGCCTAATTTCAAATTTGCTTACGTGTCGGATCGGTCGTGAGGTTGGACTAGATTTTTACGAGCGAGCGGAGCGAGCGAGCAACGATTACAATTTCCAAGCTATACATATATCTTATATTGTTCTGCATATATTTCCTATTATTACCTAATTTTGTCTGCGATTTCGGTCCTCAAGTTGCACTGTACTGTCTGAAAATATTACTATTAATGTAAAACTATTGATAAACTGTAAACTTTTGTCAGTACGCAATTTGATAAAGACTTCCGACTCCTCGGGCTGGTGCGAATATTTCAATGTCCCTATGTGCCAAACCGTTGGTTCGCGACACACCTTTAGGCGTCGCACGCTCGCAGCGCTCGCTCCAAAACTATACCCTAACATAAAAACAATCACTCTTGCGTTCGTTATCCGAGAAGAAGGGGCCTAATTTCAAATTTGCTTACGTGTCGGATCGGTTGTGAGGTTGGACTAGATTTTTACGAGCGAGCGGAGCGAGCGAGCAACGATTACAATTTCCAAGCTATACATATATATTATATTGTTCTGCATATATTTCCTATTATTACCTAATTTTGTCTGCGATTTCGGTCCTCACGTTGCACTGTACTGTGTGAAAATATTACTATTAATGTAAAACTATTGATAAACTGTAAACTTTTGTCAGTACCCAATTCGATAAAGACTTCCGACTCCTCGGGCTGGTGCGAATATTTCAATGTCCCTATGTGCCAAACCGTTGGTTCGCGACACACCTTTAGGCGTCGCACGCTCGCTGCGCTCGCTCCAAAACTATACCCTAACCTAAAACCAATCACTCTTGCGTTCGTTATCCGAGAAGGAGGCGACTAATTTCAAATTTGCGAACGTGTCGGATCGGTCTTGAGGTTGGACTAGATTTATACGAGCGATCGGAGCGAGCGAGCTACGATTACAATTTCCAAGCTATACATATATCTTATATTGTTCTGCATATATTTCCTATTATTACCTAATTTTGTCTGCGATTTCGGTCCTCACGTTGCACTGTACTGTGTGAAAATATTACTATTAATGTAAAACTATTGATAAACTGTAAACTTTTGTCAGTACGCAATTCGATAAAGACTTCCGACTTCTCGGGCTGGTGCGAATATTTCAATGTCCCTATGTGCCAAACCGTTTGTTCGTGACACACCTTTAGGCGTCGCACGCCCGCTGCGCTCGCTCGAAAACAATAGCCTAACCTAAAACCAATCACTCTTGCGTTCGTTATCCGAGAAGAAGGGGCCTCATTTCAAATTTGCTTACGTGTCGGATCGGTTGTGAGGTTGGACTAGATTTTTACGAGCGAGCGGAGCGAGCGAGCAACGATTACAATTTCCAAGCTATATATATACCATATATTGTCCTGCATATATTTCCTGTTATTATATAATTTTGTCAGCGATTTCGGATCTCACGTGGCACTGTACTGTGTGAAAATATTACTATTAATGTAAAACTATTGATAAACTGTAAACTGTTGTCAGTAGGCAACTCGATAAAGACTTCCGACTTCTCGGGCTGGTGCGAATATTTCAATGTCCCTATGTGCCAAACCGTTGGTTCGTGACACACCTTTAGGCGTAGCACGCTCGCTGCGCTCGCTCCAAAACTATAGCCTAACCTAAAACCAATCACTTTTGCGTTCGTTATCCGAGAAGAAGGGGCCTAGTTTCAAATTTGCTTACGTGTCGGATCGGTTGTGAGGTTGGACTAGATTTTTACGAGCGAGCGGAGCGAGCGAGTAACGATTACAATTTCCAAGCTATACATATATATTATATTGTTCTGCATAAATTTCCTATTATTACCTAATTTTGTCAGCGATTTCGGACCTCACGTGGCACTGTACTGTGTGAAAATATTACTATTAATGTAAAACTATTGATAAACTGTATACTTTTGTCAGTACGCAATTCGATAAAGACTTCCGACTTCTCGGGCTGCTGCGAATATTTCAATGTCCCTATGTGCCAAACTGTTTGTTCGTGACACACCATTAGGCGTCGCACGCTCGCTGCGCTCGCACCAAAACTATAGCCTAACCTAAAACCAATCACTCTTGCGTTCGTTATCCGAGAAGAAGGGGCCTAATTTCAAATTTGCTTACGTGTCGGATCGGTTGTGAGGTTGGACTAGATTTTTACGAGCGAGCGGAGCGAGCGAGCAACGATTACAATTTCCAAGCTATACATATATATTATATTGTTCTGCATATATTTCCTATTATTACCTAATTTTGTCTGCGATTTCGGTCCTCACGTTGCACTGTACTGTGTGAAAATATTACTATTAATGTAAAACTATTGATAAACTGTAAACTTTTGTCAGTAGGCAACTCGATAAAGACTTCCGACTCCTCGGGCTGGTGCGAATATTTCAATGTCCCTATGTGCCAAACCGTTGGTTCGTGACACACTTTTCGGCGTCGCACGCTCGCTGCGCCCGCTCCAAAACTATAGCCTAACCTAAAACCAATCACTCTTGCGTTCGTTATCCGAGAAGAAGGGGCCCTAATTTCAAATTTGCTTACGTGTCGGATCGGTTGTGAGGTTGTACTAGATTTTTACGAGCGAGCGGAGCGAGCGAGCAACAATTACAATTTCCAATCTATATATATATACCATATATTGTCCTGCATATATTTCCTGTTGTTACATAATTTTGACAGCGATTTCGGACCTCACGTGGCACTGTACTGTGTGAAAATATTACTATTAATGTAAAACTATTGATAAACTGTAAACTTTTGTCAGTAGGCAACTCGATAAAGACTTCCGACTCCTCGGGCTGGTGCGAATATTTCAATGTCCATATGTGCCAAACCGTTGGTTCGTGACACACCTTTAGGCGTCGCACGCTCGCTGCGCCCGCTCCAAAACTATAGCCTAACCTAAAACCAATCACTCTTGCGTTCGTTATCCGAGAAGAAGGGGCCTAATTTCAAATTTGCTTACGTGTCGGATCGGTTGTGAGGTTGGACTAGATTTTTACGAGCGAGCGGAGCGAGCGAGCAACGATTACAATTTCCAAGCTATACATATATCTTATATTGTTCTGCATATATTTCCTATTATTACCTAATTTTGTCCGCGATTTCAGACCTCACGTTGCACTGTACTGTGTGAAAATATTACTATTAATGTAAAACTATTGATAAACGGTAAACTTTTGTCAGTAGGCAACTCGATAAAGACTTCCGACTTCTCGGGCTGGTGCGAATATTTCAATGTCCCTATGTGCCAAACCGTTTGTTCGTGACACACCTTTAGGCGTCGCACGCTCGCTGCGCTCGCTCCAAAACTATAGCCTAACCTAATACCAATCACACTTGCGTTCGTTATCCGAGAAGAAGGGGCCCACTTTCAAATTTGCTTACGTGTCGGATCGGTTGTGATGTTGGACTAGATTTTTACGAGCGAGCGGAGCGACCGAGCAACAATTACAATTTCCAATCTATATATATACCATATATTGTCCTGCATATATTTCCTGTTATTACATAATTTTGTCAGCGATTTCGGATCTCACGTGGCACTGTACTGTGTGAAAATATTACTATTAATGTAAAACTATTGATAAACTGTAAACTTTTGTCAGTACGCAATTCGATAAAGACTTCCGACTCCTCGGGCTGGTGCGAATAATTCAATGTCCCTATGTGCCAAACTGTTTGTTCGTGACACACCATTAGGCGTCGCACGCTCGCTGCGCTCGCTCCAAAACTATAGCCTAACCTAAAACCAATCACTCTTGCGTTCGTTGTCCGAGAAGCAGGGGCCTAATTTCAAATTTGCTTACGTGTCGGATCGGTTGTGAGGTTGGACTAGATTTTTACGAGCGAGCGGAGCGAGCGAGCAACGATTACAATTTCCAAGCTATACATATATCTTGTATTGTCCTGCATATATTTCCTATTATTACCTAATTTTGTCTGCGATTTCGTACCTCACGTTGTACTGTACTGTGTGAAAATATTACTATTAATGTAATACTATTGATAAACTGTAAACTTTTGTCAGTACGCAATTCGATAAAGACTTCCGACTCCTCGGGCTGGTGCGAATAATTCAATGTCCCTATGTGCCAAACCGTTGGTTCGCGACACACCTTTAGGCGTCGCACGCTCGCTGCGCTCGCTCCAAAACTATACCCTAACCTAAAGCCAATCACTCTTGCGTTCGTTATCCGAGAAGAAGGGGCCTAATTTCAAATTTGCTTACGTGTCGGATCGGTTGTGAGGTTGGACTAGATTTTTACGAGCGAGCGGAGCGAGCGAGTAACGATTACAATTTCCGAGCTATACATATATATTATATTGTTCTGCATAAATTTCCTATTATTACCTAATTTTGTCAGCGATTTCGGACCTCACGTGGCACTGTACTGTGTGAAAATATTACTATTAATGTAAAACTATTGATAAACTGTAAACTGTTGTCAGTAGGCAACTCGATAAAGACTTCCGACTTCTCGGGCTGGTGCGAATATTTCAATGTCCCTATGTGCCAAACCGTTGGTTCGTGACACACCTTTAGGCGTAGCACGCTCGCTGCGCTCGCTCCAAAACTATAGCCTAACCTAAAACCAATCACTTTTGCGTTCGTTATCCGAGAAGAAGGGGCCTAATTTCAAATTTGCTTACGTGTCGGATCGGTTGTGAGGTTGGACTAGATTTTTACGAGCGAGCGGAGCGAGCGAGCAACGATTACAATTTCTAAGCTATACATATATATTATATTGTTCTGCATATATTTCCTATTATTACCTAATTTTGTCTGCGATTTCGGCCCTCACGTTGCACTGTACTGTCTGAAAATATTACTATTAATGTAAAACTATTGATAAACTGTAAACTTTTGTCAGTACGCAATTCGATAAAGACTTCCGACTCCTCGGGCTGGTGCGAATATTTCAATGTCCCTATGTGCCAAACCGTTGGTTCGCGACACACCTTTAGGCGTCGCACGCTCGCTGCGCTCGCTCCAAAACTATACCCTAACATAAAAACAATCACTCTTGCGTTCGTTATCCGAGAAGAAGGGGCCTAATTTCAAATTTGCTTACGTGTCGGATCGGTCGTGAGGTTGGACTAGATTTTTACGAGCGAGCGGAGCGAGCGAGCAACGATTACAATTTCCAAGCTATACATATATCTTATATTGTTCTGCATATATTTCCTATTATTACCTAATTTTGTCTGCGATTTCGGTCCTCAAGTTGCACTGTACTGTCTGAAAATATTACTATTAATGTAAAACTATTGATAAACTGTAAACTTTTGTCAGTACGCAATTTGATAAAGACTTCCGACTCCTCGGGCTGGTGCGAATATTTCAATGTCCCTATGTGCCAAACCGTTGGTTCGCGACACACCTTTAGGCGTCGCACGCTCGCAGCGCTCGCTCCAAAACTATACCCTAACATAAAAACAATCACTCTTGCGTTCGTTATCCGAGAAGAAGGGGCCTAATTTCAAATTTGCTTACGTGTCGGATCGGTTGTGAGGTTGGACTAGATTTTTACGAGCGAGCGGAGCGAGCGAGCAACGATTACAATTTCCAAGCTATACATATATATTATATTGTTCTGCATATATTTCCTATTATTACCTAATTTTGTCTGCGATTTCGGTCCTCACGTTGCACTGTACTGTGTGAAAATATTACTATTAATGTAAAACTATTGATAAACTGTAAACTTTTGTCAGTACCCAATTCGATAAAGACTTCCGACTCCTCGGGCTGGTGCGAATATTTCAATGTCCCTATGTGCCAAACCGTTGGTTCGCGACACACCTTTAGGCGTCGCACGCTCGCTGCGCTCGCTCCAAAACTATACCCTAACCTAAAACCAATCACTCTTGCGTTCGTTATCCGAGAAGGAGGCGACTAATTTCAAATTTGCGAACGTGTCGGATCGGTCTTGAGGTTGGACTAGATTTATACGAGCGATCGGAGCGAGCGAGCTACGATTACAATTTCCAAGCTATACATATATCTTATATTGTTCTGCATATATTTCCTATTATTACCTAATTTTGTCTGCGATTTCGGTCCTCACGTTGCACTGTACTGTGTGAAAATATTACTATTAATGTAAAACTATTGATAAACTGTAAACTTTTGTCAGTACGCAATTCGATAAAGACTTCCGACTTCTCGGGCTGGTGCGAATATTTCAATGTCCCTATGTGCCAAACCGTTTGTTCGTGACACACCTTTAGGCGTCGCACGCCCGCTGCGCTCGCTCGAAAACAATAGCCTAACCTAAAACCAATCACTCTTGCGTTCGTTATCCGAGAAGAAGGGGCCTCATTTCAAATTTGCTTACGTGTCGGATCGGTTGTGAGGTTGGACTAGATTTTTACGAGCGAGCGGAGCGAGCGAGCAACGATTACAATTTCCAAGCTATATATATACCATATATTGTCCTGCATATATTTCCTGTTATTATATAATTTTGTCAGCGATTTCGGATCTCACGTGGCACTGTACTGTGTGAAAATATTACTATTAATGTAAAACTATTGATAAACTGTAAACTGTTGTCAGTAGGCAACTCGATAAAGACTTCCGACTTCTCGGGCTGGTGCGAATATTTCAATGTCCCTATGTGCCAAACCGTTGGTTCGTGACACACCTTTAGGCGTAGCACGCTCGCTGCGCTCGCTCCAAAACTATAGCCTAACCTAAAACCAATCACTTTTGCGTTCGTTATCCGAGAAGAAGGGGCCTAGTTTCAAATTTGCTTACGTGTCGGATCGGTTGTGAGGTTGGACTAGATTTTTACGAGCGAGCGGAGCGAGCGAGTAACGATTACAATTTCCAAGCTATACATATATATTATATTGTTCTGCATAAATTTCCTATTATTACCTAATTTTGTCAGCGATTTCGGACCTCACGTGGCACTGTACTGTGTGAAAATATTACTATTAATGTAAAACTATCGATAAACTGTATACTTTTGTCAGTACGCAATTCGATAAAGACTTCCGACTTCTCGGGCTGCTGCGAATATTTCAATGTCCCTATGTGCCAAACTGTTTGTTCGTGACACACCATTAGGCGTCGCACGCTCGCTGCGCTCGCACCAAAACTATAGCCTAACCTAAAACCAATCACTCTTGCGTTCGTTATCCGAGAAGAAGGGGCCTAATTTCAAATTTGCTTACGTGTCGGATCGGTTGTGAGGTTGGACTAGATTTTTACGAGCGAGCGGAGCGAGCGAGCAACGATTACAATTTCCAAGCTATACATATATATTATATTGTTCTGCATATATTTCCTATTATTACCTAATTTTGTCTGCGATTTCGGTCCTCACGTTGCACTGTACTGTGTGAAAATATTACTATTAATGTAAAACTATTGATAAACTGTAAACTTTTGTCAGTAGGCAACTCGATAAAGACTTCCGACTCCTCGGGCTGGTGCGAATATTTCAATGTCCCTATGTGCCAAAACGTTGGTTCGTGACACACTTTTCGGCGTCGCACGCTCGCTGCGCCCGCTCCAAAACTATAGCCTAACCTAAAACCAATCACTCTTGCGTTCGTTATCCGAGAAGAAGGGGCCCTAATTTCAAATTTGCTTACGTGTCGGATCGGTTGTGAGGTTGTACTAGATTTTTACGAGCGAGCGGAGCGAGCGAGCAACAATTACAATTTCCAATCTATATATATATACCATATATTGTCCTGCATATATTTCCTGTTGTTACATAATTTTGACAGCGATTTCGGACCTCACGTGGCACTGTACTGTGTGAAAATATTACTATTAATGTAAAACTATTGATAAACTGTAAACTTTTGTCAGTAGGCAACTCGATAAAGACTTCCGACTCCTCGGGCTGGTGCGAATATTTCAATGTCCATATGTGCCAAACCGTTGGTTCGTGACACACCTTTAGGCGTCGCACGCTCGCTGCGCCCGCTCCAAAACTATAGCCTAACCTAAAACCAATCACTCTTGCGTTCGTTATCCGAGAAGAAGGGGCCTAATTTCAAATTTGCTTACGTGTCGGATCGGTTGTGAGGTTGGACTAGATTTTTACGAGCGAGCGGAGCGAGCGAGCAACGATTACAATTTCCAAGCTATACATATATCTTATATTGTTCTGCATATATTTCCTATTATTACCTAATTTTGTCCGCGATTTCAGACCTCACGTTGCACTGTACTGTGTGAAAATATTACTATTAATGTTAAAACTATTGATAAACGGTAAACTTTTGTCAGTAGGCAACTCGATAAAGACTTCCGACTTCTCGGGCTGGTGCGAATATTTCAATGTCCCTATGTGCCAAACCGTTTGTTCGTGACACACCTTTAGGCGTCGCACGCTCGCTGCGCTCGCTCCAAAACTATAGCCTAACCTAATACCAATCACACTTGCGTTCGTTATCCGAGAAGAAGGGGCCCACTTTCAAATTTGCTTACGTGTCGGATCGGTTGTGATGTTGGACTAGATTTTTACGAGCGAGCGGAGCGACCGAGCAACAATTACAATTTCCAATCTATATATATACCATATATTGTCCTGCATTATTTCCTGTTATTACATAATTTTGTCAGCGATTTCGGATCTCACGTGGCACTGTACTGTGTGAAAATATTACTATTAATGTAAAACTATTGATAAACTGTAAACTTTTGTCAGTACGCAATTCGATAAAGGACTTCCGACTCCTCGGGCTGGTGCGAATAATTCAATGTCCCTATGTGCCAAACTGTTTGTTCGTGACACACCATTAGGCGTCGCACGCTCGCTGCGCTCGCTCCAAAACTATAGCCTAACCTAAAACCAATCACTCTTGCGTTCGTTGTCCGAGAAGCAGGGGCCTAATTCAAATTTGCTTACGTGTCGGATCGGTTGTGAGGTTGGACTAGATTTTTACGAGCGAGCGGAGCGAGCGAGCAACGATTACAATTTCCAAGCTATACATATATCTTGTATTGTCCTGCATATATTTCCTATTATTACCTAATTTTGTCTGCGATTTCGTACCTCACGTTGTACTGTACTGTGTGAAAATATTACTATTAATGTAATACTATTGATAAACTGTAAACTTTTGTCAGTACGCAATTCGATAAAGACTTCCGACTCCTCGGGCTGGTGCGAATAATTCAATGTCCCTATGTGCCAAACCGTTGGTTCGCGACACACCTTTAGGCGTCGCACGCTCGCTGCGCTCGCTCCAAAACTATACCCTAACCTAAAGCCAATCACTCTTGCGTTCGTTATCCGAGAAGAAGGGGCCTAATTTCAAATTTGCTTACGTGTCGGATCGGTTGTGAGGTTGGACTAGATTTTTACGAGCGAGCGGAGCGAGCGAGTAACGATTACAATTTCGAGCTATACATATATATTATATTGTTCTGCATAAATTTCCTATTATTACCTAATTTTGTCAGCGATTTCGGACCTCACGTGGCACTGTACTGTGTGAAAATATTACTATTAATGTAAAACTATTGATAAACTGTAAACTGTTGTCAGTAGGCAACTCGATAAAGACTTCCGACTTCTCGGGCTGGCGCGAATATTTCAATGTCCCTATGGTGCCAAACCGTTGGTTCGTGACACACCTTTAGGCGTAGCACGCTCGCTGCGCTCGCTCCAAAACTATAGCCTAACCTAAAACCAATCACTTTTGCGTTCGTTATCCGAGAAGAAGGGGCCTAATTTCAAATTTGCTTACGTGTCGGATCGGTTGTGAGGTTGGACTAGATTTTTACGAGCGAGCGGAGCGAGCGAGCAACGATTACAATTTCTAAGCTATACATATATATTATATTGTTCTGCATATATTTCCTATTATTACCTAATTTTGTCTGCGATTTCGGCCCTCACGTTGCACTGTACTGTCTGAAAATATTACTATTAATGTAAAACTATTGATAAACTGTAAACTTTTGTCAGTACGCAATTCGATAAAGACTTCCGACTCCTCGGGCTGGTGCGAATATTTCAATGTCCCTATGTGCCAAACCGTTGGTTCGCGACACACATTTAGGCGTCGCACGCTCGCTGCGCTCGCTCCAAAACTATACCCTAACATAAAAACAATCACTCTTGCGTTCGTTATCCGAGAAGAAGGGGCCTAATTCAAATTTGCTTACGTGTCGGATCGGTTGTGAGGTTGGACTAGATTTTTACGAGCGAGCGGAGCGAGCGAGCAACGATTACAATTTCCAAGCTATACATATATCTTATATTGTTCTGCATATATTTCCTATTATTACCTAATTTTGTCTGCGATTTCGGTCCTCAAGTTGCACTGTACTGTGTGAAAATATTACTATTAATGTAAAACTATTGATAAACTGTATACTTTTGTCAGTACGCAATTCGATAAAGACTTCCGACTTCTCGGGCTGCTGCGAATATTTCAATGTCCCTATGTGCCAAACTGTTTGTTCGTGACACACCATTAGGCGTCGCACGCTCGCTGCGCTCGCTCCAAAACTATAGCCTAACCTAAAACCAATCACTCTTGCGTTCGTTATCCGAGAAGAAGGGGCCTAATTTCAAATTTGCTTACGTGTCGGATCGGTTGTGAGGTTGGACTAGATTTTTACGAGCGATCGGAGCGAGCGAGCAACGATTACAATTTCCAAGCTATACATATATCTTATATTGTTCTGCATATATTTCCTATTATTACCTAATTTTGTCCGCGATTTCAGACCTCACGTTGCACTGTACTGTGTGAAAATATTACTATTAATGTAAAACTATTGATAAACGGTAAACTTTTGTCAGTAGGCAACTCGATAAAGACTTCCGACTTCTCGGGCTGGTGCGAATATTTCAATGTCCCTATGTGCCAAACCGTTTGTTCGTGACACACCTTTAGGCGTCGCACGCTCGCTGCGCTCGCTCCAAAACTATAGCCTAACCTAATACCAATCACACTTGCGTTCGTTATCCGAGAAGAAGGGGCCCACTTTCAAATTTGCTTACGTGTCGGATCGGTTGTGAGGTTGGACTAGATTTTTACGAGCGAGCGGAGCGACCGAGCAACAATTACAATTTCCAATCTATATATATACCATATATTGTCCTGCATATATTTCCTGTTATTACATAATTTTGTCAGCGATTTCGGATCTCACGTGGCACTGTACTGTGTGAAAATATTACTATTAATGTAAAACTATTGATAAACTGTAAACTTTTGTCAGTACGCAATTCGATAAAGACTTCCGACTCCTCGGGCTGGTGCGAATAATTCAATGTCCCTATGTGCCAAACTGTTTGTTCGTGACACACCATTAGGCGTCGCACGCTCGCTGCGCTCGCTCCAAAACTATAGCCTAACCTAAAACCAATCACTCTTGCGTTCGTTGTCCGAGAAGCAGGGCCTAATTTCAAATTTGCTTACGTGTCGGATCGGTTGTGAGGTTGGACTAGATTTTTACGAGCGAGCGGAGCGAGCGAGCAACGATTACAATTTCCAAGCTATACATATATCTTGTATTGTCCTGCATATATTTCCTATTATCACCTAATTTTGTCTGCGATTTCGTACCTCACGTTGTACTGTACTGTGTGAAAATATTACTATTAATGTAATACTATTGATAAACTGTAAACTTTTGTCAGTACGCAATTCGATAAAGACTTCCGACTCCTCGGGCTGGTGCGAATAATTCAATGTCCCTATGTGCCAAACCGTTGGTTCGCGACACACCTTTAGGCGTCGCACGCTCGCTGCGCTCGCTCCAAAACTATACCCTAACCTAAAGCCAATCACTCTTGCGTTCGTTATCCGAGAAGAAGGGGCCTAATTTCAAATTTGCTTACGTGTCGGATCGGTTGTGAGGTTGGACTAGATTTTTACGAGCGAGCGGAGCGAGCGAGTAAGTAACGATTACAATTTCCGAGCTATACATATATATTATATTGTTCTGCATAAATTTCCTATATTACCTAATTTTGTCAGCGATTTCGGACCTCACGTGGCATTGTACTGTGTGAAAATATTACTATTAATGTAAAACTATTGATAAACTGTAAACTGTTGTCAGTAGGCAACTCGATAAAGACTTCCGACTTCTCGGGCTGGTGCGAATATTTCAATGTCCCTATGTGCCAAACCGTTGGTTCGTGACACACCTTTAGGCGTAGCACGCTCGCTGCGCTCGCTCCAAAACTATAGCCTAACCTAAAACCAATCACTTTTGCGTTCGTTATCCGAGAAGAAGGGGCCTAATTTCAAATTTGCTTACGTGTCGGATCGGTTGTGAGGTTGGACTAGATTTTTACGAGCGAGCGGAGCGAGCGAGCAACGATTACAATTTCTAAGCTATACATATATATTATATTGTTCTGCATATATTTCCTATTATTACCTAATTTTGTCTGCGATTTCGGCCCTCACGTTGCACTGTACTGTCTGAAAATATTACTATTAATGTAAAACTATTGATAAACTGTAAACTTTTGTCAGTACGCAATTCGATAAAGACTTCCGACTCCTCGGGCTGGTGCGAATATTTCAATGTCCCTATGTGCCAAACCGTTGGTTCGCGACACACATTTAGGGCGTCGCACGCTCGCTGCGCTCGCTCCAAAACTATACCCTAACATAAAAACAATCACTCTTGCGTTCGTTATCCGAGAAGAAGGGGCCTAATTTCAAATTTGCTTACGTGTCGGATCGGTTGTGAGGTTGGACTAGATTTTTACGAGCGAGCGGAGCGAGCGAGCAACGATTACAATTTCCAAGCTATACATATATCTTATATTGTTCTGCATATATTTCCTATTATTACCTAATTTTGTCTGCGATTTCGGTCCTCAAGTTGCACTGTACTGTGTGAAAATATTACTATTAATGTAAAACTATTGATAAACTGTATACTTTTGTCAGTACGCAATTCGATAAAGACTTCCGACTTCTCGGGCTGCTGCGAATATTTCAATGTCCCTATGTGCCAAACTGTTTGTTCGTGACACACCATTAGGCGTCGCACGCTCGCTGCGCTCGCTCCAAAACTATAGCCTAACCTAAAACCAATCACTCTTGCGTTCGTTATCCGAGAAGAAGGGGCCTAATTTCAAATTTGCTTACGTGTCGGATCGGTTGTGAGGTTGGACTAGATTTTTACGAGCGAGCGGAGCGAGCGAGCAACGATTACAATTTCCAAGCTATATATATACCATATATTGTCCTCCATATATTTCCTGTTATTATATAATTTTGTCAGCGATTTCGGACCTCACGTGGCACTGTACTGTGTGAAAATATTACTATTAATGTAAAACTATTGATAAACTGTAAACTGTTGTCAGTAGGCAACTCGATAAAGACTTCCGACTTCTCGGGCTGGTGCGAATATTTCAATGTCCCTATGTGCCAAACCGTTGGTTCCTGACACACCTTTAGGCGTAGCACGCTCGCTGCGCTCGCTCCAAAACTATAGCCTAACCTAAAACCAATCACTTTTGCGTTCGTTATCCGAGAAGAAGGGGCCTAATTTCAAATTTGCTTACGTGTCGGATCGGTTGTGAGGTTGGACTAGATTTTTACGAGCGAGCGGAGCGAGCGAGCAACGATTACAATTTCTAAGCTATACATATATATTATATTGTTCTGCATATATTTCCTATTATTACCTAATTTTGTCTGCGATTTCGGCCCTCACGTTGCACTGTACTGTCTGAAAATATTACTATTAATGTAAAACTATTGATAAACTGTAAACTTTTGTCAGTACGCAATTCGATAAAGACTTCCGACTCCTCGGGCTGGTGCGAATATTTCAATGTCCCTATGTGCCAAACCGTTGGTTCGCGACACCCTTTAGGCGTCGCACGCTCGCTGCGCTCGCTCCAAAACTATAGCCTAACCTAAAACCAATCACTCTTGCGTTCGTTATCCGAGAAGAAGGGGCCTAATTTCAAATTTGCTTACGTGTCGGATCGGTTGTGAGGTTGGACTAGATTTTTACGAGCGAGCGGAGCGAGCGAGCAACGATTACAATTTCCAAGCTATATATATACCATATATTGTCCTGCATATATTTCCTGTTATTATATAATTTTGTCAGCGATTTCGGACCTCACGTGGCACTGTACTGTGTGAAAATATTACTATTAATGTAAAACTATTGATAAACTGTAAACTGTTGTCAGTAGGCAACTCGATAAAGACTTCCGACTTCTCGGGCTGGTGCGAATATTTCAATGTCCCTATGTGCCAAACCGTTGGTTCGCGACACACCTTTAGGCGTCGCACGCTCGCTGCGCTCGCTCCAAAAACTATACCCTAACCTAAAACCAATCACTCTTGCGTTCGTTATCCGAGAAGAAGGGGCCTAATTTCAAATTTGCTTACGTGTCGGATCGGTTGTGAGGTTGGACTAGATTTTACGAGCGAGCGGAGCGAGCGAGTAACGATTACAATTTCCGAGCTATACATATATATTATATTGTTCTGCATAAATTTCCTATTATTACCTAATTTTGTCAGCGATTTCGGACCTCACGTGGCACTGTACTGTGTGAAAATATTACTATTAATGTAAAACTATTGATAAACTGTAAACTGTTGTCAGTAGGCAACTCGATAAAGACTTCCGACTTCTCGGGCTGGTGCGAATATTTCAATGTCCCTATGTGCCAAACCGTTGGTTCGTGACACACCTTTAGGCGTAGCACGCTCGCTGCGCTCGCTCCAAAAACTATAACCTAACCTAAAACCAATCACTTTTGCGTTCGTTATCCGAGAAGAAGGGGCCTAATTTCAAATTTGCTTACGTGTCGGATCGGTTGTGAGGTTGGACTAGATTTTTACGAGCGAGCGGAGCGAGCGAGCAACGATTACAATTTCTAAGCTATACATATATATTATATTGTTCTGCATATATTTCCTATTATTACCTAATTTTGTCTGCGATTTCGGCCCTCACGTTGCACTGTACTGTCTGAAAATATTACTATTAATGTAAAACTATTGATAAACTGTAAACTTTTGTCAGTACGCAATTCGATAAAGACTTCCGACTCCTCGGGCTGGTGCGAATATTTCAATGTCCCTATGTGCCAAACCGTTGGTTCGCGACACACCTTTAGGCGTCGCACGCTCGCTGCGCTCGCTCCAAAACTATACCCTAACATAAAAACAATCACTCTTGCGTTCGTTATCCGAGAAGAAGGGGCCTAATTTCAAATTTGCTTACGTGTCGGATCGGTTGTGAGGTTGGACTAGATTTTTACGAGCGAGCGGAGCGAGCGAGCAACGATTACAATTTCCAAGCTATACATATATCTTATATTGTTCTGCATATATTTCCTATTATTACCTAATTTTGTCTGCGATTTCGGTCCTCAAGTTGCACTGTACTGTGTGAAAATATTACTATTAATGTAAAACTATTGATAAACTGTATACTTTTGTCAGTACGCAATTCGATAAAGACTTCCGACTTCTCGGGCTGCTGCGAATATTTCAATGTCCCTATGTGCCAAACTGTTTGTTCGTGACACACCATTAGGCGTCGCACGCTCGCTGCGCTCGCTCCAAAACTATAGCCTAACCTAAAACCAATCACTCTTGCGTTCGTTATCCGAGAAGAAGGGGCCTAATTTCAAATTTGCTTACGTGTCGGATCGGTTGTGAGGTTGGACTAGATTTTTACGAGCGAGCGGAGCGAGCGAGCAACGATTACAATTTCTAAGCTATACATATATATTATATTGTTCTGCATATATTTCCTATTATTACCTAATTTTGTCTGCGATTTCGGCCCTCACGTTGCACTGTACTGTCTGAAAATATTACTATTAATGTAAAACTATTGATAAACTGTAAACTTTTGTCAGTACGCAATTCGATAAAGACTTCCGACTCCTCGGGCTGGTGCGAATATTTCAATGTCCCTATGTGCCAAACCGTTGGTTCGCGACACACCTTTAGGCGTCGCACGCTCGCTGCGCTCGCTCCAAAACTATACCCTAACATAAAAACAATCACTCTTGCGTTCGTTATCCGAGAAGAAGGGGCCTAATTTCAAATTTGCTTACGTGTCGGATCGGTTGTGAGGTTGGACTAGATTTTTACGAGCGAGCGGAGCGAGCGAGCAACGATTACAATTTCCAAGCTATACATATATCTTATATTGTTCTGCATATATTTCCTATTATTACCTAATTTTGTCTGCGATTTCGGTCCTCAAGTTGCACTGTACTGTGTGAAAATATTACTATTAATGTAAAACTATTGATAAACTGTATACTTTTGTCAGTACGCAATTCGATAAAGACTTCCGACTTCTCGGGCTGCTGCGAATATTTCAATGTCCCTATGTGCCAAACCGTTGGTTCGTGACACACCTTTAGGCGTAGCACGCTCGCTGCGCTCGCTCCAAAACTATAGCCTAACCTAAAACCAATCACTCTTGCGTTCGTTATCCGAGAAGAAGGGGCCTAATTTCAAATTTGCTTACGTGTCGGATCGGTTGTGAGGTTGGACTAGATTTTTACGAGCGAGCGGAGCGAGCGAGCAACGATTACAATTTCTAAGCTATACATATATATTATATTGTTCTGCATATATTTCCTATTATTACCTAATTTTGTCTGCGATTTCGGCCCTCACGTTGCACTGTACTGTCTGAAAATATTACTATTAATGTAAAACTATTGATAAACTGTAAACTTTTGTCAGTACGCAATTCGATAAAGACTTCCGACTCCTCGGGCTGGTGCGAATATTTCAATGTCCCTATGTGCCAAACCGTTGGTTCGCGACACACATTTAGGCGTCGCACGCTCGCTGCGCTCGCTCCAAAACTATACCCTAACATAAAAACAATCACTCTTGCGTTCGTTATCCGAGAAGAAGGGGCCTAATTTCAAATTTGCTTACGTGTCGGATCGGTTGTGAGGTTGGACTAGATTTTTACGAGCGAGCGGAGCGAGCGAGCAACGATTACAATTTCCAAGCTATACATATATCTTATATTGTTCTGCATATATTTCCTATTATTACCTAATTTTGTCTGCGATTTCGGTCCTCAAGTTGCACTGTACTGTGTGAAAATATTACTATTAATGTAAAACTATTGATAAACTGTATACTTTTGTCAGTACGCAATTCGATAAAGACTTCCGACTTCTCGGGCTGCTGCGAATATTTCAATGTCCCTATGTGCCAAACTGTTTGTTCGTGACACACCATTAGGCGTCGCACGCTCGCTGCGCTCGCTCCAAAACTATAGCCTAACCTAAAACCAATCACTCTTGCGTTCGTTATCCGAGAAGAAGGGGCCTAATTTCAAATTTGCTTACGTGTCGGATCGGTTGTGAGGTTGGACTAGATTTTTACGAGCGAGCGGAGCGAGCGAGCAACGATTACAATTTCCAAGCTATATATATACCATATATTGTCCTCCATATATTTCCTGTTATTATATAATTTTGTCAGCGATTTCGGACCTCACGTGGCACTGTACTGTGTGAAAATATTACTATTAATGTAAAACTATTGATAAACTGTAAACTGTTGTCAGTAGGCAACTCGATAAAGACTTCCGACTTCTCGGGCTGGTGCGAATATTTCAATGTCCCTATGTGCCAAACCGTTGGTTCCAGACACACCTTTAGGCGTAGCACGCTCGCTGCGCTCGCTCCAAAACTATAGCCTAACCTAAAACCAATCACTTTTGCGTTCGTTATCCGAGAAGAAGGGGCCTAATTTCAAATTTGCTTACGTGTCGGATCGGTTGTGAGGTTGGACTAGATTTTTACGAGCGAGCGGAGCGAGCGAGCAACGTTTACAATTTCTAAGCTATACATATATATTATATTGTTCTGCATATATTTCCTATTATTACCTAATTTTGTCTGCGATTTCGGCCCTCACGTTGCACTGTACTGTCTGAAAATATTACTATTAATGTAAAACTATTGATAAACTGTAAACTTTTGTCAGTACGCAATTCGATAAAGACTTCCGACTCCTCGGGCTGGTGCGAATATTTCAATGTCCCTATGTGCCAAACCGTTGGTTCGCGACACACCTTTAGGCGTCGCACGCTCGCTGCGCTCGCTCCAAAACTATACCCTAACATAAAAACAATCACTCTTGCGTTCGTTATCCGAGAAGAAGGGGCCTAATTTCAAATTTGCTTACGTGTCAGATCGGTTGTGAGGTTGGACTAGATTTTTACGAGCGAGCGGAGCGAGCGAGCAACGATTACAATTTCCAAGCTATACATATATCTTATATTGTTCTGCATATATTTCCTATTATTACCTAATTTTGTCTGCGATTTCGGTCCTCAAGTTGCACTGTACTGTGTGAAAATATTACTATTAATGTAAAACTATTGATAAACTGTATACTTTTGTCAGTACGCAATTCGATAAAGACTTCCGACTTCTCGGGCTGCTGCGAATATTTCAATGTCCCTATGTGCCAAACTGTTTGTTCGTGACACACCATTAGGCGTCGCACGCTCGCTGCGCTCGCTCCAAAACTATAGCCTAACCTAAAACCAATCACTCTTGCGTTCGTTATCCGAGAAGAAGGGGCCTAATTTCAAATTTGCTTACGTGTCGGATCGGTTGTGAGGTTGGACTAGATTTTTACGAGCGAGCGGAGCGAGCGAGCAACGATTACAATTTCCAAGCTATATATATACCATATATTGTCCTGCATATATTTCCTGTTATTATATAATTTTGTCAGCGATTTCGGACCTCACGTGGCACTGTACTGTGTGAAAATATTACTATTAATGTAAAACTATTGATAAACTGTAAACTGTTGTCAGTAGGCAACTCGATAAAGACTTCCGACTTCTCGGGCTGGTGCGAATATTTCAATGTCCCTATGTGCCAAACCGTTGGTTCGTGACACACCTTTAGGCGTAGCACGCTCGCTGCGCTCGCTCCAAAACTATAGCCTAACCTAAAACCAATCACTTTTGCGTTCGTTATCCGAGAAGAAGGGGCCTAATTTCAAATTTGCTTACGTGTCGGATCGGTTGTGAGGTTGGACTAGATTTTTACGAGCGAGCGGAGCGAGCGAGCAACGATTACAATTTCTAAGCTATACATATATATTATATTGTTCTGCATATATTTCCTATTATTACCTAATTTTGTCTGCGATTTCGGCCCTCACGTTGCACTGTACTGTCTGAAAATATTACTATTAATGTAAAACTATTGATAAACTGTAAACTTTTGTCAGTACGCAATTCGATAAAGACTTCCGACTCCTCGGGCTGGTGCGAATATTTCAATGTCCCTATGTGCCAAACCGTTGGTTCGCGACACACCTTTAGGCGTCGCACGCTCGCTGCGCTCGCTCCAAAACTATAGCCTAACCTAAAACCAATCACTCTTGCGTTCGTTATCCTTGAAGAAGGGGCCTAATTTCAAATTTGCTTACGTGTCGGATCGGTTGTGAGGTTGGACTAGATTTTTACGAGCGAGCGGAGCGAGCGAGCAACGATTACAATTTCCAAGCTATATATATACCATATATTGTCCTGCATATATTTCCTGTTATTATATAATTTTGTCAGCGATTTCGGACCTCACGTGGCACTGTACTGTGTGAAAATATTACTATTAATGTAAAACTATTGATAAACTGTAAACTGTTGTCAGTAGGCAACTCGATAAAGACTTCCGACTTCTCGGGCTGGTGCGAATATTTCAATGTCCCTATGTGCCAAACCGTTGGTTCGTGACACACCTTTAGGCGTAGCACGCTCGCTGCGCTCGCTCCAAAACTATAGCCTAACCTAAAACCAATCACTTTTGCGTTCGTTATCCGAGAAGAAGGGGCCTAATTTCAAATTTGCTTACGTGTCGGATCGGTTGTGAGGTTGGACTAGATTTTTACGAGCGAGCGGAGCGAGCGAGCAACGATTACAATTTCTAAGCTATACATATATATTATATTGTTCTGCATATATTTCCTATTATTACCTAATTTTGTCTGCGATTTCGGCCCTCACGTTGCACTGTACTGTCTGAAAATATTACTATTAATGTAAAACTATTGATAAACTGTAAACTTTTGTCAGTACGCAATTCGATAAAGACTTCCGACTCCTCGGGCTGGTGCGAATATTTCAATGTCCCTATGTGCCAAACTGTTTGTTCGTGACACACCATTAGGCGTCGCACGCTCGCTGCGCTCGCTCCAAAACTATAGCCTAACCTAAAACCAATCACTCTTGCGTTCGTTATCCGAGAAGAAGGGGCCTAATTTCAAATTTGCTTACGTGTCGGATCGGTTGTGAGGTTGGACTAGATTTTTACGAGCGAGCGGAGCGAGCGAGCAACGATTACAATTTCCAAGCTATATATATACCATATATTGTCCTGCATATATTTCCTGTTATTATATAATTTTGTCAGCGATTTCGGACCTCACGTGGCACTGTACTGTGTGAAAATATTACTATTAATGTAAAACTATTGATAAACTGTAAACTGTTGTCAGTAGGCAACTCGATAAAGACTTCCGACTTCTCGGGCTGGTGCGAATATTTCAATGTCCCTATGTGCCAAACCGTTGGTTCGTGACACACCTTTAGGCGTAGCACGCTCGCTGCGCTCGCTCCAAAACTATAGCCTAACCTAAAACCAATCACTTTTGCGTTCGTTATCCGAGAAGAAGGGGCCTAATTTCAAATTTGCTTACGTGTCGGATCGGTTGTGAGGTTGGACTAGATTTTTACGAGCGAGCGGAGCGAGCGAGCAACGATTACAATTTCTAAGCTATACATATATATTATATTGTTCTGCATATATTTCCTATTATTACCTAATTTTGTCTGCGATTTCGGCCCTCACGTTGCACTGTACTGTCTGAAAATATTACTATTAATGTAAAACTATTGATAAACTGTAAACTTTTGTCAGTACGCAATTCGATAAAGACTTCCGACTCCTCGGGCTGGTGCGAATATTTCAATGTCCCTATGTGCCAAACCGTTGGTTCGCGACACACCTTTAGGCGTCGCACGCTCGCTGCGCTCGCTCCAAAACTATACCCTAACATAAAAACAATCACTCTTGCGTTCGTTATCCGACAAGAAGGGGCCTAATTTCAAATTTGCTTACGTGTCGGATCGGTTGTGAGGTTGGACTAGATTTTTACGAGCGAGCGGAGCGAGCGAGCAACGATTACAATTTCCAAGCTATACATATATCTTATATTGTTCTGCATATATTTCCTATTATTACCTAATTTTGTCTGCGATTTCGGTCCTCAAGTTGCACTGTACTGTCTGAAAATATTACTATTAATGTAAAACTATTGATAAACTGTAAACTTTTGTCAGTACGCAATTCGATAAAGACTTCCGACTCCTCGGGCTGGTGCGAATATTTCAATGTCCCTATGTGCCAAACCGTTGGTTCGCGACACACCTTTAGGCGTCGCACGCTCGCTGCGCTCGCTCCAAAACTATACCCTAACATAAAAACAATCACTCTTGCGTTCGTTATCCGAGAAGAAGGGGCCTAATTTCAAATTTGCTTACGTGTCGGATCGGTTGTGAGGTTGGACTAGATTTTTACGAGCGAGCGGAGCGAGCGAGCAACGATTACAATTTCCAAGCTATACATATATATTATATTGTTCTGCATATATTTCCTATTATTACCTAATTTTGTCTGCGATTTCGGTCCTCACGTTGCACTGTACTGTGTGAAAATATTACTATTAATGTAAAACTATTGATAAACTGTAAACTTTTGTCAGTACGCAATTCGATAAAGACTTCCGACTCCTCGGGCTGGTGCGAATATTTCAATGTCCCTATGTGCCAAACCGTTGGTTCGCGACACACCTTTAGGCGTCGCACGCTCGCTGCGCTCGCTCCAAAACTATACCCTAACCTAAAACCAATCACTCTTGCGTTCGTTATCCGAGAAGGAGGCGACTAATTTCAAATTTGCGAACGTGTCGGATCGGTCTTGAGGTTGGACTAGATTTATACGAGCGATCGGAGCGAGCGAGCTACGATTACAATTTCCAAGCTATACATATATCTTATATTGTTCTGCATATATTTCCTATTATTACCTAATTTTGTCTGCGATTTCGGTCCTCACGTTGCACTGTACTGTGTGAAAATATTACTATTAATGTAAAACTATTGATAAACTGTAAACTTTTGTCAGTACGCAATTCGATAAAGACTTCCGACTTCTCGGGCTGGTGCGAATATTTCAATGTCCCTATGTGCCAAACCGTTTGTTCGTGACACACCTTTAGGCGTCGCACGCCCGCTGCGCTCGCTCGAAAACAATAGCCTAACCTAAAACCAATCACTCTTGCGTTCGTTATCCGAGAAGAAGGGGCCTCATTTCAAATTTGCTTACGTGTCGGATCGGTTGTGAGGTTGGACTAGATTTTTACGAGCGAGCGGAGCGAGCGAGCAACGATTACAATTTCCAAGCTATATATATACCATATATTGTCCTGCATATATTTCCTGTTATTATATAATTTTGTCAGCGATTTCGGATCTCACGTGGCACTGTACTGTGTGAAAATATTACTATTAATGTAAAACTATTGATAAACTGTAAACTGTTGTCAGTAGGCAACTCGATAAAGACTTCCGACTTCTCGGGCTGGTGCGAATATTTCAATGTCCCTATGTGCCAAACCGTTGGTTCGTGACACACCTTTAGGCGTAGCACGCTCGCTGCGCTCGCTCCAAAACTATAGCCTAACCTAAAACCAATCACTTTTGCGTTCGTTATCCGAGAAGAAGGGGCCTAATTTCAAATTTGCTTACGTGTCGGATCGGTTGTGAGGTTGGACTAGATTTTTACGAGCGAGCGGAGCGAGCGAGTAACGATTACAATTTCCAAGCTATACATATATATTATATTGTTCTGCATAAATTTCCTATTATTACCTAATTTTGTCAGCGATTTCGGACCTCACGTGGCACTGTACTGTGTGAAAATATTACTATTAATGTAAAACTATTGATAAACTGTATACTTTTGTCAGTACGCAATTCGATAAAGACTTCCGACTTCTCGGGCTGCTGCGAATATTTCAATGTCCGTATGTGCCAAACTGTTTGTTCGTGACACACCATTAGGCGTCGCACGCTCGCTGCGCTCGCACCAAAACTATAGCCTAACCTAAAACCAATCACTCTTGCGTTCGTTATCCGAGAAGAAGGGGCCTAATTTCAAATTTGCTTACGTGTCGGATCGGTTGTGAGGTTGGACTAGATTTTTACGAGCGAGCGGAGCGAGCGAGCAACGATTACAATTTCCAAGCTATACATATATATTATATTGTTCTGCATATATTTCCTATTATTACCTAATTTTGTCTGCGATTTCGGTCCTCACGTTGCACTGTACTGTGTGAAAATATTACTATTAATGTAAAACTATTGATAAACTGTAAACTTTTGTCAGTAGGCAACTCGATAAAGACTTCCGACTCCTCGGGCTGGTGCGAATATTTCAATGTCCCTATGTGCCAAACCGTTGGTTCGTGACACACTTTTCGGCGTCGCACGCTCGCTGCGCCCGCTCCAAAACTATAGCCTAACCTAAAACCAATCACTCTTGCGTTCGTTATCCGAGAAGAAGGGGCCCTAATTTCAAATTTGCTTACGTGTCGGATCGGTTGTGAGGTTGGACTAGATTTTTACGAGCGAGCGGAGCGACCGAGCAACAATTACAATTTCCAATCTATATATATACCATATATTGTCCTGCATATATTTCCTGTTATTACATAATTTTGTCAGCGATTTCGGATCTCACGTGGCACTGTACTGTGTGAAAATATTACTATTAATGTAAAACTATTGATAAACTGTAAACTTTTGTCAGTAGGCAACTCGATAAAGACTTCCGACTCCTCGGGCTGGTGCGAATATTTCAATGTCCCTATGTGCCAAACCGTTGGTTCGTGACACACCTTTAGGCGTCGCACGCTCGCTGCGCCCGCTCCAAAACTATAGCCTAACCTGAAACCAATCACTCTTGCGTTCGTTATCCGAGAAGAAGGGGCCTAATTTCAAATTTGTTTACGTGTCGGATCGGTTGTGAGGTTGGACTAGATTTTAACGAGCGAGCGGAGCGAGCGAGCAACGATTACAATTTCCAAGCTATACATATATCTTATATTGTTCTGCATATATTTCCTATTATTACCTAATTTTGTCAGCGATTTCGGACCTCACGTGGCACTGTACTGTGTGAAAATATTACTATTAATGTAAAACTATTGATAAACTGTATACTTTTGTCAGTACGCAATTCGATAAAGACTTCCGACTTCTCGGGCTGCTGCGAATATTTCAATGTCCCTATGTGCCAAACTGTTTGTTCGTGACACACCATTAGGCGTCGCACGCTCGCTGCGCTCGCTCCAAAACTATAGCCTAACCTAAAACCAATCACTCTTGCGTTCGTTGTCCGAGAAGCAGGGGCCTAATTTCAAATTTGCTTACGTGTCGGATCGGTTGTGAGGTTGGACTAGATTTTTACGAGCGAGCGGAGCGAGCGAGCAACGATTACAATTTCCAAGCTATACATATATCTTGTATTGTCCTGCATATATTTCCTATTATTACCTAATTTTGTCTGCGATTTCGTACCTCACGTTGTACTGTACTGTGTGAAAATATTACTATTAATGTAATACTATTGATAAACTGTAAACTTTTGTCAGTACGCAATTCGATAAAGACTTCCGACTCCTCGGGCTGGTGCGAATATTTCAATGTCCCTATGTGCCAAACCGTTGGTTCGCGACACACCTTTAGGCGTCGCACGCTCGCTGCGCTCGCTCCAAAACTATACCCTAACCTAAAACCAATCACTCTTGCGTTCGTTATCCGAGAAGAAGGGGCCTAATTTCAAATTTGCTTACGTGTCGGATCCGTTGTGAGGTTGGACTAGATTTTTACGAGCGAGCGGAGCGAGCGAGTAACGATTACAATTTCCGAGCTATACATATATATTATATTGTTCTGCATAAATTTCCTATTATTACCTAATTTTGTCAGCGATTTCGGACCTCACGTGGCACTGTACTGTGTGAAAATATTACTATTAATGTAAAACTATTGATAAACTGTAAACTTTTGTCAGTAGGCAACTCGATAAAGACTTCCGACTCCTCGGGCTGGTGCGAATATTTCAATGTCCCTATGTGCCAAACCGTTGGTTCGTGACACACTTTTCGGCGTTGCACGCTCGCTGCGCCCGCTCCAAAACTATAGCCTAACCTAAAACCAATCACTCTTGCGTTCGTTATCCGAGAAGAAGGGGCCCTAATTTCAAATTTGCTTACGTGTCGGATCGGTTGTGAGGTTGTACTAGATTTTTACGAGCGAGCGGAGCGAGCGAGCAACAATTACAATTTCCAATCTATATATATATACCATATATTGTCCTGCATATATTTCCTGTTATTACATAATTTTGTCTGCGATTTCGGATCTCACGTGGCACTGTACTGTGTGAAAATATTACTATTAATGTAAAACTATTGATAAACTGTAAACTTTTGTCAGTAGGCAACTCGATAAAGACTTCCGACTCCTCGGGCTGGTGCGAATATTTCAATGTCCCTATGTGCCAAACCGTTGGTTCGTGACACACCTTTAGGCGTCGCACGCTCGCTGCGCCCGCTCCAAAACTATAGCCTAACCTGAAACCAATCACTCTTGCGTTCGTTATCCGAGAAGAAGGGGCCTAATTTCAAATTTGTTTACGTGTCGGATCGGTTGTGAGGTTGGACTAGAATTTAACGAGCGAGCGGAGCGAGCGAGCAACGATTACAATTTCCAAGCTATACATATATCTTATATTGTTCTGCATATATTTCCTATTATTACCTAATTTTGTCAGCGATTTCGGACCTCACGTTGCACTGTACTGTGTGAAAATATTACTATTAATGTGAAACTATCGATAAACTGTAAACTTTTGTCAGTACGCAATTCGATAAAGACTTCCGACTTCTCGGGCTGGTGCGAATATTTCAATGTCCCTATGTGCCAAACCGTTTGTTCGTGACACACCTTTAGGCGTCGCACGCTCGCTGCGCTCGCTCGAAAACAATAGCCTAACCTAAAATCAATCACTCTTGCGTTCGTTATCCGAGAAGAAGGGGCCTAATTTCAAATTTGCTTACGTGTCGGATCGGTTGTGAGGTTGGACTAGATTTTTACGAGCGAGCGGAGCGAGCGAGCAACGATTACAATTTCCAAGCTATACATATATATTATATTGTTCTGCATATATTTCCTATCATTACCTAATTTTGTCTGCGATTTCGGTCCTCACGTTGCACTGTACTGCGTGAAAATATTACTATTAATGTAAAACTATTGATAAATTGTAAACTTTTGTCAGTATGCAATTCGATAAAGACTTCCGACTCCTCGGGCTGGTGCGAATATTTCAATGTCCCTATGTGCCAAACCGTTGGTTCGCGACACACCTTTAGGCGTCGCACGCTCGCTGCGCTCGCTCCAAAACTATAGCCTAACCTAAAACCAATCACTCTTGCGTTCGTTGTCCGAGAAGCAGGGGCCTAATTTCAAATTTGCTTACGTGTCGGATCGGTTGTGAGGTTGGACTAGATTTTTACGAGCGAGCGGAGCGAGCGAGCAACGATTACAATTTCCAAGCTATACATATATCTTATATTGTCCTGCATATATTTCCTGTCATTACATAATATTGTCAGCGATTTCGGACCTCACGTGGCACTGTACTGTGTGAAAATATTACTATTATTGTAAAACTATTGATAAACTGTAAACTTTTGTCAGTACGCAATTCGATAAAGACTTCCGACTTCTCGGGCTGGTGCGAATATTTCAATGTCCCTATGTGCCAAACCGTAGTTTCGTGACACACCTTTAGGCCTAGCACGCTCGCTGCGCTCGCTCCAAAACTATAGCCTAACCTAAAACCAATCACTCTTGCGTTCGTTATCCGAGAAGAAGGGGCCTAATTTCAAATTTGCTTACGTGTCGGATCGGTTGTGAGGTTGGACTAGATTTTTACGAGCGAGCGGAGCGAGCGAGCAACGATTACAATTTCCAAGCTATACATATATCTTATATTGTTCTGCATATATTTCCTATTATTACCTAATTTTGTCTGCGATTTCGGTCCTCACGTTGCACTGTACTGTGTGAAAATATTACTATTAATGTAAAACTATTGATAAACTGTAAACTTTTGTCAGTACGCAATTCGATAAAGACTTCCGACTTCTCGGGCTGGTGCGAATATTTCAATGTCCCTATGTGCCAAACCGTTTGTTCGTGACACATCATTAGGCGTCGCACGCTCGCTGCGCTCGCTCGAAAACAATAGCCTAACCTAAAACCAATCACTCTTGCGTTCGTTATCCGAGAAGAAGGGGCCTAATTTCAAATTTGGTTACGTGTCGGATCGGTTGTGAGGTTGGACTAGATTTTTACGAGCGAGCGGAGCGAGCGAGCAACGATTACAATTTCCATGCTATATATATGTAGTATCGTGGACAAAAGGCCGAAGATATCTGCCGAATCGTAAACAATGTCGCGAGAGCCGCGGCATCGTCGGGTACATCAAGGTGTCGTCGGTCCTTTTTAAGTTTCGTGGTAAGGGCCCGCGTGACCCTGGCCACGCGCGTTTCGGGACACGTGTCTCGAACGACGGGAAAAGACAAAAGAAACGTTAAAGTCAGTATTAGTTGAGAAGCCGGAGAGAACGGATGCGAAAGGTGTGCAGAGTGTGAATTGAGAAGCGAGAGCGAGCGAGTGTAGAAGCCGAAGAGTGTGAATCGGGAAGTCGAAAGCCGCGTCTGAAAATAAGACGTACGACAGCATTGTAATTATTTCGTTGCTTCGAATATTATTAATTAAATCAAAACATCATTACTTGTCCTTTCCTCTAAGACCCATTAAGATACTACATAATTTTGGGGGCTCGTCCGGGATCTAGAGCGCTAAGTGACAAGTGAAAGTGATATTTCGGAACGATGAGTGACTACAATGCAGGTGAAGCAGTTTTGACTGACGAGCAGGTGGCTCAGATGCAAATACCTGAGTTGAAAGACGAGCTGAGAAAACGACGGCTGAGATTAACGGGTAGAAAGGGCGAGCTGGTAGCGCGACTGCTGGCTGCGGTACGTTTAGACCGGGAACACGGTGCACGGGAGGAAGACGACGACGACGATGATGTTTTAGAAGACGACGACGACGATGAGATGGGCGTGATTGGGGACCGTTTAGACGGCAACGGTCCAGGGAATCACGATCTTAGTAGTCAAGACGGCGGAGTTCGGGTGACTCCAGTGGTAAGACGACGAAGACAAGACGAGCCTAAGTGCACGGCGTTAACGTTCGAAGACGTAAAAGACTCGTTAGGAAGATTTAGCGGAGATGATCTACCGAATGTAAGCCAGTGGATAAAGGATTTCGAGGAAATGGCGGAAGTGTGTGGCTGGTCGGACATCCACATGGTGGTTTTCGCCAGGAAGCTTCTCACAGGCTCTGCTCAAGCCTTCGCACGCCAAGAACGATGCACGAAGTCCTGGGCGAAGTTTAAAAAGGCGTTGGTAGATGAATTCCCAGACATAGTGAGTGACCGGGAGGTACATCAAGAATTAGCACATAGAACGAAAAGAACAGACGAGAGTCTGCTTCAGTATATGTATAATATGCGTGAGATTGCGGGACAAGGAAGAGTCGATACACAGTCGGTAATCGACTATATTATCCAGGGTATTCCCGATGAGGTCGCGAATAAAACCATACTATACGGGGCCAGGAATATGCAGCAGCTGAAGGAACGCTTCAAGCGGTATGAAGCGATGACAAGTGAGATGAGGACGAAAACAAAATTTGGGGAATGCAAGGACGATGAAGCGGAACGATCAGCAATACGGAAGCAGTCGAGGCAAACGAGCAGTGATCCCAAAAGGTGCTTCAATTGCGGCGGTGACGATCACTTAAGTGTTACGTGTCCAAAGAAAGAGAAAGGTGTGAAGTGCTTTAGCTGCAACGAATTTGGACATGTTGCGGCGAAGTGTACTGCACGACCACAGGAGACTTACGTCATCTCGAGGCACGAGAAGAAGGAGTACGTGAAAGAAGTGTCGATAGATGACTGTAAGATTACATGGTTAGTAGATACGGGTAGTGATCTCACGTTCATACGATCAGACGAGTATGCGAGGTTAGGATCACCACCGCTAGGAAATTGTAAACTTAAGTTTGATGGTTTGGGTTCCGCTGACAATGAGACCTCGGGTGAATTTACGAAGGTAATGACGGCCGACGGGCAGGCTGACGGTCACGAAGACGCGTCGGATATATTGAGGGTCAACGTGATAGAACAGTTTGACGAGATAGATGTAGCGCACATAGAGGAACCTCGCTACCGTGAAGCGATTCGCGATATCGTTAGGGGGTATAAGTCAGAGAAGACGCGGGATGTCGGGATAACCGCGAAAATCGTGTTGAAAAGCGACAAACCCGTAGTACAAAGACCGCGAAGACTGGCGCCGTCTGAGAAAAGAGAAATAGACGACTTGGTGAAGTTGCGAAAAAACGAAGGCGATTTTAAGTGTCAGGTATGTCATAGGCCGGGCAAAAATATGGAGTACGCGGATACCCCGAGTAGAAATTCACTGCCGGGTGCTGTGTATGTGGCTGAGTGTGAGGACGGGCTGATTGCACGGTTGAGAAGCGCACAGAAGAAGGGCATTGAAGTCCGTAATATTTTAGATGCCGCAACGTGTAGTCAGGCCGATAGATATGTAACCAGAAGATTAATCGACGAAGAGTGGGGCGTGAATTTCGAAAAACAGCGTCGTGAGTTACGTGAGGACGCGAAAAGGAAGAGCGACGCAAGAAGAAAACAAAAGGAATTTTAACAAAAGACGGAAGAGCGCGAAGCAGTACCTAAGGGGAGATTTGGTAGCAATTAAGAGAACTCAGTGTGGCCCGGGTTTAAAACTCGGGGGAAAATTTTTAGGTCCGTACCGGGTATTGCGAACGATGCGGAATGACCGATACATGGTGGAGAAGGTGGGGGAGCATGAGGGGCCTACGCACACGTCGACGACCGCCGACTTCATGAAGCCTTGGATCCTCAACGCCGAAGACGACGCATCCGACGATAGCGAAATTGAAGACCACATCTGAGGGCAGATGTTATTGCAGGATGGCCGAATGTAGTATCGTGGACAAAAGGCCTAAGATATCTGCCGAATCGTAAACAATGTCGCGAGAGCCGCGGCATCGTCGGGTACATCAAGGTGTCGTCGGTCCTTTTTAAGTTTCGTGGTAAGGGCCCGCGTGACCCTGGCCACGCGCGTTTCGGGACACGTGTCTCGAACGACGGGAAAAGACAAAAGAAACGTTAAAGTCAGTATTAGTTGAGAAGCCGGAGAGAACGGATGCGAAAGGTGTGCAGAGTGTGAATTGAGAAGCGAGAGCGAGCGAGTGTAGAAGCCGAAGAGTGTGAATCGGGAAGTCGAAAGCCGCGTCTGAAAATAAGACGTACGACAGCATTGTAATTATTTCGTTGCTTCGAATATTATTAATTAAATCAAAACATCATTACTTGTCCTTTCCTCTAAGACCCATTAAGATACTACATATATACCATATATTGTCCTGCATATATTTCCTGTTATTATATAATTTTGTCAGCGATTTCGGACCTCACGTGGCACTGTACTGTGTGAAAATATTACTATTAATGTAAAACTATTGATAAACTGTAAACTGTTGTCAGTAGGCAACTCGATAAAGACTTCGGACTTCTCGAGCTGGGGCGAATATTTCAATGTCCCTATGTGCCAAACCGTTTGTTCGTGACACACCTTTAGGCGTCGCACGCTCGCTGCGCTCGCTCCAAAACTATAGCCTAACCTAAAACCAATCACACTTGCGTTCGTTATCCGAGAAGAAGGGGCCCACTTTCAAATTTGCTTACGTGTCGGATCGGTTGTGAGGTTGGACTAGATTTTTACGAGCGAGCGGAGCGAGCGAGCAACGATTACAATTTCCAAGCTATACATATATATTATATTGTTCTGCATATATTTCCTATTATTACCTAATTTTGTCTGCGATTTCGGACCTCACGTTGTTCTGTACTGTGTGAAAATATTACTATTAATGTAAAACTATTGATAAACTGTAAACTTTTGTCAGTACGCAATTCGATAAAGACTTCCGACTCCTCGGGCTGGTGCGAATATTTCAATGTCCCTATGTGCCAAACAGTTGGTTCGTGACACACCTTTACGCGTCGCACGCTCGCTGCGCTCGCTCGAAAACTATAGCCTAACCTAAAACCAATCCCTCTTGCGTTCGTTATCCGAGAAGAAGGCGACTAATTTCAAATTTGCGAACGTGTCGGATCGGTTGTGAGGTTGGACTAGATTTTTACGAGCGAGCGGAGCGAGCGAGCAACAATTACAATTTCCAATCTATATATATACCATAAATTGTCCTGCATATATTTCCTGTTATTCCATAATTTTGTCAGCGATTTCGGACCTCACGTGGCACTCTACTGTGTGAAAATAGTACTATTAATGTAAAACTATTGATAAACTGTAAACTTTTGTCAGTAGGCAACTCGATAAAGATTTCCGACTCCTCGGGCTGGTGCGAATATTTCAATGTCCCTATGTGCCAAACCGTTGGTTCGTGACACACCTTTAGGCGTCGCACGCTCGCTGCGCCCGCTCCAAAACTATAGCCGAACCTAAAACCAATCACTCTTGCGTTCGTTATCCGAGAAGAAGGGGCCTAATTTCAAATTTGCTTACGTGTCTGATCGGTTGTGAGGTTGGACTAGATTTTTACGAGCGAGCGGAGCGAGCGAGCAACGATTACAATTTCCAAGCTATACATATATATTATATTGTTCTGCATATATTTCCTATTATTACCTAATTTTGTCTGCGATTTCGGACCTCACGTTGTTCTGTACTGTGTGAAAATATTACTATTAATGTAAAACTATTGATAAACTGTAAACTTTTGTCAGTACGCAATTCGATAAAGACTTCCGACTCCTCGGGCTGGTGCGAATATTTCAATGTCCCTATGTGCCAAACAGTTGGTTCGTGACACACCTTTACGCGTCGCACGCTCGCTGCGCTCGCTCGAAAACTATAGCCTAACCTAAAACCAATCCCTCTTGCGTTCGTTATCCGAGAAGGAGGCGACTAATTTCAAATTTGCGAACGTGTCGGATCGGTTGTGAGGTTGGACTAGATTTTTACGAGCGAGCGGAGCGAGCGAGCAACAATTACAATTTCCAATCTCTATATATACCATAAATTGTCCTGCATATATTTCCTGTTATTCCATAATTTTGTCAGCGATTTCGGACCTCACGTGGCACTCTACTGTGTGAAAATAGTACTATTAATGTAAAACTATTGATAAACTGTAAACTTTTGTCAGTAGGCAACTCGATAAAGACTTCCGACTCCTCGGGCTGGTGCGAATATTTCAATGTCCCTATGTGCCAAACCGTTGGTTCGTGACACACCTTTAGGCGTCGCACGCTCGCTGCGCCCGCTCCAAAACTATAGCCTAACCTAAAACCAATCACTCTTGCGTTCGTTATCCGAGAAGAAGGGGCCTAATTTCAAATTTGCTTACGTGTCTGATCGGTTGTGAGGTTGGACTAGATTTTTACGAGCGAGCGGAGCGAGCGAGCAACGATTACAATTTACAAGCTATACATATATCTTATATTGTTCTGCATATATTTCCTATTATTACCTAATTTTGTCCGCGATTTCAGACCTCACGTTGCACTGTACTGTGTGAAAATATTACTATTAATGTAAAACTATTGATAAACTGTAAACTTTTGTCAGTAGGCAACTCGATAAAGACTTCCGACTCCTCGGGCTGGTGCGAATATTTCAATGTCCCTATGTGCCAAACAGTTGGTTCGTGACACACCTTTACGCGTCGCACGCTCGCTGCGCTCGCTCGAAAACTATAGCCTAACCTAAAACCAATCCCTCTTGCGTTCGTTATCCGAGAAGGAGGCGACTAATTTCAAATTTGCGAACGTGTCGGATCGGTTGTGAGGTTGGACTAGATTTTTACGAGCGAGCGGAGCGAGCGAGCAACAATTACAATTTCCAATCTCTATATATACCATAAATTGTCCTGCATATATTTCCTGTTATTCCATAATTTTGTCAGCGATTTCGGACCTCACGTGGCACTCTACTGTGTGAAAATAGTACTATTAATGTAAAACTATTGATAAACTGTAAACTTTTGTCAGTAGGCAACTCGATAAAGACTTCCGACTCCTCGGGCTGGTGCGAATATTTCAATGTCCCTATGTGCCAAACCGTTGGTTCGTGACACACCTTTAGGCGTCGCACGCTCGCTGCGCCCGCTCCAAAACTATAGCCTAACCTAAAACCAATCACTCTTGCGTTCGTTATCCGAGAAGAAGGGGCCTAATTTCAAATTTGCTTACGTGTCTGATCGGTTGTGAGGTTGGACTAGATTTTTACGAGCGAGCGGAGCGAGCGAGCAACGATTACAATTTACCAGCTATACATATATCTTATATTGTTCTGCATATATTTCCTATTATTACCTAATTTTGTCCGCGATTTCAGACCTCACGTTGCACTGTACTGTGTGAAAATATTACTATTAATGTAAAACTATTGATAAACTGTAAACTTTTGTCAGTAGGCAACTCGATAAAGACTTCCGACTCCTCGGGCTGGTGCGAATATTTCAATGTCCCTATGTGCCAAACCGTTGGTTCGTGACACACCTTTAGGCGTCGCACGCTCGCTGCGCCGGCTCCAAAACTATAGCCCAACCTAAAACCAATCACTCTTGCGTTCGTTCTCCGAGAAGAAGGGGCCTAATTCCAAATTTGCTTACGTGTCGGATCGGTTGTGAGGTTGGACTAGATTTTTACGAGCGAGCGGAGAGAGCGAGCAACGATTACAATTTCCAAGCTATACATATATGTTATATTGTTCTGCATATATTTCCTATTATTACCTAATTTTGTCTGCGATTTCGGACCTCACGTTGTACTGTACTGTGTGAAAATATTACTATTAATGTAAAACTATTGATAAACTGTAAACTTTTGTCAGTAGGCAACTCGATAAAGACTTCCGACTCCTCGGGCTGGTGCGAATATTTCAATGTCCCTATGTGCCAAACCGTTGGTTCGTGACACACCTTTAGGCGTCGCACGCTCGCTGCGCCGGCTCCAAAACTATAGCCCAACCTAAAACCAATCACTCTTGCGTTCGTTCTCCGAGAAGGAGGGGCCTAATTCCAAATTTGCTTACGTGTCGGATCGGTTGTGAGGTTGGACTAGATTTTTACGAGCGAGCGGAGAGAGCGAGCAACGATTACAATTTCCAAGCTATACATATATGTTATATTGTTCTGCATATATTTCCTATTATTACCTAATTTTGTCTGCGATTTCGGACCTCACGTTGTACTGTACTGTGTGAAAATATTACTATTAATGTAAAACTATTGATAAACTGTACACTTTTGTCAGTACGCAATTCGATAAAGACTTCCGACTTCTCGGGCTGATGCGAATATTTCAATGTCCCTATGTGCCAAACCGTAGTTTCGTGACACACCTTTAGGCCTAGCACGCTCGCTGCGCTCGCTCCAAAACTATAGCCTAACCTAAAACCAATCACTCTTGCGTTCGTTATCCGAGAAGAAGGGGCCTAATTTCAAATTTGCTTACGTGTCGGATCGGTTGTGAGGTTGGACTAGATTTTTACGAGCGAGCGGAGCGAGCGAGCAACGATTACAATTTCCAAGCTATACATATATCTTATATTGTTCTGCATATATTTCCTATTATTACCTAATTTTGTCTGCGATTTCGGTCCTCACGTTGCACTGTACTGTGTGAAAATATTACTATTAATGTAAAACTATTGATAAACTGTAAACTTTTGTCAGAACGCAATTCGATAAAGACTTCCGACTTCTCGGGCTGGTGCGAATATTTCAATGTCCCTATGTGCCAAACCGTTTGTTCGTGACACACCTTTAGGCGTCGCACGCTCGCTGCGCTCGCTCCAAAACTATAGCCTAACCTAAAACCAATCACACTTGCGTTCGTTATCCGAGAAGAAGGGGCCCACTTTCAAATTTGCTTACGTGTCGGATCGGTTGTGAGGTTGGACTAGATTTTTACGAGCGAGCGGAGCGAGCGAGCAACGATTACAATTTCCATGCTATATATATACCATATATTGTCCTGCATATATTTCCTGTTATTATATAATTTTGTCAGCGATTTCGGACCTCACGTGGCACTGTACTGTGTGAAAATATTACTATTAATGTAAAACTATTGATAAACTGTAAACTGTTGTCAGTAGGCAACTCGATAAAGACTTCCGACTTCTCGGGCTGGTGCGAATATTTCAATGTCCCTATGTGCCAAACCGTTTGTTCGTGACACACCTTTAGGCGTCGCACGCTCGCTGCGCTCGCTCCAAAACTATAGCCTAACCTAAAACCAATCACACTTGCGTTCGTTATCCGAGAAGAAGGGGCCCACTTTCAAATTTGCTTACGTGTCGGATCGGTTGTGAGGTTGGACTAGATTTTTACGAGCGAGCGGAGCGAGCGAGCAACGATTACAATTTCCAAGCTATACATATATATTATATTGTTCTGCATATATTTCCTATTATTACCTAATTTTGTCTGCGGTTTCGGTCCTCACGTTGCACTGTACTGTGTGAAAATATTACTATTAATGTAAAACTATTGATAAATTGTAAACTTTTGTCAGTACGCAATTCGATAAAGACTTCCGACTCCTCGGGCTGGTGCGAATATTTCAATGTCCCTATGTGCCAAACCGTTGGTTCGCGACACACCTTTAGGCGTCGCACGCTCGCTGCGCTCGCTCCAAAACTATAGCCTAACCTAAAACCAATCACTCTTGCGTTCGTTATCCGAGAAGGAGGGGCCTAATTTCAAATTTGCTTACGTGTCGGATCGGTTGTGAGGTTGGACTAGATTTTTACGAGCGAGCGGAGCGAGCGAGCAACGATTACAATTTCCAAGCTATACATATATCTTATATTGTTCTGCATATATTTCCTATTATTACCTAATTTTGTCTGCGATTTCGGACCTCACGTTGTTCTGTACTGTGTGAAAATATTACTATTAATGTAAAACTATTGATAAACTGTAAACTTTTGTCAGTACGCAATTCGATAAAGACTTCCGACTCCTCGGGCTGGTGCGAATATTTCAATGTCCCTATGTGCCAAACAGTTGGTTCGTGACACACCTTTACGCGTCGCACGCTCGCTGCGCTCGCTCGAAAACTATAGCCTAACCTAAAACCAATCCCTCTTGCGTTCGTTATCCGAGAAGGAGGCGACTAATTTCAAATTTGCGAACGTGTCGGATCGGTTGTGAGGTTGGACTAGATTTTTGCGAGCGAGCGGAGCGAGCGAGCAACAATTACAATTTCCAATCTATATATATACCATAAATTGTCCTGCATATATTTCCTATTATTACCTAATTTTGTCTGCGATTTCGGACCTCACGTTGTACTGTACTGTGTGAAAATATTACTATTAATGTAAAACTATTGATAAACTGTACACTTTTGTCAGTACGCAATTCGATAAAGACTTCCGACTTCTCGGGCTGGTGCGAATATTTCAATGTCCCTATGTGCCAAACCGTTTGTTCGTGACACACCTTTAGGCGTCGCACGCCCGCTGCGCTCGCTCCAAAACTATAGCCTAACCTAAAACCAATCACACTTGCGTTCGTTATCCGAGAAGAAGGGGCCCACTTTCAAATTTGCTTACGTGTCGGATCGGTTGTGAGGTTGGACTAGATTTTTACGAGCGAGCGGAGCGAGCGAGCAACGATTACAATTTCCAAGCTATACATATATATTATATTGTTCTGCATATATTTCCTATTATTACCTAATTTTGTCTGCGATTTCGGACCTCACGTTGTTCTGTACTGTGTGAAAATATTACTATTAATGTAAACCTATTGATAAACTGTAAACTTTTGTCAGTACGCAATTCGATAAAGACTTCCGACTCCTCGGGCTGGTGCGAATATTTCAATGTCCCTATGTGCCAAACAGTTGGTTCGTGACACATCATTAGGCGTCGCACGCTCGCTGCGCTCGCTCGAAAACAATAGCCTAACCTAAAACCAATCACTCTTGCGTTCGTTATCCGAGAAGAAGGGGCCTAATTTCAAATTTGCTTACGTGTCGGATCGGTTGTGAGGTTGGACTAGATTTTTACGAGCGAGCGGAGCGAGCGAGCAACGATTACAATTTCCATGCTATATATATGTAGTATCGTGGACAAAAGGCCGAAGATATCTGCCGAATCGTAAACAATGTCGCGAGAGCCGCGGCATCGTCGGGTACATCAAGGTGTCGTCGGTCCTTTTTAAGTTTCGTGGTAAGGGCCCGCGTGACCCTGGCCACGCGCGTTTCGGGACACGTGTCTCGAACGACGGGAAAAGACAAAAGAAACGTTAAAGTCAGTATTAGTTGAGAAGCCGGAGAGAACGGATGCGAAAGGTGTGCAGAGTGTGAATTGAGAAGCGAGAGCGAGCGAGTGTAGAAGCCGAAGAGTGTGAATCGGGAAGTTGAAAGCCGCGTCTGAAAATAAGACGTACGACAGCATTGTAATTATTTCGTTGCTTCGAATATTATTAATTAAATCAAAACATCATTACTTGTCCTTTCCTCTAAGACCCATTAAGATACTACATAATTTTGGGGGCTCGTCCGGGATCTAGAGCGCTAAGTGACAAGTGAAAGTGATATTTCGGAACGATGAGTGACTACAATGCAGGTGAAGCAGTTTTGACTGACGAGCAGGTGGCTCAGATGCAAATACCTGAGTTGAAAGACGAGCTGAGAAAACGACGGCTGAGATTAACGGGTAGAAAGGGCGAGCTGGTAGCGCGACTGCTGGCTGCGGTACGTTTAGACCGGGAACACGGTGCACGGGAGGAAGACGACGACGACGATGATGTTTTAGAAGACGACGACGACGATGAGATGGGCGTGATTGGGGACCGTTTAGACGGCAACGGTCCAGGGAATCACGATCTTAGTAGTCAAGACGGCGGAGTTCGGGTGACTCCAGTGGTAAGACGACGAAGACAAGACGAGCCTAAGTGCACGGCGTTAACGTTCGAAGACGTAAAAGACTCGTTAGGAAGATTTAGCGGAGATGATCTACCGAATGTAAGCCAGTGGATAAAGGATTTCGAGGAAATGGCGGAAGTGTGTGGCTGGTCGGACATCCACATGGTGGTTTTCGCCAGGAAGCTTCTCACAGGCTCTGCTCAAGCCTTCGCACGCCAAGAACGATGCACGAAGTCCTGGGCGAAGTTTAAAAAGGCGTTGGTAGATGAATTCCCAGACATAGTGAGTGACCGGGAGGTACATCAAGAATTAGCACATAGAACGAAAAGAACAGACGAGAGTCTGCTTCAGTATATGTATAATATGCGTGAGATTGCGGGACAAGGAAGAGTCGATACACAGTCTGTAATCGACTATATTATCCAGGGTATTCCCGATGAGGTCGCGAATAAAACCATACTATACGGGGCCAGGAATATGCAGCAGCTGAAAGAACGCTTTAAGCGGTATGAAGCGATGAAAAGTGAGATGAGGACGAAAACAAAATTTGGGGAATGCAAGGACGATGAAGCGGAACGATCAGCAATACGGAAGCAGTCGAGGCAAACGAGCAGTGATCCCAAAAGGTGCTTCAATTGCGGCGGTGACGATCACTTAAGTGTTACGTGTCCAAAGAAAGAGAAAGGTGTGAAGTGCTTTAGCTGCAACGAATTTGGACATGTTGCGGCGAAGTGTACTGCACGACCAAAGGAGACTTACGTCATCTCGAGGCACGAGAAGAAGGAGTACGTGAAAGAAGTGTCGATAGATGACTGTAAGATTACATGGTTAGTAGATACGGGTAGTGATCTCACGTTCATACGATCAGACGAGTATGCGAGGTTAGGATCACCACCGCTAGGAAATTGTAAACTTAAGTTTGATGGTTTGGGTTCCGCTGACAATGAGACCTCGGGTGAATTTTCGAAGGTAATGACGGCCGACGGGCAGGCTGACGGTCACGAAGACGCGTCGGATATATTGAGGGTCAACGTGATAGAACAGTTTGACGAGATAGATGTAGCGCACATAGAGGAACCTCGCTACCGTGAGGCGATTCGCGATATCGTTAGGGGGTATAAGTCAGAGAAGACGCGGGATGTCGGGATAACCGCGAAAATCGTGTTGAAAAGCGACAAACCCGTAGTACAAAGACCGCGAAGACTGGCGCCGTCTGAGAAAAGAGAAATAGACGACTTGGTGAAGTTGCGAAAAAACGAAGGCGATTTTAAGTGTCAGGTATGTCATAGGCCGGGCAAAAATATGGAGTACGCGGATACCCCGAGTAGAAATTCACTGCCGGGTGCTGTGTATGTGGCTGAGTGTGAGGACGGGCTGATTGCACGGTTGAGAAGCGCACAGAAGAAGGGCATTGAAGTCCGTAAGATTTTAGATGCCGCAACGTGTAGTCAGGCCGATAGATATGTAACCAGAAGATTAATCGACGAAGAGTGGGGCGTGAATTTCGAAAAACAGCGTCGTGAGTTACGTGAGGACGCGAAAAGGAAGATCGCTGCGACGCAAGAAGAAAACAAAAGGAATTTTAACAAAAGACGGAAGAGCGCGAAGCAGTACCTAAGGGGAGATTTGGTAGCAATTAAGAGAACTCAGTTTGGCCCTGGTTTAAAACTCGGGGGAAAATTTTTAGGTCCGTACCGGGTATTGCGAACGATGCGGAATGACCGATACATGGTGGAGAAGGTGGGGGAGCATGAGGGGCCTACGGACACGTCGACGACCGCCGACTTCATGAAGCCTTGGGTCCTCAACGCCGAAGACGACGCATCCGACGATAGCGAAATTGAAGACCACATCTGAGGGCAGATGTTATTGCAGGATGGCCGAATGTAGTATCGTGGACAAAAGGCCTAAGATATCTGCCGAATCGTAAACAATGTCGCGAGAGCCGCGGCATCGTCGGGTACATCAAGGTGTCGTCGGTCCTTTTTAAGTTTCGTGGTAAGGGCCCGCGTGACCCTGGCCACGCGCGTTTCGGGACACGTGTCTCGAACGACGGGAAAAGACAAAAGAAACGTTAAAGTCAGTATTAGTTGAGAAGCCGGAGAGAACGGATGCGAAAGGTGTGCAGAGTGTGAATTGAGAAGCGAGAGCGAGCGAGTGTAGAAGCCGAAGAGTGTGAATCGGGAAGTCGAAAGCCGCGTCTGAAAATAAGACGTACGACAGCATTATAATTATTTCGTTGCTTCGAATATTATTAATTAAATCAAAACATCATTACTTGTCCTTTCCTCTAAGACCCATTAAGATACTACATATATACCATATATTGTCCTGCATATATTTCCTGTTATTATATAATTTTGTCAGCGATTTCGGACCTCACGTGGCACTGTACTGTGTGAAAATATTACTATTAATGTAAAACTATTGATAAACTGTAAACTGTTGTCAGTAGGCAACTCGATAAAGACTTCCGACTTCTCGGGCTGGTGCGAATATTTCAATGTCCCTATGTGCCAAACCGTTTGTTCGTGACACACCTTTAGGCGTCGCACGCTCGCTGCGCCGGCTCCAAAACTATAGCCCAACCTAAAACCAATCACTCTTGCGTTCGTTCTCCGAGAAGAAGGGGCCTAATTCCAAATTTGCTTACGTGTCGGATCGGTTGTGAGGTTGGACTAGAATTTACGAGCGAGCGGAGAGAGCGAGCAACGATTACAATTTCCAAGCTATACATATATGTTATATTGTTCTGCATATATTTCCTATTATTACCTAATTTTGTCTGCGATTTCGGACCTCACGTTGTACTGTACTGTGTGAAAATATTACTATTAATGTAAAACTATTGATAAACTGTACACTTTTGTCAGTACGCAATTCGATAAAGACTTCCGACTTCTCGGGCTGGTGCGAATATTTCAATGTCCCTATGTGCCAAACCGTAGTTTCGTGACACACCTTTAGGCCTAGCACGCTCGCTGCGCTCGCTCCAAAACTATAGCCTAACCTAAAACCAATCACGCTTGCGTTCGTTATCCGAGAAGAAGGGGCCTAATTTCAAATTTGCTTACGTGTCGGATCGGTTGTGAGGTTGGACTAGATTTTTACGAGCGAGCGGAGCGAGCGAGCAACGATTACAATTTCCAAGCTATACATATATCTTATATTGTTCTGCATATATTTCCTATTATTACCTAATTTTGTCTGCGATTTCGGTCCTCACGTTGCACTGTACTGTGTGAAAATATTACTATTAATGTAAAACTATTGATAAACTGTAAACTTTTGTCAGTACGCAATTCGATAAAGACATCCGACTTCTCGGGCTGGTGCGAATATTTCAATGTCCCTATGTGCCAAACCGTTTGTTCGTGACACATCATTAGGCGTCGCACGCTCGCTGCGCTCGCTCGAAAACAATAGCCTAACCTAAAACCAATCACTCTTGCGTTCGTTATCCGAGAAGAAGGGGCCTAATTTCAAATTTGCTTACGTGTCGGATCGGTTGTGAGGTTGGACTAGATTTTTACGAGCGAGCGGAGCGAGCGAGCAACGATTACAATTTCCATGCTATATATATACCATATATTGTCCTGCATATATTTCCTGTTATTATATAATTTTGTCAGCGATTTCGGACCTCACGTGGCACTGTACTGTGTGAAAATATTACTATTAATGTAAAACTATTGATAAACTGTAAACTGTTGTCAGTAGGCAACTCGATAAAGACTTCCGACTTCTCGGGCTGGTGCGAATATTTCAATGTCCCTATGTGCCAAACCGTTTGTTCGTGACACACCTTTAGGCGTCGCACGCTCGCTGCGCTCGCTCCAAAACTATAGCCTAACCTAAAACCAATCACACTTGCGTTCGTTATCCGAGAAGAAGGGGCCCACTTTCAAATTTGCTTACGTGTCGGATCGGTTCTGAGGTTGGTCTAGATTTTTACCAGCGAGCGGAGCCAGCGAGCAACGATTACAATTTCCAAGCTATACATATATATTATATTGTTCTGCATATATTTCCTATTATTACCTAATTTTGTCTGCGATTTCGGACCTCACGTTGTTCTGTACTGTGTGAAAATATTACTATTAATGTAAAACTATTGATAAACTGTAAACTTTTGTCAGTACGCAATTCGATAAAGACTTCCGACTCCTCGGGCTGGTGCGAATATTTCAATGTCCCTATGTGCCAAACAGTTGGTTCGTGACACACCTTTACAGGTCGCACGCTCGCTGCGCTCGCTCGAAAACTATAGCCTAACCTAAAACCAATCCCTCTTGCCTTCGTTATCCGAGAAGGAGGCGACTAATTTCAAATTTGCGAACGTGTCGGATCGGTTGTGAGGTTGGACTAGATTTTTACGAGCGAGCGGAGCGAGCGAGCAACAATTACAATTTCCAATCTCTATATATACCATAAATTGTCCTGCATATATTTCCTGTTATTCCATAATTTTGTCAGCGATTTCGGACCTCACGTGGCACTCTACTGTGTGAAAATAGTACTATTAATGTAAAACTATTGATAAACTGTAAACTTTTGTCAGTAGGCAACTCGATAAAGACTTCCGACTCCTCGGGCTGGTGCGAATATTTCAATGTCCCTTTGTGCCAAACCGTTGGTTCGTGACACACCTTTAGGCGTCGCACGCTCGCTGCGCCCGCTCCAAAACTATAGCCTAACCTAAAACCAATCACTCTTGCGTTCGTTATCCGAGAAGAAGGGGCCTAATTTCAAATTTGCTTACGTGTCTGATCGGTTGTGAGGTTGGACTAGATTTTTACGAGCGAGCGGAGCGAGCGAGCAACGATTACAATTTACAAGCTATACATATATCTTATATTGTTCTGCATATATTTCCTATTATTACCTAATTTTGTCCGCGATTTCAGACCTCACGTTGCACTGTACTGTGTGAAAATATTACTATTAATGTAAAACTATTGATAAACTGTAAACTTTTGTCAGTAGGCAACTCGATAAAGACTTCCGACTCCTCGGGCTGGTGCGAATATATCAATGTCCCTATGTGCCAAACCGTTGGTTCGTGACACACCTTTAGGCGTCGCACGCTCGTTGCGCCGGCTCCAAAACTATAGCCCAACCTAAAACCAATCACTCTTGCGTTCGTTCTCCGAGAAGAAGGGGCCTAATTCCAAATTTGCTTACGTGTCGGATCGGTTGTGAGGTTGGACTAGATTTTTACGAGCGAGCGGAGAGAGCGAGCAACGATTACAATTTCCAAGCTATACATATATGTTATATTGTTCTGCATATATTTCCTATTATTACCTAATTTTGTCTGCGATTTCGGACCTCACGTTGTACTGTACTGTGTGAAAATATTACTATTAATGTAAAACTATTGATAAACTGTACACTTTTTTCAGTACGCAATTCGATAAAGACTTCCGACTTCTCGGGCTGGTGCGAATATTTCAATGTCCCTATGTGCCAAACCGTAGTTTCGTGACACACCTTTAGGCCTAGCACGCTCGCTGCGCTCGCTCCAAAACTATAGCCTAACCTAAAACCAATCACTCTTGCGTTCGTTATCCGAGAAGAAGGGGCCTAATTTCAAATTTGCTTACGTGTCGGATCGGTTGTGAGGTTGGACTAGATTTTTACGAGCGAGCGGAGCGAGCGAGCAACGATTACAATTTCCAAGCTATACATATATCTTATATTGTTCTGCATATATTTCCTATTATTACCTAATTTTGTCTGCGATTTCGGTCCTCACGTTGCACTGTACTGTGTGAAAATATTACTATTAATGTAAAACTATTGATAAACTGTAAACTTTTGTCAGTACGCAATTCGATAAAGACTTCCGACTTCTCGGGCTGGTGCGAATATTTCAATGTCCCTATGTGCCAAACCGTTTGTTCGTGACACATCATTAGGCGTCGCACGCTCGCTGCGCTCGCTCGAAAACAATAGCCTAACCTAAAACCAATCACTCTTGCGTTCGTTATCCGAGAAGAAGGGGCCTAATTTCAAATTTGCTTACGTGTCGGATCGGTTGTGAGGTTGGACTAGATTTTTACGAGCGAGCGGAGCGAGCGAGCAACGATTACAATTTCCATGCTATATATATACCATATATTGTCCTGCATATATTTCCTGTTATTATATAATTTTGTCAGCGATTTCGGTCCTCACGTGGCACTGTACTGTGTGAAAATATTACTATTAATGTAAAACTATTGATAAACTGTAAACTGTTGTCAGTAGGCAACTCGATAAAGACTTCCGACTTCTCGGGCTGGTGCGAATATTTCAATGTCCCTATGTGCCAAACCGTTTGTTCGTGACACACCTTTAGGCGTCGCACGCTCGCTGCGCTCGCTCCAAAACTATAGCCTAACCTAAAACCAATCACACTTGCGTTCGTTATCCGAGAAGAAGGGGCCCACTTTCAAATTTGCTTACGTGTCGGATCGGTTGTGAGGTTGGACTAGATTTTTACGAGCGAGCGGAGCGAGCGAGCAACGATTACAATTTCCAAGCTATACATATATATTATATTGTTCTGCATATATTTCCTATTATTACCTAATTTTGTCTGCGATTTCGGACCTCACGTTGTTCTGTACTGTGTGAAAATATTACTATTAATGTAAAACTATTGATAAACTGTAAACTTTTGTCAGTACGCAATTCGATAAAGACTTCCGACTCCTCGGGCTGGTGCGAATATTTCAATGTCCCTATGTGCCAAACAGTTGGTTCGTGACACACCTTTACGCGTCGCACGCTCGCTGCGCTCGCTCGAAAACTATAGCCTAACCTAAAACCAATCCCTCTTGCGTTCGTTATCCGAGAAGGAGGCGACTAATTTCAAATTTGCGAACGTGTCGGATCGGTTGTGAGGTTGGACTAGATTTTTACGAGCGAGCGGAGCGAGCGAGCAACAATTACAATTTCCAATCTATATATATACCATAAATTGTCCTGCATATATTTCCTGTTATTCCATAATTTTGTCAGCGATTTCGGACCTCACGTGGCACTCTACTGTGTGAAAATAGTACTATTAATGTAAAACTATTGATAAACTGTAAACTTTTGTCAGTAGGCAACTCGATAAAGACTTCCGACTCCTCGGGCTGGTGCGAATATTTCAATGTCCCTATGTGCCAAACCGTTGGTTCGTGACACACCTTTAGGCGTCGCACGCTCGCTGCGCCGGCTCCAAAACTATAGCCCAACCTAAAACCAATCACTCTTGCGTTCGTTCTCCGAGAAGAAGGGGCCTAATTCCAAATTTGCTTACGTGTCGGATCGGTTGTGAGGTTGGACTAGATTTTTACGAGCGAGCGGAGAGAGCGAGCAACGATTACAATTTCCAAGCTATACATATATGTTATATTGTTCTGCATACATTTCCTATTATTACCTAATTTTGTCTGCGATTTCGGACCTCACGTTGTACTGTACTGTGTGAAAATATTACTATTAATGTAAAACTATTGATAAACTGTACACTTTTGTCAGTACGCAATTCGATAAAGACTTCCGACTTCTCGGGCTGGTGCGAATATTTCAATGTCCCTATGTGCCAAACCGTAGTTTCGTGACACACATTTAGGCCTAGCACGCTCGCTGCGCTCGCTCCAAAACTATAGCCTAACCTAAAACCAATCACTCTTGCGTTCGTTATCCGAGAAGAAGGGGCCTAATTTCAAATTTGCTTACGTGTCGGATCGGTTGTGAGGTTGGACTAGATTTTTACGAGCGAGCGGAGCGAGCGAGCAACGATTACAATTTCCAAGCTATACATATATCTTATATTGTTCTGCATATATTTCCTATTATTACCTAATTTTGTCTGCGATTTCGGTCCTCACGTTGCACTGTACTGTGTGAAAATATTACTATTAATGTAAAACTATTGATAAACTGTAAACTTTTGTCAGTACGCAATTCGATAAAGACTTCCGACTTCTCGGGCTGGTGCGAATATTTCAATGTCCCTATGTGCCAAACCGTTTGTTCGTGACACATCATTAGGCGTCGCACGCTCGCTGCGCTCGCTCGAAAACAATAGCCTAACCTAAAACCAATCACTCTTGCGTTCGTTATCCGAGAAGAAGGGGCCTAATTTCAAATTTGCTTACGTGTCGGATCGGTTGTGAGGTTGGACTAGATTTTTACGAGCGAGCGGAGCGAGCGAGCAACGATTACAATTTCCATGCTATATATATACCATATATTGCCCTGCATATATTTCCTGTTATTATATAATTTTGTCAGCGATTTCGGACCTCACGTGGCACTGTACTGTGTGAAAATATTACTATTAATGTAAAACTATTGATAAACTGTAAACTGTTGTCAGTAGGCAACTCGATAAAGACTTCCGACTTCTCGGGCTGGTGCGAATATTTCAATGTCCCTATGTGCCAAACCGTTTGTTCGTGACACACCTTTAGGCGTCGCACGCTCGCTGCGCTCGCTCCAAAACTATAGCCTAACCTAAAACCAATCACACTTGCGTTCGTTATCCGAGAAGAAGGGGCCCACTTTCAAATTTGATTACGTGTCGGATCGGTTGTGAGGTTGGTCTAGATTTTTACGAGCGAGCGGAGCGAGCGAGCAACGATTACAATTTCCAAGCTATACATATATATTATATTGTTCTGCATATATTTCCTATTATTACCTAATTTTGTCTGCGATTTCGGACCTCACGTTGTTCTGTACTGTGTGAAAATATTACTATTAATGTAAAACTATTGATAAACTGTAAACTTTTGTCAGTACGCAATTCGATAAAGACTTCCGACTCCTCGGGCTGGTGCGAATATTTCAATGTCCCTATGTGCCAAACAGTTGGTTCGTGACACATCATTAGGTGTCGCACGCTCGCTGCGCTCGCTCGAAAACAATAGCCTAACCTAAAACCAATCACTCTTGCGTTCGTTATCCGAGAAGAAGGGGCCTAATTTCAAATTTGCTTACGTGTCGGATCGGTTGTGAGGTTGGACTAGATTTTTACGAGCGAGCGGAGCGAGCGAGCAACGATTACAATTTCCATGCTATATATATGTAGTATCGTGGACAAAAGGCCTAAGATATCTGCCGAATCGTAAACAATGTCGCGAGAGCCGCGGCATCGTCGGGTACATCAAGGTGTCGTCGGTCCTTTTTAAGTTTCGTGGTAAGGGCCCGCGTGACCCTGGCCACGCGCGTTTCGGGACACGTGTCTCGAACGACGGGAAAAGACAAAAGAAACGTTAAAGTCAGTATTAGTTGAGAAGCCGGAGAGAACGGATGCGAAAGGTGTGCAGAGTGTGAATTGAGAAGCGAGAGCGAGCGAGTGTAGAAGCCGAAGAGTGTGAATCGGGAAGTCGAAAGCCGCGTCTGAAAATAAGACGTACGACAGCATTGTAATTATTTCGTTGCTTCGAATATTATTAATTAAATCAAAACATCATTACTTGTCCTTTCCTCTAAGACCCATTAAGATACTACATAATTTTGGGGGCTCGTCCGGGATCTAGAGCGCTAAGTGACAAGTGAAAGTGATATTTCGGAACGATGAGTGACTACAATGCAGGTGAAGCAGTTTTGACTGACGAGCAGGTGGCTCAGATGCAAATACCTGAGTTGAAAGACGAGCTGAGAAAACGACGGCTGAGATTAACGGGTAGAAAGGGCGAGCTGGTAGCGCGACTGCTGGCTGCGGTACGTTTAGACCGGGAACACGGTGCACGGGAGGAAGACGACGACGACGATGATGTTTTAGAAGACGACGACGACGATGAGATGGGCGTGATTGGGGACCGTTTAGACGGCAACGGTCCAGGGAATCACGATCTTAGTAGTCAAGACGGCGGAGTTCGGGTGACTCCAGTGGTAAGACGACGAAGACAAGACGAGCCTAAGTGCACGGCGTTAACGTTCGAAGACGTAAAAGACTCGTTAGGAAGATTTAGCGGAGATGATCTACCGAATGTAAGCCAGTGGATAAAGGATTTCGAGGAAATGGCGGAAGTGTGTGGCTGGTCGGACATCCACATGGTGGTTTTCGCCAGGAAGCTTCTCACAGGCTCTGCTCAAGCCTTCGCACGCCAAGAACGATGCACGAAGTCCTGGGCGAAGTTTAAAAAGGCGTTGGTAGATGAATTCCCAGACATAGTGAGTGACCGGGAGGTACATCAAGAATTAGCACATAGAACGAAAAGAACAGACGAGAGTCTGCTTCAGTATATGTATAATATGCGTGAGATTGCGGGACAAGGAAGAGTCGATACACAGTCTGTAATCGACTATATTATCCAGGGTATTCCCGATGAGGTTGCGAATAAAACCATACTATACGGGGCCAGGAATATGCAGCAGCTGAAGGAACGCTTTAAGCGGTATGAAGCGATGAAAAGTGAGATGAGGACGAAAACAAAATTTGGGGAATGCAAGGACGATGAAGCGGAACGATCAGCAATACGGAAGCAGTCGAGGCAAACGAGCAGTGATCCCAAAAGGTGCTTCAATTGCGGCGGTGACGATCACTTAAGTGTTACGTGTCCAAAGAAAGAGAAAGGTGTGAAGTGCTTTAGCTGCAACGAATTTGGACACGTTGCGGCGAAGTGTACTGCACGACCAAAGGAGACTTACGTCATCTCGAGGCACGAGAAGAAGGAGTACGTGAAAGAAGTGTCGATAGATGACTGTAAGATTACATGGTTAGTAGATACGGGTAGTGATCTCACGTTCATACGATCAGACGAGTATGCGAGGTTAGGATCACCACCGCTAGGAAATTGTAAACTTAAGTTTGATGGTTTGGGTTCCGCTGACAATGAGACCTCGGGTGAATTTACGAAGGTAATGACGGCCGACGGGCAGGCTGACGGTCACGAAGACGCGTCGGATATATTGAGGGTCAACGTGATAGAACAGTTTGACGAGATAGATGTAGCGCACATAGAGGAACCTCGCTACCGTGAAGCGATTCGCGATATCGTTAGGGGGTATAAGTCAGAGAAGACGCGGGATGTCGGGATAACCGCGAAAATCGTGTTGAAAAGCGACAAACCCGTAGTACAAAGACCGCGAAGACTGGCGCCGTCTGAGAAAAGAGAAATAGACGACTTGGTGAAGTTGCGAAAAAACGAAGGCGATTTTAAGTGTCAGGTATGTCATAGGCCGGGCAAAAATATGGAGTACGCGGATACCCCGAGTAGAAATTCACTGCCGGGTGCTGTGTATGTGGCTGAGTGTGAGGACGGGCTGATTGCACGGTTGAGAAGCGCACAGAAGAAGGGCATTGAAGTCCGTAAGATTTTAGATGCCGCAACGTGTAGTCAGGCCGATAGATATGTAACCAGAAGATTAATCGACGAAGAGTGGGGCGTGAATTTCGAAAAACAGCGTCGTGAGTTACGTGAGGACGCGAAAAGGAAGATCGCTGCGACGCAAGAAGAAAACAAAAGGAATTTTAACAAAAGACGGAAGAGCGCGAAGCAGTACCTAAGGGGAGATTTGGTAGCAATTAAGAGAACTCAGTTTGGCCCGGGTTTAAAACTCGGGGGAAAATTTTTAGGTCCGTACCGGGTATTGCGAACGATGCGGAATGACCGATACATGGTGGAGAAGGTGGGGGAGCATGAGGGGCCTACGCACACGTCGACGACCGCCGACTTCATGAAGCCTTGGGTCCTCAACGCCGAAGACGACGCATCCGACGATAGCGAAATTGAAGACCACATCTGAGGGCAGATGTTATTGCAGGATGGCCGAATGTAGTATCGTGGACAAAAGGCCTAAGATATCTGCCGAATCGTAAACAATGTCGCGAGAGCCGCGGCATCGTCGGGTACATCAAGGTGTCGTCGGTCCTTTTTAAGTTTCGTGGTAAGGGCCCGCGTGACCCTGGCCACGCGCGTTTCGGGACACGTGTCTCGAACGACGGGAAAAGACAAAAGAAACGTTAAAGTCAGTATTAGTTGAGAAGCCGGAGAGAACGGATGCGAAAGGTGTGCACAGTGTGAATTGAGAAGCGAGAGCGAGCGAGTGTAGAAGCCGAAGAGTGTGAATCGGGAAGTCGAAAACCGCGTCTGAAAATAAGACGTACGACAGCATTGTAATTATTTCGTTGCTTCGAATATTATTAATTAAATCAAAACATCATTACTTGTCCTTTCCTCTAAGACCCATTAAGATACTACATATATACCATATATTGTCCTGCATATATTTCCTGTTATTATATAATTTTGTCAGCGATTTCGGACCTCACGTGGCACTGTACTGTGTGAAAATATTACTATTAATGTAAAACTATTGATAAACTGTAAACTGTTGTCAGTAGGCAACTCGATAAAGACTTCCGACTTCTCGGGCTGGTGCGAATATTTCAATGTCCCTATGTGCCAAACCGTTTGTTCGTGACACACCTTTAGGCGTCGCACGCTCGCTGCGCTCGCTCCAAAACTATAGCCTAACCTAAAACCAATCACACTTGCGTTCGTTATCCGAGAAGAAGGGGCCCACTTTCAAATTTGCTTACGTGTCGGATCGGTTGTGAGGTTGGACTAGATTTTTACGAGCGAGCGGAGCGAGCGAGCAACGATTACAATTTCCAAGCTATACATATATATTATATTGTTCTGCATATATTTCCTATTATTACCTAATTTTGTCTGCGATTTCGGACCTCACGTTGTTCTGTACTGTGTGAAAATATTACTATTAATGTAAAACTATTGATAAACTGTAAACTTTTGTCAGTACGCAATTCGATAAAGACTTCCGACTCCTCGGGCTGGTGCGAATATTTCAATGTCCCTATGTGCCAAACAGTTGGTTCGTGACACACCTTTACGCGTCGCACGCTCGCTGCGCTCGCTCGAAAACTATAGCCTAACCTAAAACCAATCCCTCTTGCGTTCGTTATCCGAGAAGGAGGCGACTAATTTCAAATTTGCGAACGTGTCGGATCGGTTGTGAGGTTGGACTAGATTTTTACGAGCGAGCGGAGCGAGCGAGCAACAATTACAATTTCCAATCTATATATATACCATAAATTGTCCTGCATATATTTCCTGTCATTCCATAATTTTGTCAGCGATTTCGGACCTCACGTGGCACTCTACTGTGTGAAAATAGTACTATTAATGTAAAACTATTGATAAACTGTAAACTTTTGTCAGTAGGCAACTCGATAAAGACTTCCGACTCCTCGGGCTGGTGCGAATATTTCAATGTCCCTATGTGCCAAACCGCTGGTTCGTGACACACCTTTAGGCGTCGCACGCTCGCTGCGCCCGCTCCAAAACTATAGCCTAACCTAAAACCAATCACTCTTGCGTTCGTTATCCGAGAAGAAGGGGCCTAATTTCAAATTTGCTTACGTGTCTGATCGGTTGTGAGGTTGGACTAGATTTTTACGAGCGAGCGGAGCGAGCGAGCAACGATTACAATTTACAAGCTATACATATATCTTATATTGTTCTGCATATATTTCCTATTATTACCTAATTTTGTCCGCGATTTCAGACCTCACGTTGCACTGTACTGTGTGAAAATATTACTATTAATGTAAAACTATTGATAAACTGTAAACTTTTGTCAGTAGGCAACTCGATAAAGACTTCCGACTCCTCGGGCTGGTGCGAATATTTCAATGTCCCTATGTGCCAAACCGTTGGTTCGTGACACACCTTTAGGCGTCGCACGCTCGCTGCGCCGGCTCCAAAACTATAGCCCAACCTAAAACCAATCACTCTTGCGTTCGTTCTCCGAGAAGAAGGGGCCTAATTCCAAATTTGCTTACGTGTCGGATCGGTTGTGAGGTTGGACTAGATTTTTACGAGCGAGCGGAGCGAGCGAGCAACGATTACAATTTCCAAGCTATACATATATGTTATATTGTTCTGCATATATTTCCTATTATTACCTAATTTTGTCTGCGATTTCGGACCTCACGTTGTACTGTACTGTGTGAAAATATTACTATTAATGTAAAACTATTGATAAACTGTACACTTTTGTCAGTACGCAATTCGATAAAGACTTCCGACTTCTCGGGCTGGTGCGAATATTTCAATGTCCCTATGTGCCAAACCGTAGTTTCGTGACACACCTTTAGGCGTCGCACGCTCGCTGCGCCGGCTCCAAAACTATAGCCCAACCTAAAACCAATCACTCTTGCGTTCGTTCTCCGAGAAGAAGGGGCCTAATTCCAAATTTGCTTACGTGTCGGATCGGTTGTGAGGTTGGACTAGATTTTTACGAGCGAGCGGAGCGAGCGAGCGACGATTACAATTTCCAAGCTATACATATATGTTATATTGTTCTGCATATATTTCCTATTATTACCTAATTTTGTCTGCGATTTCGGACCTCACGTTGTACTGTACTGTGTGAAAATATTACTATTAATGTAAAACTATTGATAAACTGTAAACTTTTGTCAGTACGCAATTCGATAAAGACTTCCGACTCCTCGGGCTGGTGCGAATATTTCAATGTCCCTATGTGCCAAACAGTTGGTTCGTGACACACCTTTACGCGTCGCACGCTCGCTGCGCTCGCTCGAAAACTATAGCCTAACCTAAAACCAATCCCTCTTGCGTTCGTTATCCGAGAAGGAGGCGACTAATTTCAAATTTGCGAACGTGTCGGATCGGTTGTGAGGTTGGACTAGATTTTTACGAGCGAGCGGAGCGAGCGAGCAACAATTACAATTTCCAATCTATATATATACCATAAATTGTCCTGCATATATTTCCTGTTATTCCATAATTTTGTCAGCGATTTCGGACCTCACGTGGCACTCTACTGTGTGAAAATAGTACTATTAATGTAAAACTATTGATAAACTGTAAACTGTTGTCAGTAGGCAACTCGATAAAGACTTCCGACTTCTCGGGCTGGTGCGAATATTTCAATGTCCCTATGTGCCAAACCGTAGTTTCGTGACACACCTTTAGGCCTAGCACGCTCGCTGCGCTCGCTCCAAAACTATAGCCTAACCTAAAACCAATCACTCTTGCGTTCGTTATCCGAGAAGAAGGGGCCTAATTTCAAATTTGCTTACGTGTCGGATCGGTTGTGAGGTTGGACTAGATTTTTACGAGCGAGCGGAGCGAGCGAGCAACGATTACAATTTCCAAGCTATACATATATATTATATTGTTCTGCATATATTTCCTATTATTACCTAATTTTGTCTGCGATTTCGGACCTCACGTTGTTCTGTACTGTGTGAAAATATTACTATTAATGTAAAACTATTGATAAACTGCAAACTTTTGTCAGTACGCAATTCGATAAAGACTTCCGACTCCTCGGGCTGGTGCGAATATTTCAATGTCCCTATGTGCCAAACAGTTGGTTCGTGACACACCTTTACGCGGCGCACGCTCGCTGCGCTCGCTCGAAAACTATAGCCTAACCTAAAACCAATCCCTCTTGCGTTCGTTATCCGAGAAGGAGGCGACTAATTTCAAATTTGCGAACGTGTCGGATCGGTTGTGAGGTTGGACTAGATTTTTACGAGCGAGCGGAGCGAGCGAGCAACAATTACAATTTCCAATCTATATATATACCATAAATTGTCCTGCATATATTTCCTGTTATTCCATAATTTTGTCAGCGATTTCGGACCTCACGTGGCACACTACTGTGTGAAAATAGTACTATTAATGTAAAACTATTGATAAACTGTAAACTTTTGTCAGTAGGCAACTCGATAAAGACTTCCGACTCCTCGGGCTGGTGCGAATATTTCAATGTCCCTATGTGCCAAACCGTTGGTTCGTGACACACCTTTAGGCGTCGCACGCTCGCTGCGCCGGCTCCAAAACTATAGCCCAACCTAAAACCAATCACTCTTGCGTTCGTTCTCCGAGAAGAAGGGGCCTAATTCCAAATTTGCTTACGTGTCGGATCGGTTGTGAGGTTGGACTAGATTTTTACGAGCGAGCGGAGCGAGCGAGCGACGATTACAATTTCCAAGCTATACATATATGTTATATTGTTCTGCATATATTTCCTATTATTACCTAATTTTGTCTGCGATTTCGGACCTCACGTTGTACTGTACTGTGTGAAAATATTACTATTAATGTAAAACTATTGATAAACTGTAAACTTTTGTCAGTACGCAATTCGATAAAGACTTCCGACTCCTCGGGCTGGTGCGAATATTTCAATGTCCCTATGTGCCAAACAGTTGGTTCGTGACACACCTTTACGCGTCGCACGCTCGCTGCGCTCGCTCGAAAACTATAGCCTAACCTAAAACCAATCCCTCTTGCGTTCGTTATCCGAGAAGGAGGCGACTAATTTCAAATTTGCGAACGTGTCGGATCGGTTGTGAGGTTGGACTAGATTTTTACGAGCGAGCGGAGCGAGCGAGCAACAATTACAATTTCCAATCTATATATATACCATAAATTGTCCTGCATATATTTCCTGTTATTCCATAATTTTGTCAGCGATTTCGGACCTCACGTGGCACTCTACTGTGTGAAAATAGTACTATTAATGTAAAACTATTGATAAACTGTAAACTTTTGTCAGTAGGCAACTCGATAAAGACTTCCGACTCCTCGGGCTGGTGCGAATATTTCAATGTCCCTATGTGCCAAACCGTTGGTTCGTGACACACCTTTAGGCGTCGCACGCTCGCTGCGCCCGCTCCAAAACTATAGCCTAACCTAAAACCAATCACTCTTGCGTTCGTTATCCGAGAAGAAGGGGCCTAATTTCAAATTTGCTTACGTGTCTGATCGGTTGTGAGGTTGGACTAGATTTTTACGAGCGAGCGGAGCGAGCGAGCAACGATTACAATTTACAAGCTATACATATATCTTATATTGTTCTGCATATATTTCCTATTATTACCTAATTTTGTCCGCGATTTCAGACCTCACGTTGCACTGTACTGTGTGAAAATATTACTATTAATGTAAAACTATTGATAAACTGTAAACTTTTGTCAGTAGGCAACTCGATAAAGACTTCCGACTCCTCGGGCTGGTGCGAATATTTCAATGTCCCTATGTGCCAAACCGTTGGTTCGTGACACACCTTTAGGCGTCGCACGCTCGCTGCGCCGGCTCCAAAACTATAGCCCAACCTAAAACCAATCACTCTTGCGTTCGTTCTCCGAGAAGAAGGGGCCTAATTCCAAATTTGCTTACGTGTCGGATCGGTTGTGAGGTTGGACTAGATTTTTACGAGCGAGCGGAGCGAGCGAGCAACGATTACAATTTCCAAGCTATACATATATGTTATATTGTTCTGCATATATTTCCTATTATTACCTAATTTTGTCTGCGATTTCGGACCTCACGTTGTACTGTACTGTGTGAAAATATTACTATTAATGTAAAACTATTGATAAACTGTACACTTTTGTCAGTACGCAATTCGATAAAGACTTCCGACTTCTCGGGCTGGTGCGAATATTTCAATGTCCCTATGTGCCAAACCGTAGTTTCGTGACACACCTTTAGGCCTAGCACGCTCGCTGCGCTCGCTCCAAAACTATAGCCTAACCTAAAACCAATCACTCTTGCGTTCGTTATCCGAGAAGAAGGGGCCTAATTTCAAATTTGCTTACGTGTCGGATCGGTTGTGAGGTTGGACTAGATTTTTACGAGCGAGCGGAGCGAGCGAGCAACGATTACAATTTCCAAGCTATACATATATCTTATATTGTTCTGCATATATTTCCTATTATTACCTAATTTTGTCTGCGATTTCGGTCCTCACGTTGCACTGTACTGTGTGAAAATATTACTATTAATGTAAAACTATTGATAAACTGTAAACTTTTGTCAGTACGCAATTCGATAAAGACTTCCGACTTCTCGGGCTGGTGCGAATATTTCAATGTCCCTATGTGCCAAACCGTTTGTTCGTGACACATCATTAGGCGTCGCACGCTCGCTGCGCTCGCTCGAAAACAATAGCCTAACCTAAAACCAATCACTCTTGCGTTCGTTATCCGAGAAGAAGAGGCCTAATTTCAAATTTGCTTACGTGTCGGATCGGTTGTGAGGTTGGACTAGATTTTTACGAGCGAGCGGAGCGAGCGAGCAACGATTACAATTTCCATGCTATATATATACCATATATTGTCCTGCATATATTTCCTGTTACTTTATAATTTTGTCAGCGATTTCGGACCTCACGTGGCACTGTACTGTGTGAAAATATTACTATTAATGTAAAACTATTGATAAACTGTAAACTGTTGTCAGTAGGCAACTCGATAAAGACTTCCGACTTCTCGGGCTGGTGCGAATATTTCAATGTCCCTATGTGCCAAACCGTAGTTTCGTGACACACCTTTAGGCCTAGCACGCTCGCTGCGCTCGCTCCAAAACTATAGCCTAACCTAAAACCAATCACTCTTGCGTTCGTTATCCGAGAAGAAGGGGCCTAATTTCAAATTTGCTTACGTGTCGGATCGGTTGTGAGGTTGGACTAGATTTTTACGAGCGAGCGGAGCGAGCGAGCAACGATTACAATTTCCAAGCTATACATATATATTATATTGTTCTGCATATATTTCCTATTATTACCTAATTTTGTCTGCGATTTCGGACCTCACGTTGTTCTGTACTGTGTGAAAATATTACTATTAATGTAAAACTATTGATAAACTGCAAACTTTTGTCAGTACGCAATTCGATAAAGACTTCCGACTCCTCGGGCTGGTGCGAATATTTCAATGTCCCTATGTGCCAAACAGTTGGTTCGTGACACACCTTTACGCGGCGCACGCTCGCTGCGCTCGCTCGAAAACTATAGCCTAACCTAAAACCAATCCCTCTTGCGTTCGTTATCCGAGAAGGAGGCGACTAATTTCAAATTTGCGAACGTGTCGGATCGGTTGTGAGGTTGGACTAGATTTTTACGAGCGAGCGGAGCGAGCGAGCAACAATTACAATTTCCAATCTATATATATACCATAAATTGTCCTGCATATATTTCCTGTTATTCCATAATTTTGTCAGCGATTTCGGACCTCACGTGGCACACTACTGTGTGAAAATAGTACTATTAATGTAAAACTATTGATAAACTGTAAACTTTTGTCAGTAGGCAACTCGATAAAGACTTCCGACTCCTCGGGCTGGTGCGAATATTTCAATGTCCCTATGTGCCAAACCGTTGGTTCGTGACACACCTTTAGGCGTCGCACGCTCGCTGCGCCGGCTCCAAAACTATAGCCCAACCTAAAACCAATCACTCTTGCGTTCGTTCTCCGAGAAGAAGGGGCCTAATTCCAAATTTGCTTACGTGTCGGATCGGTTGTGAGGTTGGACTAGATTTTTACGAGCGAGCGGAGCGAGCGAGCGACGATTACAATTTCCAAGCTATACATATATGTTATATTGTTCTGCATATATTTCCTATTATTACCTAATTTTGTCTGCGATTTCGGACCTCACGTTGTACTGTACTGTGTGAAAATATTACTATTAATGTAAAACTATTGATAAACTGTAAACTTTTGTCAGTACGCAATTCGATAAAGACTTCCGACTCCTCGGGCTGGTGCGAATATTTCAATGTCCCTATGTGCCAAACAGTTGGTTCGTGACACACCTTTACGCGTCGCACGCTCGCTGCGCTCGCTCGAAAACTATAGCCTAACCTAAAACCAATCCCTCTTGCGTTCGTTATCCGAGAAGGAGGCGACTAATTTCAAATTTGCGAACGTGTCGGATCGGTTGTGAGGTTGGACTAGATTTTTACGAGCGAGCGGAGCGAGCGAGCAACAATTACAATTTCCAATCTATATATATACCATAAATTGTCCTGCATATATTTCCTGTTATTCCATAATTTTGTCAGCGATTTCGGACCTCACGTGGCACTCTACTGTGTGAAAATAGTACTATTAATGTAAAACTATTGATAAACTGTAAACTGTTCTCAGTAGGCAACTCGATAAAGACTTCCGACTTCTCGGGCTGGTGCGAATATTTCAATGTCCCTATGTGCCAAACCGTAGTTTCGTGACACACCTTTAGGCCTAGCACGCTCGCTGCGCTCGCTCCAAAACTATAGCCTAACCTAAAACCAATCACTCTTGCGTTCGTTATCCGAGAAGAAGGGGCCTAATTTCAAATTTGCTTACGTGTCGGATCGGTTGTGAGGTTGGACTAGATTTTTACGAGCGAGCGGAGCGAGCGAGCAACGATTACAATTTCCAAGCTATACATATATATTATATTGTTCTGCATATATTTCCTATTATTACCTAATTTTGTCTGCGATTTCGGACCTCACGTTGTTCTGTACTGTGTGAAAATATTACTATTAATGTAAAACTATTGATAAACTGCAAACTTTTGTCAGTACGCAATTCGATAAAGACTTCCGACTCCTCGGGCTGGTGCGAATATTTCAATGTCCCTATGTGCCAAACAGTTGGTTCGTGACACACCTTTACGCGGCGCACGCTCGCTGCGCTCGCTCGAAAACTATAGCCTAACCTAAAACCAATCCCTCTTGCGTTCGTTATCCGAGAAGGAGGCGACTAATTTCAAATTTGCGAACGTGTCGGATCGGTTGTGAGGTTGGACTAGATTTTTACGAGCGAGCGGAGCGAGCGAGCAACAATTACAATTTCCAATCTATATATATACCATAAATTGTCCTGCATATATTTCCTGTTATTCCATAATTTTGTCAGCGATTTCGGACCTCACGTGGCACACTACTGTGTGAAAATAGTACTATTAATGTAAAACTATTGATAAACTGTAAACTTTTGTCAGTAGGCAACTCGATAAAGACTTCCGACTCCTCGGGCTGGTGCGAATATTTCAATGTCCCTATGTGCCAAACCGTTGGTTCGTGACACACCTTTAGGCGTCGCACGCTCGCTGCGCCGGCTCCAAAACTATAGCCCAACCTAAAACCAATCACTCTTGCGTTCGTTCTCCGAGAAGAAGGGGCCTAATTCCAAATTTGCTTACGTGTCGGATCGGTTGTGAGGTTGGACTAGATTTTTACGAGCGAGCGGAGCGAGCGAGCGACGATTACAATTTCCAAGCTATACATATATGTTATATTGTTCTGCATATATTTCCTATTATTACCTAATTTTGTCTGCGATTTCGGACCTCACGTTGTACTGTACTGTGTGAAAATATTACTATTAATGTAAAACTATTGATAAACTGTAAACTTTTGTCAGTACGCAATTCGATAAAGACTTCCGACTCCTCGGGCTGGTGCGAATATTTCAATGTCCCTATGTGCCAAACAGTTGGTTCGTGACACACCTTTACGCGTCGCACGCTCGCTGCGCTCGCTCGAAAACTATAGCCTAACCTAAAACCAATCCCTCTTGCGTTCGTTATCCGAGAAGGAGGCGACTAATTTCAAATTTGCGAACGTGTCGGATCGGTTGTGAGGTTGGACTAGATTTTTACGAGCGAGCGGAGCGAGCGAGCAACAATTACAATTTCCAATCTATATATATACCATAAATTGTCCTGCATATATTTCCTGTTATTCCATAATTTTGTCAGCGATTTCGGACCTCACGTGGCACTCTACTGTGTGAAAATAGTACTATTAATGTAAAACTATTGATAAACTGTAAACTTTTGTCAGTAGGCAACTCGATAAAGACTTCCGACTCCTCGGGCTGGTGCGAATATTTCAATGTCCCTATGTGCCAAACCGTTGGTTCGTGACACACCTTTAGGCGTCGCACGCTCGCTGCGCCCGCTCCAAAACTATAGCCTAACCTAAAACCAATCACTCTTGCGTTCGTTATCCGAGAAGAAGGGGCCTAATTTCAAATTTGCTTACGTGTCTGATCGGTTGTGAGGTTGGACTAGATTTTTACGAGCGAGCGGAGCGAGCGAGCAACGATTACAATTTACAAGCTATACATATATCTTATATTGTTCTGCATATATTTCCTATTATTACCTAATTTTGTCCGCGATTTCAGACCTCACGTTGCACTGTACTGTGTGAAAATATTGCTATTAATGTAAAACTATTGATAAACTGTAAACTTTTGTCAGTAGGCAACTCGATAAAGACTTCCGACTCCTCGGGCTGGTGCGAATATTTCAATGTCCCTATGTGCCAAACCGTTGGTTCGTGACACACCTTTAGGCGTCGCACGCTCGTTGCGCCGGCTCCAAAACTATAGCCCATCCTAAAACCAATCACTCTTGCGTTCGTTCTCCGAGAAGGAGGGGCCTAATTCCAAATTTGCTTACGTGTCGGATCGGTTGTGAGGTTGGACTAGATTTTTACGAGCGAGCGGAGAGAGCGAGCAACGATTACAATTTCCAAGCTATACATATATGTTATATTGTTCTGCATATATTTCCTATTATTACCTAATTTTGTCTGCGATTTCGGACCTCACGTTGTACTGTACTGTGTGAAAATATTACTATTAATGTAAAACTATTGATAAACTGTACACTTTTTTCAGTACGCAATTCGATAAAGACTTCCGACTTCTCGGGCTGGTGCGAATATTTCAATGTCCCTATGTGCCAAACCGTAGTTTCGTGACACACCTTTAGGCCTAGCACGCTCGCTGCGCTCGCTCCAAAACTATAGCCTAACCTAAAACCAATCACCCTTGCGTTCGTTATCCGAGAAGAAGGGGCCTAATTTCAAATTTGCTTACGTGTCGGATCGGTTGTGAGGTTGGACTAGATTTTTACGAGCGAGCGGAGCGAGCGAGCAACGATTACAATTTCCAAGCTATACATATATCTTATATTGTTCTGCATATATTTCCTATTATTACCTAATTTTGTCTGCGATTTCGGTCCTCACGTTGCACTGTACTGTGTGAAAATATTACTATTAATGTAAAACTATTGATAAACTGTAAACTTTTGTCAGTACGCAATTCGATAAAGACTTCCGACTTCTCGGGCTGGTGCGAATATTTCAATGTCCCTATGTGCCAAACCGTTTGTTTGTGACACATCATTAGGCGTCGCACGCTCGCTGCGCTCGCTCGAAAACAATAGCCTAACCTAAAACCAATCACTCTTGCGTTCGTTATCCGAGAAGAAGGGGCCTAATTTCAAATTTGCTTACGTGTCGGATCGGTTGTGAGGTTGGACTAGATATTTACGAGCGAGCGGAGCGAGCGAGCAACGATTACAATTTCCATGCTATATATATACCATATATTGTCCTGCATATATTTCCTGTTATTCCATAATTTTGTCAGCGATTTCGGACCTCACGTGGCACTCTACTGTGTGAAAATAGTACTATTAATGTAAAACTATTGATAAACTGTAAACTTTTGTCAGTAGGCAACTCGATAAAGACTTCCGACTCCTCGGGCTGGTGCGAATATTTCAATGTCCCTATGTGCCAAACCGCTGGTTCGTGACACACCTTTAGGCGTCGCACGCTCGCTGCGCCCGCTCCAAAACTATAGCCTAACCTAAAACCAATCACTCTTGCGTTCGTTATCCGAGAAGAAGGGGCCTAATTTCAAATTTGCTTACGTGTCTGATCGGTTGTGAGGTTGGACTAGATTTTTACGAGCGAGCGGAGCGAGCGAGCAACGATTACAATTTACAAGCTATACATATATCTTATATTGTTCTGCATATATTTCCTATTATTACCTAATTTTGTCCGCGATTTCAGACCTCACGTTGCACTGTACTGTGTGAAAATATTACTATTAATGTAAAACTATTGATAAACTGTAAACTTTTGTCAGTAGGCAACTCGATAAAGACTTCCGACTCCTCGGGCTGGTGCGAATATTTCAATGTCCCTATGTGCCAAACCGTTGGTTCGTGACACACCTTTAGGCGTCGCACGCTCGCTGCGCCGGCTCCAAAACTATAGCCCAACCTAAAACCAATCACTCTTGCGTTCGTTCTCCGAGAAGAAGGGGCCTAATTCCAAATTTGCTTACGTGTCGGATCGGTTGTGAGGTTGGACTAGATTTTTACGAGCGAGCGGAGCGAGCGAGCAACGATTACAATTTCCAAGCTATACATATATGTTATATTGTTCTGCATATATTTCCTATTATTACCTAATTTTGTCTGCGATTTCGGACCTCACGTTGTACTGTACTGTGTGAAAATATTACTATTAATGTAAAACTATTGATAAACTGTACACTTTTGTCAGTACGCAATTCGATAAAGACTTCCGACTTCTCGGGCTGGTGCGAATATTTCAATGTCCCTATGTGCCAAACCGTAGTTTCGTGACACACCTTTAGGCCTAGCACGCTCGCTGCGCTCGCTCCAAAACTATAGCCTAACCTAAAACCAATCACTCTTGCGTTCGTTATCCGAGAAGAAGGGGCCTAATTTCAAATTTGCTTACGTGTCGGATCGGTTGTGAGGTTGGACTAGATTTTTACGAGCGAGCGGAGCGAGCGAGCAACGATTACAATTTCCAAGCTATACATATATCTTATATTGTTCTGCATATATTTCCTATTATTACCTAATTTTGTCTGCGATTTCGGTCCTCACGTTGCACTGTACTGTGTGAAAATATTACTATTAATGTAAAACTATTGATAAACTGTAAACTTTTGTCAGTACGCAATTCGATAAAGACTTCCGACTTCTCGGGCTGGTGCGAATATTTCAATGTCCCTATGTGCCAAACCGTTTGTTCGTGACACATCATTAGGCGTCGCACGCTCGCTGCGCTCGCTCGAAAACAATAGCCTAACCTAAAACCAATCACTCTTGCGTTCGTTATCCGAGAAGAAGAGGCCTAATTTCAAATTTGCTTACGTGTCGGATCGGTTGTGAGGTTGGACTAGATTTTTACGAGCGAGCGGAGCGAGCGAGCAACGATTACAATTTCCATGCTATATATATACCATATATTGTCCTGCATATATTTCCTGTTACTTTATAATTTTGTCAGCGATTTCGGACCTCACGTGGCACTGTACTGTGTGAAAATATTACTATTAATGTAAAACTATTGATAAACTGTAAACTGTTGTCAGTAGGCAACTCGATAAAGACTTCCGACTTCTCGGGCTGGTGCGAATATTTCAATGTCCCTATGTGCCAAACCGTAGTTTCGTGACACACCTTTAGGCCTAGCACGCTCGCTGCGCTCGCTCCAAAACTATAGCCTAACCTAAAACCAATCACTCTTGCGTTCGTTATCCGAGAAGAAGGGGCCTAATTTCAAATTTGCTTACGTGTCGGATCGGTTGTGAGGTTGGACTAGATTTTTACGAGCGAGCGGAGCGAGCGAGCAACGATTACAATTTCCAAGCTATACATATATATTATATTGTTCTGCATATATTTCCTATTATTACCTAATTTTGTCTGCGATTTCGGACCTCACGTTGTTCTGTACTGTGTGAAAATATTACTATTAATGTAAAACTATTGATAAACTGTAAACTTTTGTCAGTACGCAATTCGATAAAGACTTCCGACTCCTCGGGCTGGTGCGAATATTTCAATGTCCCTATGTGCCAAACAGTTGGTTCGTGACACACCTTTACGCGTCGCACGCTCGCTGCGCTCGCTCGAAAACTATAGCCTAACCTAAAACCAATCCCTCTTGCGTTCGTTATCCGAGAAGGAGGCGACTAATTTCAAATTTGCGAACGTGTCGGATCGGTTGTGAGGTTGGACTAGATTTTTACGAGCGAGCGGAGCGAGCGAGCAACAATTACAATTTCCAATCTATATATATACCATAAATTGTCCTGCATATATTTCCTGTTATTCCATAATTTTGTCAGCGATTTCGGACCTCACGTGGCACACTACTGTGTGAAAATAGTACTATTAATGTAAAACTATTGATAAACTGTAAACTTTTGTCAGTAGGCAACTCGATAAAGACTTCCGACTCCTCGGGCTGGTGCGAATATTTGAATGTCCCTATGTGCCAAACCGTTGGTTCGTGACACACCTTTAGGCGTCGCACGCTCGCTGCGCCGGCTCCAAAACTATAGCCCAACCTAAAACCAATCACTCTTGCGTTCGTTCTCCGAGAAGAAGGGGCCTAATTCCAAATTTGCTTACGTGTCGGATCGGTTGTGAGGTTGGACTAGATTTTTACGAGCGAGCGGAGCGAGCGAGCGACGATTACAATTTCCAAGCTATACATATATGTTATATTGTTCTGCATATATTTCCTATTATTACCTAATTTTGTCTGCGATTTCGGACCTCACGTTGTACTGTACTGTGTGAAAATATTACTATTAATGTAAAACTATTGATAAACTGTAAACTTTTGTCAGTACGCAATTCGATAAAGACTTCCGACTCCTCGGGCTGGTGCGAATATTTCAATGTCCCTATGTGCCAAACAGTTGGTTCGTGACACACCTTTACGCGTCGCACGCTCGCTGCGCTCGCTCGAAAACTATAGCCTAACCTAAAACCAATCCCTCTTGCGTTCGTTATCCGAGAAGGAGGCGACTAATTTCAAATTTGCGAACGTGTCGGATCGGTTGTGAGGTTGGACTAGATTTTTACGAGCGAGCGGAGCGAGCGAGCAACAATTACAATTTCCAATCTATATATATACCATAAATTGTCCTGCATATATTTCCTGTTATTCCATAATTTTGTCAGCGATTTCGGACCTCACGTGGCACTCTACTGTGTGAAAATAGTACTATTAATGTAAAACTATTGATAAACTGTAAACTTTTGTCAGTAGGCAACTCGATAAAGACTTCCGACTCCTCGGGCTGGTGCGAATATTTCAATGTCCCTATGTGCCAAACCGTTGGTTCGTGACACACCTTTAGGCGTCGCACGCTCGCTGCGCCCGCTCCAAAACTATAGCCTAACCTAAAACCAATCACTCTTGCGTTCGTTATCCGAGAAGAAGGGGCCTAATTTCAAATTTGCTTACGTGTCTGATCGGTTGTGAGGTTGGACTAGATTTTTACGAGCGAGCGGAGCGAGCGAGCAACGATTACAATTTACAAGCTATACATATATCTTATATTGTTCTGCATATATTTCCTATTATTACCTAATTTTGTCCGCGATTTCAGACCTCACGTTGCACTGTACTGTGTGAAAATATTACTATTAATGTAAAACTATTGATAAACTGTAAACTTTTGTCAGTAGGCAACTCGATAAAGTCTTCCGACTCCTCGGGCTGGTGCGAATATTTCAATGTCCCTATGTGCCAAACCGTTGGTTCGTGACACACCTTTAGGCGTCGCACGCTCGTTGCGCCGGCTCCAAAACTATAGCCCATCCTAAAACCAATCACTCTTGCGTTCGTTCTCCGAGAAGGAGGGGCCTAATTCCAAATTTGCTTACGTGTCGGATCGGTTGTGAGGTTGGACTAGATTTTTACGAGCGAGCGGAGAGAGCGAGCAACGATTACAATTTCCAAGCTATACATATATGTTATATTGTTCTGCATATATTTCCTATTATTACCTAATTTTGTCTGCGATTTCGGACCTCACGTTGTACTGTACTGTGTGAAAATATTACTATTAATGTAAAACTATTGATAAACTGTACACTTTTTTCAGTACGCAATTCGATAAAGACTTCCGACTTCTCGGGCTGGTGCGAATATTTCAATGTCCCTATGTGCCAAACCGTAGTTTCGTGACACACCTTTAGGCCTAGCACGCTCGCTGCGCTCGCTCCAAAACTATAGCCTAACCTAAAACCAATCACCCTTGCGTTCGTTATCCGAGAAGAAGGGGCCTAATTTCAAATTTGCTTACGTGTCGGATCGGTTGTGAGGTTGGACTAGATTTTTACGAGCGAGCGGAGCGAGCGAGCAACGATTACAATTTCCAAGCTATACATATATCTTATATTGTTCTGCATATATTTCCTATTATTACCTAATTTTGTCTGCGATTTCGGTCCTCACGTTGCACTGTACTGTGTGAAAATATTACTATTAATGTAAAACTATTGATAAACTGTAAACTTTTGTCAGTACGCAATTCGATAAAGACTTCCGACTTCTCGGGCTGGTGCGAATATTTCAATGTCCCTATGTGCCAAACCGTTTGTTTGTGACACATCATTAGGCGTCGCACGCTCGCTGCGCTCGCTCGAAAACAATAGCCTAACCTAAAACCAATCACTCTTGCGTTCGTTATCCGAGAAGAAGGGGCCTAATTTCAAATTTGCTTACGTGTCGGATCGGTTGTGAGGTTGGACTAGATTTTTACGAGCGAGCGGAGCGAGCGAGCAACGATTACAATTTCCATGCTATATATATACCATATATTGTCCTGCATATATTTCCTGTTATTATATAATTTTGTCAGCGATTTCGGACCTCACGTGGCACTGTACTGTGTGAAAATATTACTATTAATGTAAAACTATTGATAAACTGTAAACTGTTGTCAGTAGGCAACTCGATAAAGACTTCCGACTTCTCGGGCTGGTGCGAATATTTCAATGTCCCTATGTGCCAAACCGTTTGTTCGTGACACACCTTTAGGCGTCGCACGCTCGCTGCGCTCGCTCCAAAACTATAGCCTAACCTAAAACCAATCACACTTGCGTTCGTTATCCGAGAAGAAGGGGCCCACTTTCAAATTTGCTTACGTGTCGGATCGGTTGTGAGGTTGATCTAGATTTTTACGAGCGAGCGGAGCGAGCGAGCAACGATTACAATTTCCAAGCTATACATATATATTATATTGTTCTGCATATATTTCCTATTATTACCTAATTTTGTCTGCGATTTCGGACCTCACGTTGTTCTGTACTGTGTGAAAATATTACTATTAATGTAAAACTATTGATAAACTGTAAACTTTTGTCAGTACGCAATTCGATAAAGACTTCCGACTCCTCGGGCTGGTGCGAATATTTCAATGTCCCTATGTGCCAAACAGTTGGTTCGTGACACATCATTAGGCGTCGCACGCTCGCTGCGCTCGCTCGAAAACAATAGCCTAACCTAAAACCAATCACTCTTGCGTTCGTTATCCGAGAAGAAGGGGCCCACTTTCAAATTTGCTTACGTGTCGGATCGGTTGTGAGGTTGGACTAGATTTTTACGAGCGAGCGGAGCGAGCGAGCAACGATTACAATTTCCAAGCTATACATATATATTATATTGTTCTGCATATATTTCCTATTATTACCTAATTTTGTCTGCGATTTCGGACCTCACGTTGTTCTGTACTGTGTGAAAATATTACTATTAATGTAAAACTATTGATAAACTGTAAACTTTTGTCAGTACGCAATTCGATAAAGACTTCCGACTCCTCGGGCTGGTGCGAATATTTCAATGTCCCTATGTGCCAAACAGTTGGTTCGGGACACACCTTTACGCGTCGCACGCTCGCTGCGCTCGCTCGAAAACTATAGCCTAACCTAAAACCAATCCCTCTTGCGTTCGTTATCCGAGAAGGAGGCGACTAATTTCAAATTTGCGAACGTGTCGGATCGGTTGTGAGGTTGGACTAGATTTTTACGAGCGAGCGGAGCGAGCGAGCAACGATTACAATTTCCAAGCTATACATATATATTATATTGTTCTGCATATATTTCCTATTATTACCTAATTTTGTCTGCGATTTCGGACCTCACGTTGTTCTGTACTGTGTGAAAATATTACTATTAATGTAAAACTATTGATAAACTGTAAACTTTTGTCAGTACGCAATTCGATAAAGACTTCCGACTCCTCGGGCTGGTGCGAATATTTCAATGTCCCTATGTGCCAAACAGTTGGTTCGTGACACACCTTTACGCGTCGCACGCTCGCTGCGCTCGCTCGAAAACTATAGCCTAACCTAAAACCAATCCCTCTTGCGTTCGTTATCCGAGAAGGAGGCGACTAATTTCAAATTTGCGAACGTGTCGGATCGGTTGTGAGGTTGGACTAGATTTTTACGAGCGAGCGGAGCGAGCGAGCAACGATTACAATTTCCATGCTATATATATACCATATATTGTCCTGCATATATTTCCTGTTATTATATAATTTTGTCAGCGATTTCGGACCTCACGTGGCACTGTACTGTGTGAAAATATTACTATTAATGTAAAACTATTGATAAACTGTAAACTGTTGTCAGTAGGCAACTCGATAAAGACTTCCGACTTCTCGGGCTGGTGCGAATATTTCAATGTCCCTATGTGCCAAACCGTTTGTTCGTGACACACCTTTAGGCGTCGCACGCTCGCTGCGCTCGCTCGAAAACTATAGCCTAACCTAAAACCAATCCCTCTTGCGTTCGTTATCCGAGAAGGAGGCGACTAATTTCAAATTTGCGAACGTGTCGGATCGGTTGTGAGGTTGGACTAGATTTTTACGAGCGAGCGGAGCGAGCGAGCAACAATTACAATTTCCAATCTATATATATACCATAAATTGTCCTGCATATATTTCCTGTTATTCCATAATTTTGTCAGCGATTTCGGACCTCACGTGGCACTCTACTGTGTGAAAATAGTACTATTAATGTAAAACTATTGATAAACTGTAAACTTTTGTCAGTAGGCAACTCGATAAAGACTTCCGACTCCTCGGGCTGGTGCGAATATTTCAATGTCCCTATGTGCCAAACCGTTGGTTCGTGACACACCTTTAGGCGTCGCACGCTCGCTGCGCCCGCTCCAAAACTATAGCCTAACCTAAAACCAATCACTCTTGCGTTCGTTATCCGAGAAGAAGGGGCCCAATTTCAAATTTGCTTACGTGTCTGATCGGTTGTGAGGTTGGACTAGATTTTTACGAGCGAGCGGAGCGAGCGAGCAACAATTACAATTTCCAATCTATATATATACCATAAATTGTCCTGCATATATTTCCTGTTATTATATAATTTTGTCAGCGATTTCGGACCTCACGTGGCACTGTACTGTGTGAAAATATTACTATTAATGTAAAACTATTGATAAACTGTAAACTGTTGTCAGTAGGCAACTCGATAAAGACTTCCGACTTCTCGGGCTGGTGCGAATATTTCAATGTCCCTATGTGCCAAACCGTTTGTTCGTGACACACCTTTAGGCGTCGCACGCTCGCTGCGCTCGCTCCAAAACTATAGCCTAACCTAAAACCAATCACACTTGCGTTCGTTATCCGAGAAGAAGGGGCCCACTTTCAAATTTGCTTACGTGTCGGATCGGTTGTGAGGTTGATCTAGATTTTTACGAGCGAGCGGAGCGAGCGAGCAACGATTACAATTTCCAAGCTATACATATATATTATATTGTTCTGCATATATTTCCTATTATTACCTAATTTTGTCTGCGATTTCGGACCTCACGTTGTTCTGTACTGTGTGAAAATATTACTATTAATGTAAAACTATTGATAAACTGTAAACTTTTGTCAGTACGCAATTCGATAAAGACTTCCGACTTCTCGGGCTGGTGCGAATATTTCAATGTCCCTATGTGCCAAACCGTTTGTTCGTGACACATCATTAGGCGTCGCACGCTCGCTGCGCTCGCTCGAAAACAATAGCCTAACCTAAAACCAATCACTCTTGCGTTCGTTATCCGAGAAGAAGGGGCCTAATTTCAAATTTGCTTACGTGTCGGATCGGTTGTGAGGTTGGACTAGATTTTTACGAGCGAGCGGAGCGAGCGAGCAACGATTACAATTTCCATGCTATATATATACCATATATTGCCCTGCATATATTTCCTGTTATTATATAATTTTGTCAGCGATTTCGGACCTCACGTGGCACTGTACTGTGTGAAAATATTACTATTAATGTAAAACTATTGATAAACTGTAAACTGTTGTCAGTAGGCAACTCGATAAAGACTTCCGACTTCTCGGGCTGGTGCGAATATTTCAATGTCCCTATGTGCCAAACCGTTTGTTCGTGACACACCTTTAGGCGTCGCACGCTCGCTGCGCTCGCTCCAAAACTATAGCCTAACCTAAAACCAATCACACTTGCGTTCGTTATCCGAGAAGAAGGGGCCCACTTTCAAATTTGCTTACGTGTCGGATCGGTTGTGAGGTTGGTCTAGATTTTTACGAGCGAGCGGAGCGAGCGAGCAACGATTACAATTTCCAAGCTATACATATATATTATATTGTTCTGCATATATTTCCTATTATTACCTAATTTTGTCTGCGATTTCGGACCTCACGTTGTTCTGTACTGTGTGAAAATATTACTATTAATGTAAAACTATTGATAAACTGTAAACTTTTGTCAGTACGCAATTCGATAAAGACTTCCGACTCCTCGGGCTGGTGCGAATATTTCAATGTCCCTATGTGCCAAACAGTTGGTTCGTGACACATCATTAGGCGTCGCACGCTCGCTGCGCTCGCTCGAAAACAATAGCCTAACCTAAAACCAATCACTCTTGCGTTCGTTATCCGAGAAGAAGGGGCCTAATTTCAAATTTGCTTACGTGTCGGATCGGTTGTGAGGTTGGACTAGATTTTTACGAGCGAGCGGAGCGAGCGAGCAACGATTACAATTTCCATGCTATATATATGTAGTATCGTGGACAAAAGGCCTAAGATATCTGCCGAATCGTAAACAATGTCGCGAGAGCCGCGGCATCGTCGGGTACATCAAGGTGTCGTCGGTCCTTTTTAAGTTTCGTGGTAAGGGCCCGCGTGACCCTGGCCACGCGCGTTTCGGGACACGTGTCTCGAACGACGGGAAAAGACAAAAGAAACGTTAAAGTCAGTATTAGTTGAGAAGCCGGAGAGAACGGATGCGAAAGGTGTGCAGAGTGTGAATTGAGAAGCGAGAGCGAGCGAGTGTAGAAGCCGAAGAGTGTGAATCGGGAAGTCGAAAGCCGCGTCTGAAAATAAGACGTACGACAGCATTGTAATTATTTCGTTGCTTCGAATATTATTAATTAAATCAAAACATCATTACTTGTCCTTTCCTCTAAGACCCATTAAGATACTACATAATTTTGGGGGCTCGTCCGGGATCTAGAGCGCTAAGTGACAAGTGAAAGTGATATTTCGGAACGATGAGTGACTACAATGCAGGTGAAGCAGTTTTGACTGACGAGCAGGTGGCTCAGATGCAAATACCTGAGTTGAAAGACGAGCTGAGAAAACGACGGCTGAGATTAACGGGTAGAAAGGGCGAGCTGGTAGCGCGACTGCTGGCTGCGGTACGTTTAGACCGGGAACACGGTGCACGGGAGGAAGACGACGACGACGATGATGTTTTAGAAGACGACGACGACGATGAGATGGGCGTGATTGGGGACCGTTTAGACGGCAACGGTCCAGGGAATCACGATCTTAGTAGTCAAGACGGCGGAGTTCGGGTGACTCCAGTGGTAAGACGACGAAGACAAGACGAGCCTAAGTGCACGGCGTTAACGTTCGAAGACGTAAAAGACTCGTTAGGAAGATTTAGCGGAGATGATCTACCGAATGTAAGCCAGTGGATAAAGGATTTCGAGGAAATGGCGGAAGTGTGTGGCTGGTCGGACATCCACATGGTGGTTTTCGCCAGGAAGCTTCTCACAGGCTCTGCTCAAGCCTTCGCACGCCAAGAACGATGCACGAAGTCCTGGGCGAAGTTTAAAAAGGCGTTGGTAGATGAATTCCCAGACATAGTGAGTGACCGGGAGGTACATCAAGAATTAGCACATAGAACGAAAAGAACAGACGAGAGTCTGCTTCAGTATATGTATAATATGCGTGAGATTGCGGGACAAGGAAGAGTCGATACACAGTCTGTAATCGACTATATTATCCAGGGTATTCCCGATGAGGTCGCGAATAAAACCATACTATACGGGGCCAGGAATATGCAGCAGCTGAAGGAACGCTTTAAGCGGTATGAAGCGATGAAAAGTGAGATGAGGACGAAAACAAAATTTGGGGAATGCAAGGACGATGAAGCGGAACGATCAGCAATACGGAAGCAGTCGAGGCAAACGAGCAGTGATCCCAAAAGGTGCTTCAATTGCGGCGGTGACGATCACTTAAGTGTTACGTTTCCAAAGAAAGAGAAAGGTGTGAAGTGCTTTAGCTGCAACGAATTTGGACATGTTGCGGCGAAGTGTACTGCACGACCAAAGGAGACTTACGTCATCTCGAGGCACGAGAAGAAGGAGTACGTGAAAGAAGTGTCGATAGATGACTGTAAGATTACATGGTTAGTAGATACGGGTAGTGATCTCACGTTCATACGATCAGACGAGTATGCGAGGTTAGGATCACCACCGCTAGGAAATTGTAAACTTAAGTTTGATGGTTTGGGTTCCGCTGACAATGAGACCTCGGGTGAATTTTCGAAGGTAATGACGGCCGACGGGCAGGCTGACGGTCACGAAGACGCGTCGGATATATTGAGGGTCAACGTGATAGAACAGTTTGACGAGATAGATGTAGCGCACATAGAGGAACCTCGCTACCGTGAAGCGATTCGCGATATCGTTAGGGGGTATAAGTCAGAGAAGACGCGGGATGTCGGGATAACCGCGAAAATCGTGTTGAAAAGCGACAAACCCGTAGTACAAAGACCGCGAAGACTGGCGCCGTCTGAGAAAAGAGAAATAGACGACTTGGTGAAGTTGCGAAAAAACGAAGGCGATTTTAAGTGTCAGGTATGTCATAGGCCGGGCAAAAATATGGAGTACGCGGATACCCCGAGTAGAAATTCACTGCCGGGTGCTGTGTATGTGGCTGAGTGTGAGGACGGGCTGATTGCACGGTTGAGAAGCGCACAGAAGAAGGGCATTGAAGTCCGTAAGATTTTAGATGCCGCAACGTGTAGTCAGGCCGATAGATATGTAACCAGAAGATTAATCGACGAAGAGTGGGGCGTGAATTTCGAAAAACAGCGTCGTGAGTTACGTGAGGACGCGAAAAGGAAGATCGCTGCGACGCAAGAAGAAAACAAAAGGAATTTTAACAAAAGACGGAAGAGCGCGAAGCAGTACCTAAGGGGAGATTTGGTAGCAATTAAGAGAACTCAGTTTGGCCCGGGTTTAAAACTCGGGGGAAAATTTTTAGGTCCGTACCGGGTATTGCGAACGATGCGGAATGACCGATACATGGTGGAGAAGGTGGGGGAGCATGAGGGGCCTACGCACACGTCGACGACCGCCGACTTCATGAAGCCTTGGGTCCTCAACGCCGAAGACGACGCATCCGACGATAGCGAAATTGAAGACCACATCTGAGGGCAGATGTTATTGCAGGATGGCCGAATGTAGTATCGTGGACAAAAGGCCTAAGATATCTGCCGAATCGTAAACAATGTCGCGAGAGCCGCGGCATCGTCGGGTACATCAAGGTGTCGTCGGTCCTTTTTAAGTTTCGTGGTAAGGGCCCGCGTGACCCTGGCCACGCGCGTTTCGGGACACGTGTCTCGAACGACGGGAAAAGACAAAAGAAACGTTAAAGTCAGTATTAGTTGAGAAGCCGGAGAGAACGGATGCGAAAGGTGTGCAGAGTGTGAATTGAGAAGCGAGAGCGAGCGAGTGTAGAAGCCGAAGAGTGTGAATCGGGAAGTCGAAAACCGCGTCTGAAAATAAGACGTACGACAGCATTGTAATTATTTCGTTGCTTCGAATATTATTAATTAAATCAAAACATCATTACTTGTCCTTTCCTCTAAGACCCATTAAGATACTACATATATACCATATATTGTCCTGCATATATTTCCTGTTATTATATAATTTTGTCAGCGATTTCGGACCTCACGTGGCACTGTACTGTGTGAAAATATTACTATTAATGTAAAACTATTGATAAACTGTAAACTGTTGTCAGTAGGCAACTCGATAAAGACTTCCGACTTCTCGGGCTGGTGCGAATATTTCAATGTCCCTATGTGCCAAACCGTTTGTTCGTGACACACCTTTAGGCGTCGCACGCTCGCTGCGCTCGCTCCAAAACTATAGCCTAACCTAAAACCAATCACACTTGCGTTCGTTATCCGAGAAGAAGGGGCCCACTTTCAAATTTGCTTACGTGTCGGATCGGTTGTGAGGTTGGACTAGATTTTTACGAGCGAGCGGAGCGAGCGAGCAACGATTACAATTTCCAAGCTATACATATATGTCGGAGATGGAAAAACACCGGAACCTCTCCTTGGATTCTCGGGAATACCGTAATGTCGTAATTTAGATTAAACAAATGTCGCTCCGATTGTTCGAGGTTTATGATAGTGAGCTTGGGCTCGAGGCGACAACCAGTCGCCGAACGTAGCCGCGGTCAAGGGATGAACGTTTTATCTAACAAAGGCACAGAGTAACTCTATACCTCTCCTTTAAAGAAATAGCCGTAGCGACACGTGGCAGTAAATATTTCAAAGGTTTCTGTTCCGTGGCTCGCCACACGCAGATCCTATCCTTCGGGTAAGATGATCTCCAGATGTCAATATACCTCCGCAGTATGTTTAGCTAACTTGAGGACCCGCAATAAATCTTAAGATTTAGTCAAGCAAAGTTCTTCATTTAGACAAACAGTCCTTGTTGCAACTACGGGACGATAGGAGAAGCCTATCTTCCACGAACGATGCCCCCGTCAACAACCTCCCCTCAAGGGCGGCCAGCATCTCTTTCAAAACGCCGATATGGAGATCGACCAATTAGCAACAGCGCTAATTTCCCTCACCTTTGGAACGAAAGCTTTCTTTGACGAATCCGAGGATCTCATGTCCTTAGACCCACCCATTATAGTTTTCCTCGACGGCATCGTCGAGACGGAGAGTTACTATCCGGTACGATCTCGACGACGATTCAAGTAACTCTCGGATACGTAGTGATGGCCCCATGCATTAACATTGAGTACAACTTAGACGCTAAAGAAGAGTAGAGTTCGTCATCCCGTTGACCGTGGATTCGTTATTGAGCCTAAGATCATTGTCATTAGCTTCTCGAGTATCAAATTATCGCGATTACTTGTCCAATTCCAACATGGTCATGTTTGCACTAGTAAATATCTCCTCTATTGCATAGTGATCACGTCTAGTGTCAATAGGGATTCGTTTACGCCCTTAACCCTAACTCTAATCGTAACGCCAACCCGACATATATATTATATTGTTCTGCATATATTTCCTATTATTACCTAATTTTGTCTGCGATTTCGGACCTCACGTTGTTCTGTACTGTGTGAAAATATTACTATTAATGTAAAACTATTGATAAACTGTAAACTTTTGTCAGTACGCAATTCGATAAAGACTTCCGACTCCTCGGGCTGGTGCGAATATTTCAATGTCCCTATGTGCCAAACAGTTGGTTCGTGACACACCTTTACGCGTCGCACGCTCGCTGCGCTCGCTCGAAAACTATAGCCTAACCTAAAACCAATCCCTCTTGCGTTCGTTATCCGAGAAGGAGGCGACTAATTTCAAATTTGCGAACGTGTCGGATCGGTTGTGAGGTTGGACTAGATTTTTACGAGCGAGCGGAGCGAGCGAGCAACAATTACAATTTCCAATCTATATATATACCATAAATTGTCCTGCATATATTTCCTGTTATTCCATAATTTTGTCAGCGATTTCGGACCTCACGTGGCACTCTACTGTGTGAAAATAGTACTATTAATGTAAAACTATTGATAAACTGTAAACTTTTGTCAGTAGGCAACTCGATAAAGACTTCCGACTCCTCGGGCTGGTGCGAATATTTCAATGTCCCTATGTGCCAAACCGTTGGTTCGTGACACACCTTTAGGCGTCGCACGCTCGCTGCGCCCGCTCCAAAACTATAGCCTAACCTAAAACCAATCACTCTTGCGTTCGTTATCCGAGAAGAAGGGGCCTAATTTCAAATTTGCTTACGTGTCTGATCGGTTGTGAGGTTGGACTAGATTTTTACGAGCGAGCGGAGCGAGCGAGCAACGATTACAATTTACAAGCTATACATATATCTTATATTGTTCTGCATATAATTCCTATTATTACCTAATTTTGTCCGCGATTTCAGACCTCACGTTGCACTGTACTGTGTGAAAATATTACTATTAATGTAAAACTATTGATAAACTGTAAACTTTTGTCAGTAGGCAACTCGATAAAGACTTCCGACTCCTCGGGCTGGTGCGAATATTTCAATGTCCCTATGTGCCAAACCGTTGGTTCGTGACACACCTTTAGGCGTCGCACGCTCGCTGCGCCGGCTCCAAAACTATAGCCCAACCTAAAACCAATCACTCTTGCGTTCGTTCTCCGAGAAGAAGGGGCCTAATTCCAAATTTGCTTACGTGTCGGATCGGTTGTGAGGTTGGACTAGATTTTTACGAGCGAGCGGAGCGAGCGAGCAACGATTACAATTTCCAAGCTATACATATATGTTATATTGTTCTGTATATATTTTCTATTATTACCTAATTTTGTCTGCGATTTCGGACCTCACGTTGTACTGTACTGTGTGAAAATATTACTATTAATGTAAAACTATTGATAAACTGTACACTTTTGTCAGTACGCAATTCGATAAAGACTTCCGACTTCTCGGGCTGGTGCGAATATTTCAATGTCCCTATGTGCCAAACCGTAGTTTCGTGACACACCTTTAGGCCTAGCACGCTCGCTGCGCTCGCTCCAAAACTATAGCCTAACCTAAAACCAATCACTCTTGCGTTCGTTATCCGAGAAGAAGGGGCCTAATTTCAAATTTGCTTACGTGTCGGATCGGTTGTGAGGTTGGACTAGATTTTTACGAGCGAGCGGAGCGAGCGAGCAACGATTACAATTTCCATGCTATATATATGTAGTATCGTGGACAAAAGGCCTAAGATATCTGCCGAATCGTAAACAATGTCGCGAGAGCCGCGGCATCGTCGGGTACATCAAGGTGTCGTCGGTCCTTTTTAAGTTTCGTGGTAAGGGCCCGCGTGACCCTGGCCACGCGCGTTTCGGGACACGTGTCTCGAACGACGGGAAAAGACAAAAGAAACGTTAAAGTCAGTATTAGTTGAGAAGCCGGAGAGAACGGATGCGAAAGGTGTGCAGAGTGTGAATTGAGAAGCGAGAGCGAGCGAGTGTAGAAGCCGAAGAGTGTGAATCGGGAAGTCGAAAGCCGCGTCTGAAAATAAGACGTACGACAGCATTGTAATTATTTCGTTGCTTCGAATATTATTAATTAAATCAAAACATCATTACTTGTCCTTTCCTCTAAGACCCATTAAGATACTACATAATTTTGGGGGCTCGTCCGGGATCTAGAGCGCTAAGTGACAAGTGAAAGTGATATTTCGGAACGATGAGTGACTACAATGCAGGTGAAGCAGTTTTGACTGACGAGCAGGTGGCTCAGATGCAAATACCTGAGTTGAAAGACGAGCTGAGAAAACGACGGCTGAGATTAACGGGTAGAAAGGGCGAGCTGGTAGCGCGACTGCTGGCTGCGGTACGTTTAGACCGGGAACACGGTGCACGGGAGGAAGACGACGACGACGATGATGTTTTAGAAGACGACGACGACGATGAGATGGGCGTGATTGGGGACCGTTTAGACGGCAACGGTCCAGGGAATCACGATCTCAGTAGTCAAGACGGCGGAGTTCGGGTGACTCCAGTGGTAAGACGACGAAGACAAGACGAGCCTAAGTGCACGGCGTTAACGTTCGAAGACGTAAAAGACTCGTTAGGAAGATTTAGCGGAGATGATCTACCGAATGTAAGCCAGTGGATAAAGGATTTCGAGGAAATGGCGGAAGTGTGTGGCTGGTCGGACATCCACATGGTGGTTTTCGCCAGGAAGCTTCTCACAGGCTCTGCTCAAGCCTTCGCACGCCAAGAACGATGCACGAAGTCCTGGGCGAAGTTTAAAAAGGCGTTGGTAGATGAATTCCCAGACATAGTGAGTGACCGGGAGGTACATCAAGAATTAGCACATAGAACGAAAAGAACAGACGAGAGTCTGCTTCAGTATATGTATAATATGCGTGAGATTGCGGGACAAGGAAGAGTCGATACACAGTCTGTAATCGACTATATTATCCAGGGTATTCCCGATGAGGTCGCGAATAAAACCATACTATACGGGGCCAGGAATATGCAGCAGCTGAAGGAACGCTTTAAGCGGTATGAAGCGATGAAAAGTGAGATGAGGACGAAAACAAAATTTGGGGAATGCAAGGACGATGAAGCGGAACGATCAGCAATACGGAAGCAGTCGAGGCAAACGAGCAGTGATCCCAAAAGGTGCTTCAATTGCGGCGGTGACGATCACTTAAGTGTTACGTGTCCAAAGAAAGAGAAAGGTGTGAAGTGCTTTAGCTGCAACGAATTTGGACATGTTGCGGCGAAGTGTACTGCACGACCAAAGGAGACTTACGTCATCTCGAGGCACGAGAAGAAGGAGTACGTGAAAGAAGTGTCGATAGATGACTGTAAGATTACATGGTTAGTAGATACGGGTAGTGATCTCACGTTCATACGATCAGACGAGTATGCGAGGTTAGGATCACCACCGCTAGGAAATTGTAAACTTAAGTTTGATGGTTTGGGTTCCGCTGACAATGAGACCTCGGGTGAATTTTCGAAGGTAATGACGGCCGACGGGCAGGCTGACGGTCACGAAGACGCGTCGGATATATTGAGGGTCAACGTGATAGAACAGTTTGACGAGATAGATGTAGCGCACATAGAGGAACCTCGCTACCGTGAGGCGATTCGCGATATCGTTAGGGGGTATAAGTCAGAGAAGACGCGGGATGTCGGGATAACCGCGAAAATCGTGTTGAAAAGCGACAAACCCGTAGTACAAAGACCGCGAAGACTGGCGCCGTCTGAGAAAAGAGAAATAGACGACTTGGTGAAGTTGCGAAAAAACGAAGGCGATTTTAAGTGTCAGGTATGTCATAGGCCGGGCAAAAATATGGAGTACGCGGATACCCCGAGTAGAAATTCACTGCCGGGTGCTGTGTATGTGGCTGAGTGTGAGGACGGGCTGATTGCACGGTTGAGAAGCGCACAGAAGAAGGGCATTGAAGTCCGTAAGATTTTAGATGCCGCAACGTGTAGTCAGGCCGATAGATATGTAACCAGAAGATTAATCGACGAAGAGTGGGGCGTGAATTTCGAAAAACAGCGTTGTGAGTTACGTGAGGACGCGAAAAGGAAGATCGCTGCGACGCAAGAAGAAAACAAAAGGAATTTTAACAAAAGACGGAAGAGCGCGAAGCAGTACCTAAGGGGAGATTTGGTAGCAATTAAGAGAACTCAGTTTGGCCCTGGTTTAAAACTCGGGGGAAAATTTTTAGGTCCGTACCGGGTATTGCGAACGATGCGGAATGACCGATACATGGTGGAGAAGGTGGGGGAGCATGAGGGGCCTACGGACACGTCGACGACCGCCGACTTCATGAAGCCTTGGGTCCTCAACGCCGAAGACGACGCATCCGACGATAGCGAAATTGAAGACCACATCTGAGGGCAGATGTTATTGCAGGATGGCCGAATGTAGTATCGTGGACAAAAGGCCTAAGATATCTGCCGAATCGTAAACAATGTCGCGAGAGCCGCGGCATCGTCGGGTACATCAAGGTGTCGTCGGTCCTTTTTAAGTTTCGTGGTAAGGGCCCGCGTGACCCTGGCCACGCGCGTTTCGGGACACGTGTCTCGAACGACGGGAAAAGACAAAAGAAACGTTAAAGTCAGTATTAGTTGAGAAGCCGGAGAGAACGGATGCGAAAGGTGTGCAGAGTGTGAATTGAGAAGCGAGAGCGAGCGAGTGTAGAAGCCGAAGAGTGTGAATCGGGAAGTCGAAAGCCGCGTCTGAAAATAAGACGTACGACAGCATTGTAATTATTTCGTTGCTTCGAATATTATTAATTAAATCAAAACATCATTACTTGTCCTTTCCTCTAAGACCCATTAAGATACTACATATATACCATATATTGTCCTGCATATATTTCCTGTTATTATATAATTTTGTCAGCGATTTCGGACCTCACGTGGCACTGTACTGTGTGAAAATATTACTATTAATGTAAAACTATTGATAAACTGTAAACTGTTGTCAGTAGGCAACTCGATAAAGACTTCCGACTTCTCGGGCTGGTGCGAATATTTCAATGTCCCTATGTGCCAAACCGTTTGTTCGTGACACACCTTTAGGCGTCGCACGCTCGCTGCGCTCGCTCCAAAACTATAGCCTAACCTAAAACCAATCACACTTGCGTTCGTTATCCGAGAAGAAGGGGCCCACTTTCAAATTTGCTTACGTGTCGGATCGGTTGTGAGGTTGGACTAGATTTTTACGAGCGAGCGGAGCGAGCGAGCAACGATTACAATTTCCAAGCTATACATATATATTATATTGTTCTGCATATATTTCCTATTATTACCTAATTTTGTCTGCGATTTCGGACCTCACGTTGTTCTGTACTGTGTGAAAATATTACTATTAATGTAAAACTATTGATAAACTGTAAACTTTTGTCAGTACGCAATTCGATAAAGACTTCCGACTCCTCGGGCTGGTGCGAATATTTCAATGTCCCTATGTGCCAAACAGTTGGTTCGTGACACACCTTTACGCGTCGCACGCTCGCTGCGCTCGCTCGAAAACTATAGCCTAACCTAAAACCAATCCCTCTTGCGTTCGTTATCCGAGAAGGAGGCGACTAATTTCAAATTTGCGAACGTGTCGGATCGGTTGTGAGGTTGGACTAGATTTTTACGAGCGAGCGGAGCGAGCGAGCAACAATTACAATTTCCAATCTATATATATACCATAAATTGTCCTGCATATATTTCCTGTTATTCCATAATTTTGTCAGCGATTTCGGACCTCACGTGGCACTCTACTGTGTGAAAATAGTACTATTAATGTAAAACTATTGATAAACTGTAAACTTTTGTCAGTAGGCAACTCGATAAAGACTTCCGACTCCTCGGGCTGGTGCGAATATTTCAATGTCCCTATGTGCCAAACCGTTGGTTCGTGACACACCTTTAGGCGTCGCACGCTCGCTGCGCCCGCTCCAAAACTATAGCCTAACCTAAAACCAATCACTCTTGCGTTCGTTATCCGAGAAGAAGGGGCCTAATTTCAAATTTGCTTACGTGTCGGATCGGTTGTGAGGTTGGACTAGATTTTTACGAGCGAGCGGAGCGAGCGAGCAACGATTACAATTTCCATGCTATATATATACCATATATTGTCCTGCATATATTTCCTGTTACTTTATAATTTTGTCAGCGATTTCGGACCTCACGTGGCACTGCACTGTGTGAAAATATTACTATTAATGTAAAACTATTGATAAACTGTAAACTGTTGTCAGTAGGCAACTCGATAAAGACTTCCGACTTCTCGGGCTGGTGCGAATATTTCAATGTCCCTATGTGCCAAACCGTTTGTTCGTGACACACCTTTAGGCGTCGCACGCTCGCTGCGCTCGCTCCAAAACTATAGCCTAACCTAAAACCAATCACACTTGCGTTCGTTATCCGAGAAGAAGGGGCCTAATTTCAAATTTGCTTACGTGTCGGATCGGTTGTGAGGTTGGACTAGATTTTTACGAGCGAGCGGAGCGAGCGAGCAACGATTACAATTTCCAAGCTATACATATATATTATATTGTTCTGCATATATTTCCTATTATTACCTAATTTTGTCTGCGATTTCGGACCTCACGTTGTTCTGTACTGTGTGAAAATATTACTATTAATGTAAAACTATTGATAAACTGTAAACTTTTGTCAGTACGCAATTCGATAAAGACTTCCGACTCCTCGGGCTGGTGCGAATATTTCAATGTCCCTATGTGCCAAACAGTTGGTTCGTGACACACATTTACGCGTCGCACGCTCGCTGCGCTCGCTCGAAAACTATAGCCTAACCTAAAACCAATCCCTCTTGCGTTCGTTATCCGAGAAGGAGGCGACTAATTTCAAATTTGCGAACGTGTCGGATCGGTTGTGAGGTTGGACTAGATTTTTACGAGCGAGCGGAGCGAGCGAGCAACAATTACAATTTCCAATCTATATATATACCATAAATTGTCCTGCATATATTTCCTGTTATTCCATAATTTTGTCAGCGATTTCGGACCTCACGTGGCACACTACTGTGTGAAAATAGTACTATTAATGTAAAACTATTGATAAACTGTAAACTTTTGTCAGTAGGCAACTCGATAAAGACTTCCGACTCCTCGGGCTGGTGCGAATATTTCAATGTCCCTATGTGCCAAACCGTTGGTTCGTGACACACCTTTAGGCGTCGCACGCTCGCTGCGCCGGCTCCAAAACTATAGCCCAACCTAAAACCAATCACTCTTGCGTTCGTTCTCCGAGAAGAAGGGGCCTAATTCCAAATTTGCTTACGTGTCGGATCGGTTGTGAGGTTGGACTAGATTTTTACGAGCGAGCGGAGCGAGCGAGCAACGATTACAATTTCCAAGCTATACATATATGTTATATTGTTCTGCATATATTTCCTATTATTACCTAATTTTGTCTGCGATTTCGGACCTCACGTTGTACTGTACTGTGTGAAAATATTACTATTAATGTAAAACTATTGATAAACTGTACACTTTTGTCAGTACGCAATTCGATAAAGACTTCCGACTTCTCGGGCTGGTGCGAATATTTCAATGTCCCTATGTGCCAAACCGTAGTTTCGTGACACACCTTTAGGCCTAGCACGCTCGCTGCGCTCGCTCCAAAACTATAGCCTAACCTAAAACCAATCCCTCTTGCGTTCGTTATCCGAGAAGGAGGCGACTAATTTCAAATTTGCGAACGTGTCGGATCGGTTGTGAGGTTGGACTAGATTTTTACGAGCGAGCGGAGCGAGCGAGCAACAATTACAATTTCCAATCTATATATATACCATAAATTGTCCTGCATATATTTCCTGTTATTCCATAATTTTGTCAGCGATTTCGGACCTCACGTGGCACACTACTGTGTGAAAATAGTACTATTAATGTAAAACTATTGATAAACTGTAAACTTTTGTCAGTAGGCAACTCGATAAAGACTTCCGACTCCTCGGGCTGGTGCGAATATTTCAATGTCCCTATGTGCCAAACCGTTGGTTCGTGACACACCTTTAGGCGTCGCACGCTCGCTGCGCCGGCTCCAAAACTATAGCCCAACCTAAAACCAATCACTCTTGCGTTCGTTCTCCGAGAAGAAGGGGCCTAATTCCAAATTTGCTTACGTGTCGGATCGGTTGTGAGGTTGGACTAGATTTTTACGAGCGAGCGGAGCGAGCGAGCAACGATTACAATTTCCAAGCTATACATATATCTTATATTGTTCTGCATATATTTCCTATTATTACCTAATTTTGTCTGCGATTTCGGTCCTCACGTTGCACTGTACTGTGTGAAAATATTACTATTAATGTAAAACTATTGATAAACTGTAAACTTTTGTCAGTACGCAATTCGATAAAGACTTCCGACTTCTCGGGCTGGTGCGAATATTTCAATGTCCCTATGTGCCAAACCGTTTGTTCGTGACACATCGTTAGGCGTCGCACGCTCGCTGCGCTCGCCCGAAAACAATAGCCTAACCTAAAACCAATCACTCTTGCGTTCGTTATCCGAGAAGCAGGGGCCTAATCTCAAATTTGCTTACGTGTCGGATCGGTTGTGAGGTTGGACTAGATTTTTACGAGCGAGCGGAGCGAGCGAGCAACGATTACAATTTCCATGCTATATATATACCATATATTGTCCTGCATATATTTCCTGTTATTATATAATTTTGTCAGCGATTTCGGACCTCACGTGGCACTGTACTGTGTGAAAATATTACTATTAATGTAAAACTATTGATAAACTGTAAACTGTTGTCAGTAGGCAACTCGATAAAGACTTCCGACTTCTCGGGCTGGTGCGAATATTTCAATGTCCCTATGTGCCAAACCGTTTGTTCGTGACACACCTTTAGGCGTCGCACGCTCGCTGCGCTCGCTCCAAAACTATAGCCTAACCTAAAACCAATCACACTTGCGTTCGTTATCCGAGAAGAAGGAGCCCACTTTCAAATTTGCTTACGTGTCGGATCGGTTGTGAGGTTGGACTAGATTTTTACGAGCGAGCGGAGCGAGCGAGCAACGATTACAATTTCCAAGCTATACATATATATTATATTGTTCTGCATATATTTCCTATTATTACCTAATTTTGTCTGCGATTTCGGTCCTCACGTTGCACTGTACTGTGTGAAAATATTACTATTAATGTAAAACTATTGATAAATTGTAAACTTTTGTCAGTACGCAATTCGATAAAGACTTCCGACTCCTCGGGCTGGTGCGAATATTTCAATGTCCCTATGTGCCAAACCGTTGGTTCGCGACACACCTTTAGGCGTCGCACGCTCGCTGCGCTCGCTCCAAAACTATAGCCTAACCTAAAACCAATCACTCTTGCGTTCGTTGTCCGAGAAGCAGGGGCCTAATTTCAAATTTGCTTACGTGTCGGATCGGTTGTGAGGTTGGACTAGATTTTTACGAGCGAGCGGAGCGAGCGAGCAACGATTACAATTTCCAAGCTATACATATATCTTATATTGTCCTGCATATATTTCCTGTTATTACATAATATTGTCAGCGACTTCGGACCTCACGTGGCACTGTACTGCGTGAAAATATTACTATTATTGTAAAACTATTGATAAACTGTAAACTTTTGTCAGTAGGCAACTCGATAAAGACTTCCGACTCCTCGGGCTGGTGCGAATATTTCAATGTCCCTATGTGCCAAACCGTTGGTTCGTGACACACCTTTAGGCGTCGCACGCTCGCTGCGCCCGCTCCAAAACTATAGCCTAACCTAAAACCAATCACTCTTGCGTTCGTTATCCGAGAAGGAGGGGCCTAATTTCAAATTTGCTTACGTGTCGGATCGGTTGTGAGGTTGGACTAGATTTTTACGAGCGAGCGGAGCGAGCGAGCAACGATTACAATTTCCAAGCTATACATATATCTTATATTGTTCTGCATATATTTCCTATTATTACCTAATTTTGTCTGCGATTTCGGAACTCACGTTGCACTGGAATGCGTGAACATATTACTATTTATGTAAAACTATTGATAAACTGTAAACTGTTGTCAGTAGGCAACTCGATAAAGACTTCCGACTCCTCGGGCTGGTGCGAATATTTCAATGTCCCTATGTGCCAAACCGTTGGTTCGTGACACACCTTTAGGCGTCGCACGCTCGCTGCGCTCGCTCCAAAGCTATAGCCTAACCTAAAACCAATCCCTCTTGCGTTCGTTATACGAGAAGGAGTCGACTAATTTCAAATTTGCTTACGTGTCGAATCGGTTGTGAGGTTGGACTAGATTTTTACGAGCGAGCGGAGCGAGCGAGCAACAATTATAATTTCCAAGCTATACAGATACCTTATATTGCGTTGCATATATTTCCTGTTACTACCTTAATTTGTCAGCCATTTCGGACCTCACGTTGCACTGTACTGTGTGAAAACATTACTATTAATGTAAAACTATTGATAAACTGTAAACTGTTGTCAGTAGGCAACTCGATAAAGACTTCCGACTCCTCGGGCTGGTGCTAATATTTCAATGTCCCTATGTGCCAAACCGTTGGTTCGTGACACACCTTTAGGCGTCGCACGCTCGCTGCGCTCGCTCCAAAACTATAGCCTAACCTAAAACCAATCACTCTTGCGTTCGTTATCCGAGAAGGAGGCGACTAATTTCAAATTTGCTTACGTGTCGGATCGGTTGTGAGGTTGGACTAGATTTTTACGAGCGAGCGGAGCGAGCGAGCAACTACTACAGTTTCCAAGCTATACATATACCTTATATTGCGTAGCATATATTTCCTATTATTACCTAATTTTGTCTGCGATTTCGGACCTCACGTTGTACTGTACTGTGTGAAAATATTACTATTAATGTAAAACTATTGATAAACTGTAAACTTTTGTCAGTTGGCAATTCGATAAAGACTTCCGGCTCCTCCGGCTGGTACGAATATTTCAATGTCCCTATGTGCCAAACCGATGGTTTGTGACACAACTTTACGCGTGCCTCGCTCGCTGCGCTCGCTCGAAGACTATAGCCTAACCTAAAACCAATCCCTCTTGCGTTCGTTATCCGAGAAGGAGGCGACTAATTTCAAATATGCTTACGTGTCGGATCGGTTGTGAGGTTGGACTAGATTTTTACGAGCGAGCGGAGCGAGCGAGCAACTACTACAATTTCCAAGCTATACATATACCTTATATTGCGATGCATATATTTCCTGTTACGACCTTAATTTGTCAGCGATTTCGGACCTCACGTTACACTGGACTATGTGCAAATGTTACTTTTTATGTAAAACTATTGACAAAATGTAAACTTTTGTCAGTAGGCAAATCGATAAAGACTTCCGACTCCTCGGGCTGGTGCGAATATTTCAACGTCCCTATGTGCCAAACCGTTGGTTCGTGAAACACCTTTACGCGTCGCACGCTCGCTGCGCTCGCTCGAAAACAATAGCCTCACCTAAAACCAAGCCCTCTTGCGTTCGTTATCCGTGAAGGAGGCGACTAATTTCAAATTTGCGAACGTGTCGGATCGGCTGTGAGGTTGGACTAGATTTTTACGAGCGAGCGGAGCGAGCGAGCAACGATTACATTTTCGAAGCTATACATATATCTTATATTGTTCTGCATATATTTGCTATTATAACCTAATTTTGTCTGCGATTGCGGACACTCACGTTGCACTGTAATGTGTGAACATATTACTATTAATGTAAATCAATTGATAAACAGTAAACTGTTGTCAGTAGGCAACTCGATAAAGACTTCCGACTCCTCGGGCTGGTGCGAATATTTCAATGTCCCTATGTGCCAAACCGTTGGTTCGTGACACACCTTTAGGCGTCGCACGCTCGCTGCGCTCGCTCCAAAACTATAGCCTAACCCAAAAGCAATCACTCTTGCGTTCGTTATCCGAGAAGGAGGCGACTAATTTCAAATTTGCGAACGTGTCGGATCGGTTGTGAGGTTGGACTAGATTTTTACGAGCGAGCGGAGCGAGCGAGCAACGATTACAATTTACAAGCTATACATATATCTTATATTGTTCTGCATATATTTCCTATTATTACCTAATTTTGTCCGCGATTTCAGACCTCACGTTGCACTGTACTGTGTGAAAATATTACTATTAATGTAAAACTATTGATCAACTGGAAACTTTTGTCAGTTGGCAATTCGATAAAGACTTCCGGCTCCTCCGGCTGGTACGAATATTTCAATGTCCCTATGTGCCAAACCGATGGTTTGTGACACAACTTTACGCGTGCCTCGCTCGCTGCGCTCGCTCGAAGACTATAGCCTAACCTAAAACCAATCCCTCTTGCGTTCGTTATCCGAGAAGGAGGCGACTAATTTCAAATATGCTTACGTGTCGGATCGGTTGTGAGGTTGGACTAGATTTTTACGAGCGAGCGGAGCGAGCGAGCAACTACTACAATTTCCAAGCTATACATATACCTTATATTGCGTTGCATATATTTCCTGTTACGACCTTAATTTGTCAGCGATTTCGGACCTCACGTTACACTGGACTATGTGCAAATGTTACTTTTTATGTAAAACTATTGACAAAATGTAAACTTTTGTCAGTAGGCAAATCGATAAAGACTTCCGACTTCTCGGGCTGGTGCGAATATTTCAATGTCCCTATGTGCCAAACCGTTTGTTCGTGACACATCGTTAGGCGTCGCACGCTCGCTGCGCTCGCTCGAAAACAATAGCCTAACCTAAAACCAATCACTCTTGCGTTCGTTATCCGAGAAGCAGGGGCCTAATTTCAAATTTGCTTACGTGTCGGATCGGTTGTGAGGTTGGACTAGATTTTTACGAGCGAGCGGAGCGAGCGAGCAACGATTACAATTTCCAAGCTATACATATATATTATATTGTTCTGCATATATTTCCTGTTATTATATAATTTTGTCAGCGATTTCGGACCTCACGTGGCACTGTACTGTGTGAAAATATTACTATTAATGTAAAACTATTGATAAACTGTAAACTGTTGTCAGTAGGCAACTCGATAAAGACTTCCGACTTCTCGGGCTGGTGCGAATATTTCAATGTCCCTATGTGCCAAACCGTTTGTTCGTGACACACCTTTAGGCGTCGCACGCTCGCTGCGCTCGCTCCAAAACTATAGCCTAACCTAAAACCAATCACTCTTGCGTTCGTTGTCCGAGAAGCAGGGGCCTAATTTCAAATTTGCTTACGTGTCGGATCGGTTGTGAGGTTGGACTAGATTTTTACGAGCGAGCGGAGCGAGCGAGCAACGATTACAATTTCCAAGCTATACATATATCTTATATTGTCCTGCATATATTTCCTGTTATTACCTAATTTTGTCTGCGATTTCGGTCCTCACGTTGCACTGTACTGTGTGAAAATATTACTATTAATGTAAAACTATTGATAAACTGTAAACTTTTGTCAGTAGGCAACTCGATAAAGACTTCCGACTTCTCGGGCTGGTGCGAATATTTCAATGTCCCTATGTGCCAAACCGTTTGTTCGTGACACATCGTTAGGCGTCGCACGCTCGCTGCGCTCGCTCGAAAACAATAGCCTAACCTAAAACCAATCACTCTTGCGTTCGTTATCCGAGAAGCAGGGGCCTAATTTCAAATTTGCTTACGTGTCGGATCGGTTGTGAGGTAGGACTAGATTTTTACGAGCGAGCGGAGCGAGCGAGCAACGATTACAATTTCCATGCTATATATATACCATATATTGTCCTGCATATATTTCCTGTTATTATATAATTTTGTCAGCGATTTCGGACCTCACGTGGCACTGTACTGTGTGAAAATATTACTATTAATGTAAAACTATTGATAAACTGTAAACTGTTGTCAGTAGGCAACTCGATAAAGACTTCCGACTTCTCGGGCTGGTGCGAATATTACAATGTCCCTATGTGCCAAACCGTTGGTTCGCGACACACCTTTAGGCGTCGCACGCTCGCTGCGCTCGCTCCAAAACTATAGCCTAACCTAAAACCAATCACTCTTGCGTTCGTTGTCCGAGAAGCAGGGGCCTAATTTCAAATTTGCTTACGTGTCGGATCGGTTGTGAGGTTGGACTAGATTTTTACGAGCGAGCGGAGCGAGCGAGCAACGATTACAATTTCCAAGCTATACATATATCTTATATTGTCCTGCATATATTTCCTGTTATTACATAATATTGTCAGCGACTTCGGACCTCACGTGGCACTGTACTGTGTGAAAATATTACTATTATTGTAAAACTATTGATAAACTGTAAACTTTTGTCAGTAGGCAACTCGATAAAGACTTCCGACTCCTCGGGCTGGTGCGAATATTTCAATGTCCCTATGTGCCAAACCGTTGGTTCGTGACACACCTTTAGGCGTCGCACGCTCGCTGCGCCCGCTCCAAAACTATAGCCTAACCTAAAACCAATCACTCTTGCGTTCGTTGTCCGAGAAGCAGGGGCCTAATTTCAAATTTGCTTACGTGTCGGATCGGTTGTGAGGTTGGACTAGATTTTTACGAGCGAGCGGAGCGAGCGAGCAACGATTACAATTTCCAAGCTATACATATATCTTATATTGTCCTGCATATATTTCCTGTTATTACCTAATTTTGTCTGCGATTTCGGTCCTCACGTTGCACTGTACTGTGTGAAAATATTACTATTAATGTAAAACTATTGATAAACTGTAAACTTTTGTCAGTAGGCAACTCGATAAAGACTTCCGACTTCTCGGGCTGGTGCGAATATTTCAATGTCCCTATGTGCCAAACCGTTTGTTCGTGACACATCGTTAGGCGTCGCACGCTCGCTGCGCTCGCTCGAAAACAATAGCCTAACCTAAAACCAATCACTCTTGCGTTCGTTATCCGAGAAGCAGGGGCCTAATTTCAAATTTGCTTACGTGTCGGATCGGTTGTGAGGTAGGACTAGATTTTTACGAGCGAGCGGAGCGAGCGAGCAACGATTACAATTTCCATGCTATATATATACCATATATTGTCCTGCATATATTTCCTGTTATTATATAATTTTGTCAGCGATTTCGGACCTCACGTGGCACTGTACTGTGTGAAAATATTACTATTAATGTAAAACTATTGATAAACTGTAAACTGTTGTCAGTAGGCAACTCGATAAAGACTTCCGACTTCTCGGGCTGGTGCGAATATTACAATGTCCCTATGTGCCAAACCGTTGGTTCGCGACACACCTTTAGGCGTCGCACGCTCGCTGCGCTCGCTCCAAAACTATAGCCTAACCTAAAACCAATCACTCTTGCGTTCGTTGTCCGAGAAGCAGGGGCCTAATTTCAAATTTGCTTACGTGTCGGATCGGTTGTGAGGTTGGACTAGATTTTTACGAGCGAGCGGAGCGAGCGAGCAACGATTACAATTTCCAAGCTATACATATATCTTATATTGTCCTGCATATATTTCCTGTTATTACATAATATTGTCAGCGACTTCGGACCTCACGTGGCACTGTACTGTGTGAAAATATTACTATTATTGTAAAACTATTGATAAACTGTAAACTTTTGTCAGTAGGCAACTCGATAAAGACTTCCGACTCCTCGGGCTGGTGCGAATATTTCAATGTCCCTATGTGCCAAACCGTTGGTTCGTGACACACCTTTAGGCGTCGCACGCTCGCTGCGCCCGCTCCAAAACTATAGCCTAACCTAAAACCAATCACTCTTGCGTTCGTTATCCGAGAAGGAGGGGCCTAATTTCAAATTTGCTTACGTGTCGGATCGGTTGTGAGGTTGGACTAGATTTTTACGAGCGAGCGGAGCGAGCGAGCAACGATTACAATTTCCAAGCTATACATATATCTTATATTGTTCTGCATATATTTCCTATTATTACCTAATTTTGTCTGCGATTTCGGACCTCACGTTGTACTGTACTGTGTGAAAATATTACTATTAGTGTAAAACTATTGAGAAACTGTAAACTTTTGTCAGTACGCAATTCGATAAAGACTTCCGACTCCTCGGGCTGGTGCGAATATTTCAATGTCCCTATGTGCCAAACCGTTGGTTCGTGACACACCTTTAGGCGTCGCACGCTCGCTGCGCCCGCTCCAAAACTATAGCCTAACCTAAAACCAATCACTCTTGCGTTCGTTATCCGAGAAGGAGGGGCCTAATTTCAAATTTGCTTACGTGTCGGATCGGTTGTGAGGTTGGACTAGATTTTTACGAGCGAGCGGAGCGAGCGAGCAACGATTACAATTTCCAAGCTATACATATATCTTATATTGTTCTGCATATATTTCCTATTATTACCTAATTTTGTCTGCGATTTCGGACCTCACGTTGTACTGTACTGTGTGAAAATATTACTATTAGTGTAAAACTATTGAGAAACTGTAAACTTTTGTCAGTACGCAATTCGATAAAGACTTCCGACTCCTCGGGCTGGTGCGAATATTTCAATGTCCCTATGTGCCAAACCGTTGGTTCGTGAAACACCTTTACGCGTCGCACGCTCGCTGCGCTCGCTCGAAAACAATAGCCTAACCTAAAACCAAGCCCTCTTGCGTTCGTTATCCGTGAAGGAGGCGACTAATTTCAAATTTGCGAACGTGTCGGATCGGCTGTGAGGTTGGACTAGATTTTTACGAGCGAGCGGAGCGAGCGAGCAACGATTACATTTTCGAAGCTATACATATATCTTATATTGTTCTGCATATATTTGCTATTATAACCTAATTTTGTCTGCGATTGCGGACACTCACGTTGCACTGTAATGTGTGAACATATTACTATTAATGTAAAACAATTGATAAACAGTAAACTGTTGTCAGTAGGCAATTCGATAAAGACTTCCGACTTCCCGGGCTGGTGCGAATATTTCAATGTCCCTATGTGCCAAACCGTTTGTTCGTGACACACCTTTAGGCGTCGCACGCTCGCTGCGCTCGCTCGAAAACAATAGCCTAACATAAAATCAATCACTCTTGCGTTCGTTATCCGAGAAGAAGGGGCCTAATTTCAAATTTGCTTACGTGTCGGATCGGTTGTGAGGTTGGACTAGATTTTTACGAGCGAACGGAGCGAGCGAGCAACGATTACAATTTCCAAGCTATACATATACCTTATATTGCGTAGCATATATTTCCTATTATTACCTAATTTTGTCTGCGATTTCGGAACTCACGTTGCACTGTAATGTGTGAAAATATTACTAGTTATGTAAAACTATTGATCAACTGGAAACTTTTGTCAGTTGGCAATTCGATAAAGACTTCCGGCTCCTCCGGCTGGTACGAATATTTCAATGTCCCTATGTGCCAAACCGATGGTTTGTGACACAACTTTACGCGTGCCTCGCTCGCTGCGCTCGCTCGAAGACTATAGCCTAACCTAAAACCAATCCCTCTTGCGTTCGTTATCCGAGAAGGAGGCGACTAATTTCAAATATGCTTACGTGTCGGATCGGTTGTGAGGTTGGACTAGATTTTTACGAGCGAGCGGAGCGAGCGAGCAACTACTACAATTTCCAAGCTATACATATACCTTATATTGCGTTGCATATATTTCCTGTTACGACCTTAATTTGTCAGCGATTTCGGACCTCACGTTACACTGGACTATGTGCAAATGTTACTTTTTATGTAAAACTATTGACAAAATGTAAACTTTTGTCAGTAGGCAAATCGATAAAGACTTCCGACTCCTCGGGCTGGTGCGAATATTTCAACGTCCCTATGTGCCAAACCGTTGGTTCGTGAAACACCTTTACGCGTCGCACGCTCGCTGCGCTCGCTCGAAAACAATAGCCTCACCTAAAACCAAGCCCTCTTGCGTTCGTTATCCGTGAAGGAGGCGACTAATTTCAAATTTGCGAACGTGTCGGATCGGCTGTGAGGTTGGACTAGATTTTTACGAGCGAGCGGAGCGAGCGAGCAACGATTACATTTTCGAAGCTATACATATATCTTATATTGTTCTGCATATATTTGCTATTATAACCTAATTTTGTCTGCGATTGCGGACACTCACGTTGCACTGTAATGTGTGAACATATTACTATTAATGTAAAACAATTGATAAACAGTAAACTGTTGTCAGTAGGCAACTCGATAAAGACTTCCGACTCCTCGGGCTGGTGCGAATATTTCAATGTCCCTATGTGCCAAACCGTTGGTTCGTGACACACCTTTAGGCGTCGCACGCTCGCTGCGCTCGCTCGAAAACAATAGCCTAACATAAAATCAACCACTCTTGCGTTCGTTATCCGAGAAGAAGGGGCCTAATTTCAAATTTGCTTACGTGTCGGATCGGTTGTGAGGTTGGACTAGATTTTTACGAGCGAGCGGAGCGAGCGAGCAACGATTACAATTTCCATGCTATATATATACCATATATTGTCCTGCATATATTTCCTGTTATTATATAATTTTGTCAGCGATTTCGGACCTCACGTGGCACTGTACTGTGTGAAAATATTACTATTAATGTAAAACTATTGATAAACTGTAAACTGTTGTCAGTAGGCAACTCGATAAAGACTTCCGACTTCTCGGGCTGGTGCGAATATTTCAATGTCCCTATGTGCCAAACCGTTTGTTCGTGACACACCTTTAGGCGTCGCACGCTCGCTGCGCTCGCTCCAAAACTATAGCCTAACCTAAAACCAATCACACTTGCGTTCGTTATCCGAGAAGAAGGAGCCCACTTTCAAATTTGCTTACGTGTCGGATCGGTTGTGAGGTTGGACTAGATTTTTACGAGCGAGCGGAGCGAGCGAGCAACGATTACAATTTCCAAGCTATACATATATATTATATTGTTCTGCATATATTTCCTATTATTACCTAATTTTGTCTGCGATTTCGGTCCTCACGTTGCACTGTACTGTGTGAAAATATTACTATTAATGTAAAACTATTGATAAATTGTAAACTTTTGTCAGTACGCAATTCGATAAAGACTTCCGACTCCTCGGGCTGGTGCGAATATTTCAATGTCCCTATGTGCCAAACCGTTGGTTCGCGACACACCTTTAGGCGTCGCACGCTCGCTGCGCTCGCTCCAAAACTATAGCCTAACCTAAAACCAATCACTCTTGCGTTCGTTGTCCGAGAAGCAGGGGCCTAATTTCAAATTTGCTTACGTGTCGGATCGGTTGTGAGGTTGGACTAGATTTTTACGAGCGAGCGGAGCGAGCGAGCAACGATTACAATTTCCAAGCTATACATATATCTTATATTGTCCTGCATATATTTCCTGTTATTACATAATATTGTCAGCGACTTCGGACCTCACGTGGCACTGTACTGTGTGAAAATATTACTATTATTGTAAAACTATTGATAAACTGTAAACTTTTGTCAGTAGGCAACTCGATAAAGACTTCCGACTTCTCGGGCTGGTGCGAATATTTCAATGTCCCTATGTGCCAAACCGTTTGTTCGTGACACATCGTTAGGCGTCGCACGCTCGCTGCGCTCGCTCGAAAACAATAGCCTAACCTAAAACCAATCACTCTTGCGTTCGTTATCCGAGAAGCAGGGGCCTAATTTCAAATTTGCTTACGTGTCGGATCGGTTGTGAGGTTGGACTAGATTTTTACGAGCGAGCGGAGCGAGCGAGCAACGATTACAATTTCCATGCTATATATATACCATATATTGTCCTGCATATATTTCCTGTTATTATATAATTTTGTCAGCGATTTCGGACCTCACGTGGCACTGTACTGTGTGAAAATATTACTATTAATGTAAAACTATTGATAAACTGTAAACTGTTGTCAGTAGGCAACTCGATAAAGACTTCCGACTTCTCGGGCTGGTGCGAATATTACAATGTCCCTATGTGCCAAACCGTTGGTTCGCGACACACCTTTAGGCGTCGCACGCTCGCTGCGCTCGCTCCAAAACTATAGCCTAACCTAAAACCAATCACTCTTGCGTTCGTTGTCCGAGAAGCAGGGGCCTAATTTCAAATTTGCTTACGTGTCGGATCGGTTGTGAGGTTGGACTAGATTTTTACGAGCGAGCGGAGCGAGCGAGCAACGATTACAATTTCCAAGCTATACATATATCTTATATTGTCCTGCATATATTTCCTGTTATTACATAATATTGTCAGCGACTTCGGACCTCACGTGGCACTGTACTGTGTGAAAATATTACTATTATTGTAAAACTATTGATAAACTGTAAACTTTTGTCAGTAGGCAACTCGATAAAGACTTCCGACTCCTCGGGCTGGTGCGAATATTTCAATGTCCCTATGTGCCAAACCGTTGGTTCGTGAAACACCTTTACGCGTCGCACGCTCGCTGCGCTCGCTCGAAAACAATAGCCTAACCTAAAACCAAGCCCTCTTGCGTTCGTTATCCGTGAAGGAGGCGACTAATTTCAAATTTGCGAACGTGTCGGATCGGCTGTGAGATTGGACTAGAGTTTTACAAGCGAGCGGAGCGAGCGAGCAACTACCACAATTTCCAAGCTATACATATACCTTATATTGCGTAGCATATATTTCCTATTATTACCTAATTTTGTCTGCGATTTCGGAACTCACGTTGCACTGGAATGCGTGAACATATTACTATTTATGTAAAACTATTGATAAACTGTAAACTGTTGTCAGTAGGCAACTCGATAAAGACTTCCGACTCCTCGGGCTGGTGCGAATATTTCAATGTCCCTATGTGCCAAACCGTTGGTTCGTGACACACCTTTAGGCGTCGCACGCTCGCTGCGCTCGCTCCAAAGCTATAGCCTAACCTAAAACCAATCCCTCTTGCGTTCGTTATACGAGAAGGAGTCGACTAATTTCAAATTTGCTTACGTGTCGAATCGGTTGTGAGGTTGGACTAGATTTTTACGAGCGAGCGGAGCGAGCGAGCAACAATTATAATTTCCAAGCTATACAGATACCTTATATTGCGTTGCATATATTTCCTGTTACTACCTTAATTTGTCAGCCATTTCGGACCTCACGTTGCACTGTACTGTGTGAAAACATTACTATTAATGTAAAACTATTGATAAACTGTAAACTGTTGTCAGTAGGCAACTCGATAAAGACTTCCGACTCCTCGGGCTGGTCCTAATATTTCAATGTCCCTATGTGCCAAACCGTTGGTTCGTGACACACCCTTAGGCGTCGAACGCTCGCTGCGCTCGCTCCAAAACTATAGCCTAACCTAAAACCAATCACTCTTGCGTTCGTTATCCGAGAAGGAGGCGACTAATTTCAAATTTGCTTACGTGTCGGATCGGTTGTGAGGTTGGACTAGATTTTTACGAGCGAGCGGAGCGAGCGAGCAACTACTACAGTTTCCAAGCTATACATATACCTTATATTGCGTAGCATATATTTCCTATTATTACCTAATTTTGTCTGCGATTTCGGAACTCACGTTGCACTGTAATGTGTGAAAATATTACTAGTTATGTAAAACTATTGATCAACTGGAAACTTTTGTCAGTTGGCAATTCGATAAAGACTTCCGGCTCCTCCGGCTGGTACGAATATTTCAATGTCCCTATGTGCCAAACCGATGGTTTGTGACACAACTTTACGCGTGCCTCGCTCGCTGCGCTCGCTCGAAGACTATAGCCTAACCTAAAACCAATCCCTCTTGCGTTCGTTATCCGAGAAGGAGGCGACTAATTTCAAATTTGCTTACGTGTCGGATCGGTTGTGAGGTTGGACTAGATTTTTACGAGCGAGCGGAGCGAGCGAGCAACGATTACAATTTCCAAGCTATACATATATCTTATATTGTTCTGCATATATTTCCTATTATTACCTAATTTTGTCTGCGATTTCGGACCTCACGTTGTACTGTACTGTGTGATAATATTACTATTAATGTAAAACTATTGATAAACTGTAAACTTTTGTCAGTACGCAATTCGATAAAGACTTCCGACTCCTCGGGCTGGTGCGAATATTTCAATGTCCCTATGTGCCAAACAGTTGGTTCGTGACACACCTTTACGCGTCGCACGCTCGCTGCGCTCGCTCGAAAACTATAGCCTAACCTAAAACCAATCCCTCTTGCGTTCGTTATCCGAGAAGGAGGCGACTAATTTCAAATTTGCGAACGTGTCGGATCGGTTGTGAGGTTGGACTAGATTTTTACGAGCGAGCGGAGCGAGCGAGCAACAATTACAATTTCCAATCTATATATATACCATAAATTGTCCTGCATATATTTCCTGTTATTACATAATTTTGTCAGCGATTTCGGACCTCACGTGGCACTGTACTGTGTGAAAATAGTACTATTAATGTAAAACTGTTGATAAACTGTAAACTTTTGTCAGTAGGCAACTCGATAAAGACTTCCGACTCCTCGGGCTGGTGCGAATATTTCAATGTCCCTATGTGCCAAACCGTTGGTTCGTGACACACCTTCAGGCGTCGCACGCTCGCTGCGCTCGCTCCAAAACTATAGCCTAACCTAAAACCAATCACTCTTGCGTTCGTTATCCGAGAAAAAGGGGCCTACTTTCAAATTTGCTTACGTGTCGGATCGGTTGTGAGGTTGGACTAGATTTTTACGAGCGAGCGGAGCGAGCGAGCAACAATTACAATTTCCAATCTATATATATACCATAAATTGTCCTGCATATATTTCCTGTTATTACATAATTTTGTCAGCGATTTCGGACCTCACGTGGCACTGTACTGTGTGAAAATAGTACTATTAATGTAAAACTGTTGATAAACTGTAAACTTTTGTCAGTAGGCAACTCGATAAAGACTTCCGACTCCTCGGGCTGGTGCGAATATTTCAATGTCCCTATGTGCCAAACCGTTGGTTCGTGACACACCTTCAGGCGTCGCACGCTCGCTGCGCTCGCTCCAAAACTATAGCCTAACCTAAAACCAATCACTCTTGCGTTCGTTATCCGAGAAAAAGGGGCCTACTTTCAAATTTGCTTACGTGTCGGATCGGTTGTGAGGTTGGACTAGATTTTTACGAGCGAGCGGAGCGAGCGAGCAACAATTACAATTTCCAATCTATATATATACCATAAATTGTCCTGCATATATTTCCTGTTATTACATAATTTTGTCAGCGATTTCGGACCTCACGTGGCACTGTACTGTGTGAAAATAGTACTATTAATGTAAAACTGTTGATAAACTGTAAACTTTTGTCAGTAGGCAACTCGATAAAGACTTCCGACTCCTCGGGCTGGTGCGAATATTTCAATGTCCCTATGTGCCAAACCGTTGGTTCGTGACACACCTTCAGGCGTCGCACGCTCGCTGCGCTCGCTCCAAAACTATAGCCTAACCTAAAACCAATCACTCTTGCGTTCGTTATCCGAGAAAAAGGGGCCTACTTTCAAATTTGCTTACGTGTCGGATCGGTTGTGAGGTTGGACTAGATTTTTACGAGCGAGCGGAGCGAGCGAGCAACAATTACAATTTCCAATCTATATATATACCATATATTGTCCTGCATATATTTATTGTTATTACATAATTTTGTCAGCGATTTCGGACCTCACGTGGCACTGTACTGTGTGAAAATATTACTATTAATGTAAAACTATTGATAAACTGCAAACTTTTGTCAGTAGGCAACTCGATAAAGACTTCCGACTCCTCGGGCTAGTGCGAATATTTCAATGTCCCTATGTGCCAAACCGTTGGTTCGTGACACACGATGAGGCGTCGCACGCTCGCTGCGCCCGCTCCAAAACTATAGCCTAACCTAAAACCAATCACTCTTGCGTTCGTTATCCGAGAAGAAGGGGCCTAATTTCAAATTTGCTTACGTGTCTGATCGGTTGTGAGGTTGGACTAGATTTTTACGAGCGAGCGGAGCGAGCGAGCAACGATTACAATTTCCAAGCTATACATATATCTTATATTGTCCTGCATATATTTCCTGTTATTACATAATTTTGTCAGCGATTTCGGACCTCACGTGGCACTGTACTGTGTGAAAATATTACTATTATTGTAAAACTATTGATAAACTTTAAACTTTTGTCAGTAGGCAACTCGATAAAGACTTCCGACTCCTCGGGCTGGTGCGAATATTTCAATGTCCCTATGTGCCAAACCGTTGGTTCGTGACACACCTTTAGGCGTCGCACGTTCGCTGCGCCCGCTCCAAAACTGTAGCCTAACCTAAAACCAATCACTCTTGCGTTCGTTATCCGAGAAGGAGGGGCCTAATTTCAAATTTGCTTACGTGTCGGATCGGTTGTGAGGTTGGACTAGATTTTTACGAGCGAGCGGAGCGAGCGAGCAACGATTACAATTTCCAAGCTATACATATATCTTATAGTGTTCTGCATATATTTCCTATTATTACCTAATTTGGTCTGCGATTTCGGACTTCACGTTGTACTGTACTGTGTGAAAATATTACTATTAATGTAAAACTATTGATAAACTGTAAACTTTTGTCAGTACGCAATTCGATAAAGACTTCCGACTCCTCGGGCTGGTGCGAATATTTCAATGTCCCTATGTGCCAAACCGTTGGTTCGCGACACACCTTTAGGCGTCGCACGCTCGCTGCGCTCGCTCCAAAACTATAGCCTAACCTAAAACCAAACACTCTTGCGTTCGTTATCCGAGAAGAAGGGGCCTACTTTCAAATTTGCTTACGTGTCGGATCGGTTGTGAGGTTGGACTAGATTTTTACGAGCGAGCGGAGCGAGCGAGCAACAATTACAATTTCCAATCTATATATATACCATATATTGTCCTGCATATATTTCCTGTTATTACATAATTTTGTCAGCGATTTCGGACCTCACGTGGCACTGTACTGTGTGAAAATATTACTATTAATGTAAAACTATTGATAAACTGTAAACTTTTGTCAGTACGCAATTCGATAAAGACTTCCGACTCCTCGGGCTGGTGCGAATATTTCAATGTCCCTATGTGCCAAACCGTTGGTTCGCGACACACCTTTAGGCGTCGCACGCTCGCTGCGCTCGCTCCAAAGCTATAGCCTAACCTAAAACCAAACACTCTTGCGTTCGTTATCCGAGAAGAAGGGGCCTACTTTCAAATTTGCTTACGTGTCGGATCGGTTGTGAGGTTGGACTAGATTTTTACGAGCGAGCGGAGCGAGCGAGCAACAATTACAATTTCCAATCTATATATATACCATATATTGTCCTGCATATATTTCCTGTTATTACATAATTTTGTCAGCGATTTCGGACCTCACGTGGCACTGTACTGTGTGAAAATATTACTATTAATGTAAAACTATTGATAAACTGTAAACTTTTGTCAGTACGCAATTCGATAAAGACTTCCGACTCCCCGGGCTGGTGCGAATATTTCAATGTCCCTATGTGCCAAACCGTTGGTTCGCGACACACCTTTAGGCGTCGCACGCTCGCTGCGCTCGCTCCAAAACTATGGCCTAACCTAAAACCAATCACTCTTGCGTTCGTTATCCGAGAAGAAGGGGCCTACTTTCAAATTTGCTTACGTGTCGGATCGGTTGTGAGGTTGGACTAGATTTTTACGAGCGAGCGGAGCGAGCGAGCAACAATTACAATTTCCAATCTATATATATACCATAAATTGTCCTGCATATATTTCCTGTTATTACATAATTTTGTCAGCGATTTCGGACCTCACGTGGCACTGTACTGTGTGAAAATAGTACTATTAATGTAAAACTATTGATAAACTGTAAACTTTTGTCAGTAGGCAACTCGATAAAGACTTCCGACTCCTCGGGCTGGTGCGAATATTTCAATGTCCCTATGTGCCAAACCGTTGGTTCGTGACACACCTTTAGGCGTCGCACGCTCGCTGCGCCCGCTCCAAAACTATAGCCTAACCTAAAACCAATCACTCTTGCGTTCGTTATCCGAGAAGAGGGGGGCTAATTTCAAATTTGCTTACGTGTCTGATCGGTTGTGAGGTTGGACTAGATTTTTACGAGCGTGCGGAGCGAGCGAGCAACGATTAAAATTTCCAAGCTATACATATATCTTATATTGTTCTGCATATATTTCCTGTTATTACATAATTTTGTCAGCGATTTCGGACCTCACGTGGCACTGTACTGTGTGAAAATATTACTATTAATGTAAAACTATTGATAACCTGCAAACATTTGTCAGTAGGCAACTCGATAAAGACTTCCGACTCCTCGGGCTGGTGCGAATATTTCAATGTCCCTATGTGCCAAACCGTTGGTTCGTGACACACCTTGAGGCGTCGCACGCTCGCTGCGCCCGCTCCAAAACTATAGCCTAACCTAAAACCAATCACTCTTGCGTTCGTTATCCGAGAAGGAGGGGCCTAATTTCAAATTTGCTTACGTGTCGGATCGGTTGTGAGGTTGGACTAGATTTTTACGAGCGAGCGGAGCGAGCGAGCAACGATTACAATTTCCAAGCTATACATATAGCTTATATTGTTCTGCATATATTTCCTATTATTACCTAATTTTGTCTGCGATTTCGGACCTCACGTTGTACTGTACTGTGTGAAAATATTACTATTAATGTAAAACTATTGATAAACTGTAAACTTTTGTCAGTACGCAATTCGATAAAGACTTCCGACTCCTCGGGCTGGCGCGAATATTTCAATGTCCCTATGTGCCAAACAGTTGGTTCGTGACACACCTTTGCGCGTCGCATGCTCGCTGCGCTCGCTCGAAAACTATAGCCTAACCTAAAACCAATCCCTCTTGCGTTCGTTATCCGAGAAGGAGGCGACTAATTTCAAATTTGCGAACGTGTCGGATCGGTTGTGAGGTTGGACTAGATTTTTACGAGCGAGCGGAGCGAGCGAGCAACGATTACAATTTCCAATCTATATATATACCATATATTGTCCTGCATATATTTCCTGTTATTACATAATTTTGTCAGCGATTTCGGACCTCACGTGGCACTGTACTGTGTGAAAATATTACTATTAATGTAAAACTATTGATAAACTGTAAACTTTTGTCAGTACGCAATTCGATAAAGACTTCCGACTCCTCGGGCTGGTGCGAATATTTCAATGTCCCTATGTGCCAAACCGTTGGTTCGTGACACACCTTTGCGCGTCGCACGCTCGCTGCGCCCGCTCCAAAACTATAGCCTAACCTAAAACCAATCACTCTTGCGTTCGTTATCCGAGAAGAGGGGGGCTAATTTCAAATTTGCTTACGTGTCTGATCGGTTGTGAGGTTGGACTAGATTTTTACGAGCGAGCGGAGCGAGCGAGCAACGATTAAAATTTCCAAGCTATACATATATCTTATATTGTTCTGCATATATTTCCTGTTATTACATAATTTTGTCAGCGATTTCGGACCTCACGTTGCACTGTACTGTGTGAAAATATTACTATTAATGTAAAACTATTGATAAACTGTAAACTTTTGTCAGTACGCAATTCGATAAAGACTTCCGACTTCTCGGGCTGGTGCGAATATTTCAATGTCCCTATGTGCCAAACCGTTTGTTCGTGACACACCTTTAGGCGTCGCACGCTCGCTGCGCTCGCTCGAAAACAATAGCCTAACCTAAAACCAATCACTCTTGCGTTCGTTATCCGAGAAGAAGGGGCCTAATTTCAAATTTGCGAACGTGTCGGATCGGTTGTGAGGTTGGACTAGATTTTTACGAGCGAGCGGAGCGAGCGAGCAACGATTACAATTTCCAATCTATATATATACCATATATTGTCCTGCATATATTTCCTGTTATTACATAATTTTGTCAGCGATTTCGGACCTCACGTGGCACTGTACTGTGTGAAAATATTACTATTAATGTAAAACTATTGATAAACTGTAAACTTTTGTCAGTACGCAATTCGATAAAGACTTCCGACTCCTCGGGCTGGTGCGAATATTTCAATGTCCCTATGTGCCAAACCGTTGGTTCGTGACACACCTTTAGCGTCGTACGCTCGCTGCGCTCGCTCGAAAACAATAGCCTAACCTAAAATCAATCACTCTTGCGTTCCTTATCCGAGAAGAAGGGGCCTAATTTCAAATTTGCTTACGTGTCTGATCGGTTGTGAGGTTGGACTAGATTTTTACGAGCGAGCGGAGCGAGCGAGCAACGATTACAATTTCCAAGCTATACATATATCTTATATTGTTCTGCATATATTTCCTATTATTACCTAATTTTGTCTGCGATTTCGGACCTCACGTTGTACTGTACTGTGTGAAAATATTACTATTAATGTAAAACTATTGATAAACTGTAAACTTTTGTCAGTACGCAATTCGATAAAGACTTCCGACTCCTCGGGCTGGTGCGAATATTTCAATGTCCCTATGTGCCAAACAGTTGGTTCGTGACACACCTTTACGCGTCGCACGCTCGCTGCTCTCGCTCGAAAACTATAGCCTAACCTAAAACCAATCCCTCTTGCGTTCGTTATCCGAGAAGGAGGCGACTCATTTCAAATTTGCGAACGTGTCGGATCGGTTGTGAGGTTGGACTAGATTTTTACGAGCGAGCGGAGCGAGCGAGCAACGATTACAATTTCCAATCTATATGTCGGAGATGGAGAGACACCGGAGCCTTCCGTCGAAAACCGGGGAAAAATCCCTAATATTGTACTTTGGACTCCGCCATAGCCGTAGCTAAACAATCACCGCCCTTCAGCCCAATTGTAATTGCCTGCAATCTACGAGAATGAGTTTGGGTTCGAGGTGACAACCAGTCACCGAACGTAGCCGCGGTCATGGGACGAACATTTTCTAACAAAGTCATGGAAAAGTCTATAGCCCTCCATAAAAAGAAATAGTTGTAACGGCACTCGACAGTAAGCACACTAATGGTTTCTGTCTCATGGCTCGCCATAAGCAGACCCTATTTTATGGGTAGGTCAATTGCCGGTTGTCGAGACATATTCGCAAAACATCTGCAGCCAGCCTAATGACCCGTCATAAACTCTAAACCTTGATTAACGAAAATAGGCAAACAGTCTTTTCCGTGAAGGACCCTTCCAAAGACTGATCAATCAACAACAACGGCAATTTCCCTCACTGTCCGAACGACGACTTGTCTCCACGAATATAAAAGACCTGGTGCCGCTAGAGATTGGTTCTCAGTTTTTTCCTAAACCGCGTCACCGAGAGAGCTTCGAGTACGATTTCATCATTTTCGATAGAGTGCTTACTTCGCGTGCTAGCTGAGATTACCACATAGGCGTTGCCGACGAGTTAAGAATAAAAGAGTCCCGTTGACCGCGTATTCGTTATCGTACCTCAGACTATTGTCATTCGCATCGCGAGTACCTAACCGCCGCGGTTTATTTGTCAAGTCTCACATCTCCATACCTGTGTTAATAAACTCTGGATCACACCTTAACAATGGCTACTACTGGTGAAGATTCGTTGCCTGCCCACACCTCCAATCCTACTGACTCCCCGACATCAGAAGTGGGATGCAAGGACTTGTTGACATCGATGAAACAGCAAATGGATTTCATGCGTGACGTATTTCATACGCTAACAAAGAAAAAGAGTGTAGAACTTGACAAATTTTCGCTACCGTTTTTTAACCCTGAACTGGCGGGCGCTGACCCAATGAGGTGGTGCGAAACAGTCAGTAAGCTTATGGGCAACGAGCCCCCACAAGACCGTGAGTTATATTTCGTCCTAAATCGTGCGCTGGGGGGTACTGCATCACAGTGGCTTACGCAAGTCCCGGTTTGTGGCCTTACTTGGGAACGATTCAAGGAGTATTTCCTTTCGCACTATGACGGCAAGGAGACGGCAACCTCAGCGCTGATAAGGATGTTCGAGGAACCATCAGAGGAGAACGAACCCACGGTAACTTTCGGCAATCGACTTCGCTCTCTCCTGGCTGCGAGATGGAGTGGTCTATCCAACGCCGAATTAATCAACGCTGTCGTCCTTCTTCGATTGACTTCATATGATCGGCGTGTCGAACGGATAGCACTCACGCAAGACGTCCGGACACAGGACCAATTTCTTCGGGAACTGAGAGCCCTCCCTCATCCGACGAAGAGGCCGTTACCCTTGGCAGATGATCCGCCGACAGAACCTGAAGCTAAACGGAGCAGGACATCAAACTCCCGGACAAAGTGTTATTACTGTGGAATCATCGGGCATAAGGCGACGGAGTGCCGCAAGAAGATGCGGACCGAAAAGCAGAAGGAGACAAGGCGCCGGGAAGGGAGCCGACCAGCCACATCGTCCAAGGTGTCTTGCTTCAGGTGCCGTGCGGAAGGTCATATCGCACCTGATTGTCCGTTGCGGGAGGATAAGAAAAACGGTCACAACAAGGAACGGCGAGTCGACTCCTGCGTGGTGGAGGCTCCAACCGGTAAATTAAGTCACCAGGGTGAGTCGTTCCCATTTTGCTTCGATTCTGGAGCCGAATGCTCATTAATTAAGGAATCCGCTGCCTCGAAATTTTCTGGCAAAAGAACCACCGATGTAGTAGTAATGCGAGGGATAGGAAATACGTGTGTTAAGAGTACGTCTCAGATTTTGTCCACTGTGTGTATCAACGGTTTTACGTTGGAGATAACTTTTCACGTTCTCCCTGATAAATACTTGAAATACGATATCATGATCGGTCGCGAAATTTTAAGTCAGGGCTTCGACGTGCATATCACGCGCACTAGTCTCGATATTTGCAAAACGAAGGTAGTCAATGTCTGTGATAGGACCGTCGAAAAAGAAATCGATCTCAATGGAATAGACACGGAGGTAATTGGTAGTGATAAAGGCCGATTGATCTCTATTCTAGAAAAGTTTAAAAACTCATTCATTACGGGTTTTCCGCGTACACGCGTAAACACAGGCCAGCTAGAAATAAGGCTAATCGACCCCAACGTCACTGTCCAAAGAAGCCCTTACAGACTTAGCGATGAAGAGCGTAGGACGGTACGAGAAAAAATCGGTGAACTGATTAAAGCTAACATCATAAGACCCAGTAATTCGCCATTTGCGAGCCCGATGTTGCTCGTGAAGAAAAGAGACGGCTCAGATAGACTGTGCGTGGACTTCCGAGCGCTAAATAAGAATACGGTCGCAGATCGGTATCCTCTACCCCTTATCGCAGATCAGATCGCGAGATTACAGAACGCGAAATACTTCATTAGCCTGGACATGGCCAGTGGGTTTCATCAGATTCCTATACACCCCAATTCGGCGGAATACACGGCGTTCGTTACACCTGACGGGCAGTACGAGTACGTAACGATGCCGTTCGGATTGAAAAATGCACCGTCCGCTTTTCAGAGGGCCATTTTCAATGCCCTGGGCGACCTTGCGTATTCCTACGTCGTTGTCTATTTGGATGACGTCCTAATTATCGCCGACTCAATAGATCAAGCCTTAGAGAGGTTGGACATCGTGTTAAGTATCCTTGTAAACGCCGGGTTTTCGTTTAACTTTTCTAAGTGCTCTTTCCTGAAGACGTCGATACTTTTTTTTGGGGTACGTGATTCATAACGGGGAAGTTCGTCCCAACCCGGGTAAAATACACGCCTTGAGTTCCTTACCTGCGCCAACGACGGTCACTCAGCTCAGACAGTTTATTGGATTAGCCTCCTACTTCCGTAAGTTCGTCCCCAAGTTCTCACAGACGATGAAACCCTTGTACGAGCTCACCTCAGGTAACAAAAACATAACGTGGTCAGATAGGCACGAGAAAATCAGGCAACAGATAGTTTCCGCCCTGACAGACGCGCCGGTACTGATGATATTCGACCCCAATTACCCCATTGAGCTACATACTGACGCTAGTTCGGAGGGTCACGGGGCGATCTTGATGCATAAAGTCGAAGGTAAGAATAGAGTGATCGACTACTATAGTAAAAGAACTACCCCTACGGAATCTAGATATCATTCCTACGAGCTAGAGACGCTGGCAGTCGTCAACGCCGTCAAGCATTTCCGTCACTATCTACATGGACGGGAATTTCTTGTCGTTACCGATTGCAACTCGTTGAAAGCATCAAGTAGTAAGGCACATTTGAATGACAGGGTCCACAGGTGGTGGGCTTACTTACAGACGTTCACCTTCGACATTATGTATCGGGAGGGCAAGAGGATGGCCCACGTTGACTTCTTTTCACGAAACCCCGTAGATTCGGATCGCAGTAAGATTGATAAAATCGCGGAGAAAGAGATCAATCTGGCCGAAATATCGGAAGATTGGCTACTAGCCGAACAGCGTCGCGACCCCCAAATTTCCGGAATTGTCGAAAAGTTGCAAAATGATGAGCTCGGGGAAGACATCGCAAACACTTACGAATTACGGTCCGGTACACTCTACCGTAAAATTCAAAGGAGAGGCAGGACTCTCAGTTTACCTATTGTTCCAAGAGGGTTTAGATGGTCCGTTATTAACCATGTACATCAGTCAATTATGCACTTAGGTTGGGATAAAACGCTTGAGAAACTGTACGAGTATTACTGGTTCGAAGGAATGGCGAAGTACGTTCGCAAGTTCGTAGAGAACTGCCATGCTTGTAGAGTTTCGAAGGCTAGTTCAGGTAAGATACAAGCCGAACTACATCCTATACCTAAGACCAGCATACCTTGGCATACAGTCCACATGGACATAACGGGCAAGTTAAGCGGCAAAAGTGACTCGAAAGAATATGTCGTTGTTTTGATAGATGCCTTTACTAAATTTGTATACCTGCATCATACCCGTCAAATAGATTCCCTTAACACTATTAAAGCGCTCAAGTCCGCTATATTTTTGTTCGGCAGTCCCTGCCGGATAATAGCGGATCAGGGAAGGTGTTTTACGGGCAAACTATTTCAGGAGTTCTGTCATAGTAAACACATTAAACTTCACTTGATAGCAACCGGTGCTAGTAGGGCCAATGGACAGGTAGAGCGTGTAATGAGCACGTTGAAAAATATGTTCACAACGGTAGAGACGACCGGACGGTCTTGGCAAGACGCGCTTGGAGAGATACAATTGGCCTTGAATTGCACCACTAACCGCGTGACTAAAGCAAGTCCATTAGAACTACTAATCGGTAGGACAGCAAAACCGTACGACTTACTGCTACCCGACAATGTCGAGGAAAGGGAAATAGATACCTCCAACGTAAGACAACTGGCGATAAGAGAAATAACAACGAATGCTATGTACGATAAGGATAGGTTTGACAAAACTAAAGCCAAAGTGGTTAGGTTTAACCTCGGCGATTTCGTGTTACGTAAAAATGAAGAAAGGAATCAAACTAAGTTAGACCCAAAGTTTAGAGGTCCATTGGTAATAGCAGAAGTTCTGGAAGGAGACAGATACGTCTTAAAAACGTTGGATGGAAAGCGGTCGTATAAGTACAGCCACGACAGATTGAGGAAAATGCCGGATGGTCGTATTCCTGTTGAGTTGGATGTCTATAGTGATGGCAATAACAGCGACCACGACGATATGAGTACTCCGATCTCGGAAGATCAGCAGCACTATGCCAATAACCCCCGGCAGAGCGAGTTCACTTGCGTCTCGGAGCGGTTGTGATGTAGCTCAGTGAGACCATGTAAGGCATTTCACTTGCGTCTCGGAGCGGTTGTGATGTAGCTCAGTGAGACCATGTAAGGCATTTCACTTGCGTCTCGGAGCGGTTATGTGATAGAGCTCAGTGAGACCATGTAAGGCATTTCACTTGCGTCTCGGAGCGGCTGTGATGTAGCTCAGTGAGACCATGTAAGGCATTTCACTTGCGTCTCGGAGCGGTTGTGATGTAGCTCAGTGAGACCATGTGAGGCATTTCACTTGCGTTTCGGAGCGGTTATGTGATGTAGCTCAGTGAGACCCAGGAACGAAGCTCTACGTGCTCACACGATCTAGAAAACCGAGATTCATTTGGATACGAAATCGAAAATGGTCCATCATGCCGTTACGATCAGACTGACCCGCAGGATGCAACTATCACCTTGAATATTAAATTTTAATTCTTCCAAATTTCTTATTATCAAACCTACGAACAGAACTTTGTTGTTACCCTGGACCCTTGGCTTATTTGGATAGTTAATCAAATTGTAAATAACATTTATTGTATCGAATTTAATGTTAGAAATTCAATATTTTAGTTACACCCGAGGACGTGTGATAGTCAGAATGGCCGTGTCGGAGATGGAGAGACACCGGAGCCTTCCGTCGAAAACCGGGGAAAAATCCCTAATATTGTACTTTGGACTCCGCCATAGCCGTAGCTAAACAATCACCGCCCTTCAGCCCAATTGTAATTGCCTGCAATCTACGAGAATGAGTTTGGGTTCGAGGTGACAACCAGTCACCGAACGTAGCCGCGGTCAAGGGACGAACATTTTCTAACAAAGTCATGGAAAAGTCTATAGCCCTCCATAAAAAGAAATAGTTGTAACGGCACTCGACAGTAAGCACACTAATGGTTTCTGTCTCATGGCTCGCCATAAGCAGACCCTATTTTATGGGTAGGTCAATTGCCGGTTGTCGAGACATATTCGCAAAACATCTGCAGCCAGCCTAATGACCCGTCATAAACTCTAAACCTTGATTAACGAAAATAGGCAAACAGTCTTTTCCGTGAAGGACACTTCCAAAGACTGATCAATCAACAACAACGGCAATTTCCCTCACTGTCCGAACGACGACTTGTCTCCACGAATATAAAAGACCTGGTGCCGCTAGAGATTGGTTCTCAGTTTTTTCCTAAACCGCGTCACCGAGAGAGCTTCGAGTACGATTTCATCATTTTCGATAGAGTGCTTACTTCGCGTGCTAGCTGAGATTACCACATAGGCGTTGCCGACGAGTTAAGAATAAAAGAGTCCCGTTGACCGCGCATTCGTTATCGGACCTCAGACTATTGTCATTCGCATCGCGAGTACCTAACCGCCGCGGTTTATTTGTCAAGTCTCACATCTCCATACCTGTGTTAATAAACTCTGGATCACACCTTAACAATGGCTACTACTGGTGAAGATTCGTTGCCTGCCCACACCTCCAATCCTACTGACTCCCCGACATATATATATACCATATATTGTCCTGCATATATTTCCTGTTATTACATAATTTTGTCAGCGATTTCGGACCTCACGTGGCACTGTACTGTGTGAAAATATTACTATTAATGTAAAACTATTGATAAACTGTAAACTTTTGTCAGTAGGCAACTCGATAAAGACTTCCGACTCCTCGGGCTGGTGCGAATATTTCAATGTCCCTATGTGCCAAACCGTTGGTTCGTGACACACCTTTAGGCGTCGCACGCTCGCTGCGCCCGCTCCAAAACTATAGCCCAACCTAAAACCAATCACTCTTGCGTTCGTTATCCGAGAAGAAGGGGCCTAATTTCAAATTTGCTTACGTGTCGGATCGGTTGTGAGGTTGGACTAGATTTTTACGAGCGAGCGGAGCGAGCGAGCAACGATTAAAATTTCCAAGCTATACATATATCTTATATTGTTCTGCATATATTTCCTGTTATTACATAATTTTGTCAGCGATTTCGGACCTCACGTGGCACTGTACTGTGTGAAAATATTACTATTAATGTAAAACTATTGATAAACTGCAAACTTTTGTCAGTACGCAACTCGATAAAGACTTCCGACTCCTCGGGCTGGTGCGAATATTTCAATGTCCCTATGTGCCAAACCGTTGGTTCGTGACACACCTTTAGGCGTCGCACGCTCGCTGCGCCCGCTCCAAAACTATAGCCTAACCTAATACCAATCACTCTTGCGTTCGTTATCCGAGAAGTAGGGGCCCAATTTCAAATTTGCTTACGTGTCGGATCGGTTGTGAGGTTGGACTAGATTTTTACGAGCGAGCGGAGCGAGCGAGCAACGATTACAATTTCCAAGCTATACATATATCTTATATTGTTCTGCATATATTTCCTATTATTACCTAATTTTGTCAGCGATTTCGGTCCTCACGTTGCACTGTACTGTGTGAAAATATTACTATTAATGTAAAACTATTGATAAACTGTAAACTTTTGTCAGTACGCAATTCGATAAAGACTTCCGACTTCTCGGGCTGGTGCGAATATTTCAATGTCCCTATGTGCCAAACCGTTTGTTCGTGACACACCTTTAGGCGTCGCACGCTAGCTGCGCTCGCTCGGAAACAATAGCCTAACCTAAAACCAATCACTCTTGCGTTCGTTATCCGAGAAGAAGGGGCCTAATTTCAAATTTGCGAACGTGTCGGATCGGTTGTGAGGTTGGACTAGATTTTTACGAGCGAGCGGAGCGAGCGAGCAACGATTACAATTTCCAATCTATATATATACCATATATTGTCCTGCATATATTTCCTGTTATTACATAATTTTGTCAGCGATTTCGGACCTCACGTGGCACTGTACTGTGTGAAAATATTACTATTAATGTAAAACTATTGATAAACTGTAAACTTTTGTCAGTACGCAACTCGATAAAGACTTCCGACTCCTCAGGCTGGTGCGAATATTTCAATGTCCCTATGTGCCAAACCGTTGGTTCGTGACACACCTTTAGGCGTCGTACGCTCGCTGCGCTCGCTCGAAAACAATAGCCTAACCTAAAATCAATCACTCTTGCGTTCCTTATCCGAGAAGAAGGGGCCTAATTTCAAATTTGCTTACGTGTCTGATCGGTTGTGAGGTTGGACTAGATTTTTACGAGCGAGCGGAGCGAGCGAGCAACGATTACAATTTCCAAGCTATACATATATCTTATATTGTTCTGCATATATTTCCTATAGTTACCTAATTTTGTCTGCGATTTCGGACCTCACGTTGTACTGTACTGTGTGAAAATATTACTATTAATGTAAAACTATTGATAAACTGTAAACTTTTGTCAGTACGCAATTCGATAAAGACTTCCGACTCCTCGGGCTGGTGCGAATATTTCAATGTCCCTATGTGCCAAACAGTTGGTTCGAGACACACCTTTACGCGTCGCACGCTCGCTGCTATCGCTCGAAAACTATAGCCTAACCTAAAACCAATCCCTCTTGCGTTCGTTATCCGAGAAGGAGGCGACTAATTTCAAATTTGCTTACGTGTCGGATCGGTTGTGAGGTTGGACTAGATTTTTACGAGCGAGCGGAGCGAGCGAGCAACGATTACAATTTCCAATCTATATATATACCATATATTGTCCTGCATATATTTCCTGTTATTACATAATTTTGTCAGCGATTTCTGACCTCACGTGGCACTGTACTGTGTGAAAATATTACTATTAATGTAAAACTATTGATAAACTGTAAACTTTTGTCAGTAGGCAACTCGATAAAGACTTCCGACTCCTCGGGCTGGTGCGAATATTTCAATGTCCCTATGTGTCAAACCGTTGGTTCGCGACACACCTTTACGCGTCGCACGCGCGCTGCGCTCGCTCGAAAACTATAGCCTAACCTAAAACCAATCCCTCTTACGTTCGTTTTCCGAGAAGGAGGCGACTAATTTCAAATTTGCGAACGTGTCGGATCAGTTGTGAGGTTGGACTAGATTTTTACGAGCGAGCGGAGCGAGCGAGCAACGATTACAGTTTCCAAGCTATACATATATCTTACATTGTTCTGCATATATTTCCTATTATTACCTAATTTTGTCTGCAATTTCGGACCTCACGTTGTACTGTACTGTGTGAAAATATTACTATTAATGTAAAACTATTGATAAACTGTAAACTTTTGTCAGTACGCAATTCGATAAAGACATCCGACTAATCGGGCTGGAGCGAATATTTCAATGTCCCTATGTGCCAAACAGTTGGTTCGTGACACACCTTTACGCGTCGCACGCGCGCTGCGCTCGCTCGAAAACTATAGCCTAACCTAAAACCAATCCCTCTTACGTTCGTTTTCCGAGAAGCAGGCGACTAATTTCAAATTTGCGAACGTGTCGGATCGGTTGTGAGGTTGGACTAGATTTTTACGAGCGAGCGGAGCGAGCGCGCAACGATTACAATTTCCAAGCTATACATATATCTTATATTGTTCTGCATATATTTCCTATTATTACCTAATTTTGTCTGCGATTTCGGTCCTCACGTTGCACTGTACTGTGTGAAAATATTACTATTAATGTAAAACTATTGATAAACTGTAAACTTTTGTCAGTACGCAATTCGATAAAGACTTCCGACTTCTCGGGCTGGTGCGAATATTTCAATGTCCTTATGTGCCAAACCGTTTGTTCGTGACACACCTTTAGGCGTCGCACGCTCGATGCGCTGGCTCGAAAACAATAGCCTAACCTAAAACCAATCACTCTTGCGTTCGTTATCCGAGAAGAAGTGGCCTAATTTCAAATTTGCTTACGTGTCGGATCGGTTGTGAGGTTGGACTAGATTTTTACGAGCGAGCGGAGCGAGCGAGCAACGATTACAATTTCCAAGCTATACATATATCTTACATTGTTCTGCATATATTTCCTATTATTACCTAATTTTGTCTGCAATTTCGGACCTCACGTTGTACTGTACTGTGTGAAAATATTACTATTAATGTAAAACTATTGATAAACTGTAAACTTTTGTCAGTACGCAATTCGATAAAGACATCCGACTCCTCGGGCTGGAGCGAATATTTCAATGTCCCTATGTGCCAAACAGTTGGTTCGTGACACACCTTTACGCGTCGCACGCGCGCTGCGCTCGCTCGAAAAATATAGCCTAACCTAAAACCAATCCCTCTTACGTTCGTTTTCCGAGAAGGAGGCGACTAATTTCAAATTTGCGAACGTGTCGGATCGGTTGTGAGGTTGGACTAGATTTTTACGAGCGAGCGGAGCGAGCGCGCAACGATTACAATTTCCAAGCTATACATATATCTTATATTGTTCTGCATATATTTCCTATTATTACCTAATTTTGTCTGCGATTTCGGTCCTCACGTTGCACTGTACTGTGTGAAAATATTACTATTAATGTAAAACTATTGATAAACTGTAAACTTTTGTCAGTACGCAATTCGATAAAGACTTCCGACTTCTCGGGCTGGTGCGAATATTTCAATGTCCTTATGTGCCAAACCGTTTGTTCGTGACACACCTTTAGGCGTCGCACGCTCGATGCGCTGGCTCGAAAACAATAGCCTAACCTAAAACCAATCACTCTTGCGTTCGTTATCCGAGAAGAAGTGGCCTAATTTCAAATTTGCTTACGTGTCGGATCGGTTGTGAGGTTGGACTAGATTTTTACGAGCGAGCGGAGCGAGCGAGCAACGATTACAATTTCCAAGCTATACATATATATTATATTGTTCTGCATATATTTACTATTATTACCTAATTTTGTCTGCGATTTCGGTCCTCACGTTGCACTGTACTGTGTGAAAATATTACTACTAATGTAAAACTATTGATAAACTGTAAACTTTTGTCAGTACGCAATTCGATAAAGACTTCCGACTCCTCGGGCTGGTGCGAATATTTCAATGTCCCTATGTGCCAAACAGTTGGTTCGTGACACACCTTTACGCGTCGCACGCTCGCTGCGCTCGCTCGAAAACTGTAGCCTAACCTAAAACCAATCCCTCTTGCGTTCGTTATCCGAGAAGGAGGCGACTAATTTCAAATTTGCGAACGTGTCGGATCGGTTGTGAGGTTGGACTAGATTTTTACGAGCGAGCGCAGCGAGCGAGCAACGATCACAATTTCCAAGCTATACATATATCTTATATTGTTCTGCATATATTTCCTATTATTACCTAATTTTGTCTGCGATTTCGGTCCTCACGTTGCACTGTACTGTGTGAAAATATTACTATTAATGTAAAACTATTGATAAACTGTAAACTGTTGTCAGTAGGCAACTCGATAAAGATTTCCGACTTCTCGGGCTGGTGCGCATATTTCAATGCCCCTATGTGCCAAACCGTTGGTTCGTGACACACCTTTAGGCGTCGCACTCTCGCTGCGCCCGCTCCAAAACTATAGCCTAACCTAAAACCAATCACTCTTGCGTTCGTTATCCGAGAAGAAGGGGCCTAATTTCAAATTTGCGAACGTGTCGGATCGGTTGTGAGGTTGGACTAGATTTTTACGAGCGAGCGGAGCGAGCTAGCAACGATTACAATTTCCAAGCTATACATATATCTTATATTGTTCTGCATATATTTCCTATTATTACCTAATTTGGTCTGCGATTTCGGACCTGACGTGGTACTGTACTATGTGAAAATATTACTATTAATGTAAAACTATTGATAAACTGTAAACTTTTGTCAGTACGCAATTCGATAAAGACTTCCGACTCCTCGGGCTGGTGCGAATATTTCAATGTCCCTATGTGCCAAACAGTATGTTCGTGACACAACTTTAGGTGTCGCACGCTCGCTGCGCCCGCTCCAAAACTATAGCCTAACCTAATACCAATCACTCTTGCGTTCGTTATCCGAGAAGAAGGGGCCTAATTTCAAATTTGCTTACGTGTCGGATCGGTTGTGAGGTTGGACTAGATTTTTACGAGCGAGCGGAGCGAGCGAGCAACGATTACAATTTCCAAGCTATACATATATCTTATATTGTTCTGCATATATTTCCTATTATTACCTAATTTTGTCTGCGATTTCGGACCTCACGCTGTACTGTACTGTGTGAAAATATTACTATTAATGTAAAACTATTGATAAACTGTAAACTTTTGTCAGTACGCAATTCGATAAAGGCTTCCGACTCCTCGGGCTGGTGCGAATATTTCAATGTCCCTATGTGCCAAACAGTTGGTTCGTGACACACCTTTACGCGTCGCACGCTCGCCGCGCTCGCTCGATAACTATAGCCTAACCTAAAACCAATTCCTCTTGCGTTCGTTATCGGAGAAGGAGGCGACTAATTTCAAATTTGCGAACGTGTCGGATCGGTTGTGAGGTTGGACTAGATTTTTACGAGCGAGCGGAGCGAGCGAGCAACGATTACAATTTCCAAGCTATACATATATCTTATATTGTTCTGCATATATTTCCCATTATTACCTAATTTTGTCCGCGATTTCGGTCCTCACGTTGCACTGTACTGTGTGAAAATATTACTATTAATGTAAAACTAATGATAAACTGTAAACTTTTGTCAGTACGCAATTCGATAAAGACTTCCGACTTCTCGGGCTGGTGCGAATATTTCAATGTCCCTATGTGCCAAACCGTTGGTTCGCGACACACCTTTAGGCGTCGCACGCTCGCTGCGCCCGCTCCAAAACTATAGCCTAACCTAATACCAATCACTCTTGCGTTCGTTATCCGAGAAGAAGGGGCCTAATTTCAAATTTGCTTACGTGTCGGATCGGTTGTGAGGTTGGACTAGATTTTTACGAGCGAGCGGAGCGAGGAGCAACGATTACAATTTCCAATCTATATATATACCATATATTGTCCTGCATATATTTCCTGTTATTACATAATTTTGTCAGCGATTTCTGACCTCACGTGGCACTGTACTGTGTGAAAATATTACTATTAATGTAAAACTATTGATAAACTGTAAACTTTTGTCAGTAGGCAACTCGATAAAGACTTCCGACTCCTCGGGCTGGTGCGAATATTTCAATGTCCCTATGTGTCAAACCGTTGGTTCGCGACACACCTTTACGCGTCGCACGCGCGCTGCGCTCGCTCGAAAACTATAGCCTAACCTAAAACCAATCCCTCTTACGTTCGTTTTCCGAGAAGGAGGCGACTAATTTCAAATTTGCGAACGTGTCGGATCGGTTGTGAGGTTGGACTAGATTTTTACGAGCGAGCGGAGCGAGCGAGCAACGATTACAATTTCCAAGCTATACATATATCTTATATTGTTCTGGATATATTTCCCATTATTACCTAATTTTGTCCGCGATTTCGGTCCTCACGTTGCACTGTACTGTGTGAAAATATTACTATTAATGTAAAACTAATGATAAACTGTAAACTTTTGTCAGTACGCAATTCGATAAAGACTTCCGACTTCTCGGGCTGGTGCGAATATTTCAATGTCCCTATGTGCCAAACCGTTTGTTCGTGACACACCTTTAGGCGTCGCACGCTCGATGCACTCGCTCGAAAACAATAGCCGAACGTAAAACCAATCACTCTTGCGTTCGTTATCCGAGAAGAAGTGGCCTAATTTCAAATTTGCTTACGTGTCGGATCGGTTGTGAGGTTGGACTAGATTTTTACGAGCGAGCGGAGCGAGCGAGCAACGATTACAATTTTCAAGCTATACATATATATTATATTGTTCTGCATATATTTCCTATTATTACCTAATTTTGTCTGCGATTTCGGTCCTCACGTTGCACTGTACTGTGTGAAAATATTACTATTAATGTAAAACTATTGATCAACTGTAAACTTTTGTCAGTACGCAATTCGATGAAGACTTCCGACTCCTCGGGCTGGTGCGAATATTTCAATGTCCCTATGTGCCAAACAGTTGGTTCGTGACACACCTTTACGCGTCGCACGCTCGCTGCGCTCGCTCGAAAACTGTAGCCTAACCTAAAACCAATCCCTCTTGCGTTCGTTATCCGAGAAGGAGGCGACTAATTTCAAATTTGCGAACGTGTCGGATCGGTTGTGAGGTTGGACTAGATTTTTACGAGCGAGCGCAGCGAGCGAGCAACGATCACAATTTCCAAGCTATACATATATCTTATATTGTTCTGCATATATTTCCTATTATTACCTAATTTTGTCTGCGATTTCGGTCCTCACGTTGTACTGTACTGTGTGAAAATATTACTATTAATGTAAAACTATTGATAAACTGTAAACTGTTGTCAGTAGGCAACTCGATAAAGATTTCCGACTTCTCGGGCTGGTGCGCATATTTCAATGCCCCTATGTGCCAAACCGTTGGTTCGTGACACACCTTTAGGCGTCGCACTCTCGCTGCGCCCGCTCCAAAACTATAGCCTAACCTAAAACCAATCACTCTTGCGTTCGTTATCCGAGAAGAAGGGGCCTAATTTCAAATTTGCTTACGTGTCGGATCGGTTGTGAGGTTGGACTAGATTTTTACGAGCGAGCGGAGCGAGCGAGCAACGATTACAATTTCCAAGCTATACATATATCTTATATTGTTCTGCATATATTTCCTATTATTACCTAATTTTGTCTGCGATTTCGGACCTCACGCTGTACTGTACTGTGTGAAAATATTACTATTAATGTAAAACTATTGATAAACTGTAAACTTTTGTCAGTACGCAATTCGATAAAGACTTCCGACTCCTCGGGCTGGTGCGAATATTTCAATGTCCCTATGTGCCAAACAGTTGGTTCGTGACACACCTTTACGCGTCGCACGCTCGCCGCGCTCGCTCGATAACTATAGCCTAACCTAAAACCAATTCCTCTTGCGTTCGTTATCGGAGAAGGAGGCGACTAATTTCAAATTTGCGAACGTGTCGGATCGGTTGTGAGGTTGGACTAGATTTTTACGAGCGAGCGGAGCGAGCGAGCAACGATTACAATTTCCAAGCTATACATATATCTTATATTGTTCTGCATATATTTCCCATTATTACCTAATTTTGTCCGCGATTTCGGTCCTCACGTTGCACTGTACTGTGTGAAAATATTACTATTAATGTAAAACTAATGATAAACTGTAAACTTTTGCCAGTACGCAATTCGATAAAGACTTCCGACTTCTCGGGCTGGTGCGAATATTTCAATGTCCCTATGTGCCAAACCGTTGGTTCGCGACACACCTTTAGGCGTCGCACGCTCGCTGCGCCCGCTCCAAAACTATAGCCTAACCTAATACCAATCACTCTTGCGTTCGTTATCCGAGAAGAAGGGGCCTAATTTCAAATTTGCTTACGTGTCGGATCGCTTGTGAGGTTGGACTAGATTTTTACGAGCGAGCGGAGCGAGGAGCAACGATTACAATTTCCAATCTATATATATACCATATATTGTCCTGCATATATTTCCTGTTATTACATAATTTTGTCAGCGATTTCTGACCTCACGTGGCACTGTACTGTGTGAAAATATTACTATTAATGTAAAACTATTGATAAACTGTAAACTTTTGTCAGTAGGCAACTCGATAAAGACTTCCGACTCCTCGGGCTGGTGCGAATATTTCAATGTCCCTATGTGTCAAACCGTTGGTTCGCGACACACCTTTACGCGTCGCACGCGCGCTGCGCTCGCTCGAAAACTATAGCCTAACCTAAAACCAATCCCTCTTACGTTCGTTTTCCGAGAAGGAGGCGACTAATTTCAAATTTGCGAACGTGTCGGATCGGTTGTGAGGTTGGACTAGATTTTTACGAGCGAGCGGAGCGAGCGAGCAACGATTACAATTTCCAAGCTATACATATATCCTACATTGTTCTGCATATATTTCCTATTATTACCTAATTTTGTCTGCAATTTCGGACCTCCCGTTGTACTGTACTGTGTGAAAATATTACTATTAATGTAAAACTATTGATAAACTGTAAACTTTTGTCAGTACGCAATTCGATAAAGACTTCCGACTCCTCGGGCTGGAGCGAATATTTCAATGTCCCTATGTGCCAAACAGTTGGTTCGTGACACACCTTTACGCGTCGCACGCGCGCTGCGCTCGCTCGAAAACTATAGCCTAACCTAAAACCAATCCCTCTTACGTTCGTTTTCCGAGAAGCAGGCGACTAATTTCAAATTTGCGAACGTGTCGGATCGGTTGTGAGGTTGGACTAGATTTTTACGAGCGAGCGGAGCGAGCGCGCAACGATTACAATTTCCAAGCTATACATATATCTTATATTGTTCTGCATATATTTCCTATTATTACCTAATTTTGTCTGCGATTTCGGTCCTCACGTTGCACTGTACTGTGTGAAAATATTACTATTAATGTAAAACTATTGATAAACTGTAAACTTTTGTCAGTACGCAATTCGATAAAGACTTCCGACTTCTCGGGCTGGTGCGAATATTTCAATGTCCTTATGTGCCAAACCGTTTGTTCGTGACACACCTTTAGGCGTCGCACGCTCGATGCGCTCGCTCGAAAACAATAGCCTAACCTAAAACCAATCACTCTTGCGTTCGTTATCCGAGAAGAAGTGGCCTAATTTCAAATTTGCTTACGTGTCGGATCGGTTGTGAGGTTGGACTAGATTTTTACGAGCGAGCGGAGCGAGCGAGCAACGATTACAATTTCCAAGCTATACATATATATTATATTGTTCTGCATATATTTACTATTATTACCTAATTTTGTCTGCGATTTCGGTCCTCACGTTGCACTGTACTGTGTGAAAATATTACTACTAATGTAAAACTATTGATAAACTGTAAACTTTTGTCAGTACGCAATTCGATAAAGACTGCCGACTCCTCGGGCTGGTGCGAATATTTCAATGTCCCTATGTGCCAAACAGTTGGATCGTGACACACCTTTACGCGTCGCACGCTCGCTGCGCTCGCTCTAAAACTGTAGCCTAACCTAAAACCAATCCCTCTTGCGTTCGTTATCCGAGAAGGAGGCGACTAATTTCAATTTTGCGAACGTGTCGGATCGGTTGTGAGGTTGGACTAGATTTTTACGAGCGAGCGGAGCGAGCGAGCAACGATTACAATTTCCAAGCTATACATATATCTTATATTGTTCTGCATATATTTCCCATTATTACCTAATTTTGTCCGCGATTTCGGTCCTCACGTTGCACTGTACTGTGTGAAAATATTACTATTAATGTAAAACTAATGATAAACTGTAAACTTTTGTCAGTACGCAATTCGATAAAGACTTCCGACTTCTCGGGCTGGTGCGAATATTTCAATGTCCCTATGTGCCAAACAGTATGTTCGTGACACAACTTTAGGCGTCGCACGCTCGCTGCGCCCGCTCCAAAACTATAGCCTAACCTAATACCAATCACTCTTGCGTTCGTTATCCGAGAAGAAGGGGCCTAATTTCAAATTTGCTTACGTGTCGGATCGGTTGTGAGGTTGGACTAGATTTTTACGAGCGAGCGGAGCGAGCGAGCAACGATTACAATTTCCAAGCTATACATATATCTTATATTGTTCTGCATATATTTCCTATTATTACCTAATTTTGTCTGCGATTTCGGACCTCACGCTGTACTGTACTGTGTGAAAATATTACTATTAATGTAAAACTATTGATAAACTGTAAACTTTTGTCAGTACGCAATTCGATAAAGACTTCCGACTCCTCGGGCTGGTGCGAATATTTCAATGTCCCTATGTGCCAAACAGTTGGTTCGTGACACACCTTTACGCGTCGCACGCTCGCCGCGCTCGCTCGATAACTATAGCCGAACCTAAAACCAATTCCTCTTGCGTTCGTTATCGGAGAAGGAGGCGACTAATTTCAAATTTGCGAACGTGTCGGATCGGTTGTGAGGTTGGACTAGATTTTTACGAGCGAGCGGAGCGAGCGAGCAACGATTACAATTTCCAAGCTATACATATATCTTATATTGTTCTGCATATATTTCCCATTATTACCTAATTTTGTCCGCGATTTCGGTCCTCACGTTGCACTGTACTGTGTGAAAATATTACTATTAATGTAAAACTAATGATAAACTGTAAACTTTTGTCAGTACGCAATTCGATAAAGACTTCCGACTTCTCGGGCTGGTGCGAATATTTCAATGTCCCTATGTGCCAAACCGTTGGTTCGCGACACACCTTTAGGCGTCGCACGCTCGCTGCGCCCGCTCCAAAACTATAGCCTAACCTAATACCAATCACTCTTGCGTTCGTTATCCGAGAAGAAGGGGCCTAATTTCAAATTTGCTTACGTGTCGGATCGGTTGTGAGGTTGGACTAGATTTTTACGAGCGAGCGGAGCGAGGAGCAACGATTACAATTTCCAATCTATATATATACCATATATTGTCCTGCATATATTTCCTGTTATTACATAATTTTGTCAGCGATTTCTGACCTCACGTGGCACTGTACTGTGTGAAAATATTACTATTAATGTAAAACTATTGATAAACTGTAAACTTTTGTCAGTAGGCAACTCGATAAAGACTTCCGACTCCTCGGGCTGGTGCGAATATTTCAATGTCCCTATGTGTCAAACCGTTGGTTCGCGACACACCTTTACGCGTCGCACGCGCGCTGCGCTCGCTCGAAAACTATAGCCTAACCTAAAACCAATCCCTCTTACGTTCGTTTTCCGAGAAGGAGGCGACTAATTTCAAATTTGCGAACGTGTCGGATCGGTTGTGAGGTTGGACTAGATTTTTACGAGCGAGCGGAGCGAGCGAGCAACGATTACAATTTCCAAGCTATACATATATCTTACATTGTTCTGCATATATTTCCTATTATTACCTAATTTTGTCTGCAATTTCGGACCTCACGTTGTACTGTACTGTGTGAAAATATTACTATTAATGTAAAACTATTGATAAACTGTAAACTTTTGTCAGTACGCAATTCGATAAAGACTTCCGACTCCTCGGGCTGGAGCGAATATTTCAATGTCCCTATGTGCCAAACAGTTGGTTCGTGACACACCTTTACGCGTCGCACGCGCGCTACGCTCGCTCGAAAACTATAGCCTAACCTAAAACCAATCCCTCTTACGTTCGTTTTCCGAGAAGCAGGCGACTAATTTCAAATTTGCGAACGTGTCGGATCGGTTGTGAGGTTGGACTAGATTTTTACGAGCGAGCGGAGCGAGCGCGCAACGATTACAATTTCCAAGCTATACATATATCTTATATTGTTCTGCATATATTTCCTATTATTACCTAATTTTGTCTGCGATTTCGGTCCTCACGTTGCACTGTACTGTGTGAAAATATTACTATTAATGTAAAACTATTGATAAACTGTAAACTTTTGTCAGTACGCAATTCGATAAAGACTTCCGACTTCTCGGGCTGGTGCGAATATTTCAATGTCCTTATGTGCCAAACCGTTTGTTCGTGACACACCTTTAGGCGTCGCACGCTCGATGCGCTCGCTCGAAAACAATAGCCTAACCTAAAACCAATCACTCTTGCGTTCGTTATCCGAGAAGAAGTGGCCTAATTTCAAATTTGCTTACGTGTCGGATCGGTTGTGAGGTTGGACTAGATTTTTACGAGCGAGCGGAGCGAGCGAGCAACGATTACAATTTCCAAGCTATACATATATATTATATTGTTCTGCATATATTTACTATTATTACCTAATTTTGTCTGCGATTTCGGTCCTCACGTTGCACTGTACTGTGTGAAAATATTACTACTAATGTAAAACTATTGATAAACTGTAAACTTTTGTCAGTACGCAATTCGATAAAGACTGCCGACTCCTCGGGCTGGTGCGAATATTTCAATGTCCCTATGTGCCAAACAGTTGGATCGTGACACACCTTTACGCGTCGCACGCTCGCTGCGCTCGCTCTAAAACTGTAGCCTAACCTAAAACCAATCCCTCTTGCGTTCGTTATCCAAGAAGGAGGCGACTAATTTCAATTTTGCGAACGTGTCGGATCGGTTGTGAGGTTGGACTAGATTTTTACGAGCGAGCGGAGCGAGCGAGCAACGATTACAATTTCCAAGCTATACATATATCTTATATTGTTCTGCATATATTTCCCATTATTACCTAATTTTGTCCGCGATTTCGGTCCTCACGTTGCACTGTACTGTGTGAAAATATTACTATTAATGTAAAACTAATGATAAACTGTAAACTTTTGTCAGTACGCAATTCGATAAAGACTTCAGACTTCTCGGGCTGGTGCGAATATTTCAATGTCCCTATGTGCCAAACCGTTTGTTCGTGACACACCTTTAGGCGTCGCACGCTCGATGCACTCGCTCGAAAACAATAGCCTAACCTAAAACCAATCATTCTTGCGTTCGTTATCCGAGAAGAAGTGGCCTAATTTCAAATTTGCTTACGTGTCGGATCGGTTGTGAGGTTGGACTAGATTTTTACGAGCGAGCGGAGCGAGCGAGCAACGATTACAATTTTCAAGCTATACATATATATTATATTGTTCTGCATATATTTCCTATTATTACCTAATTTTGTCTGCGATTTCGGTCCTCACGTTGCACTGTACTGTGTGAAAATATTACTATGAATGTAAAACTATTGATAAACTGTAAACTTTTGTCAGTACGCAATTCGATGAAGACTTCCGACTCCTCGGGCTGGTGCGAATATTTCAATGTCCCTATGTGCCAAACAGTTGGTTCGTGACACACCTTTACGCGTCGCACGCTCGCTGCGCTCGCTCGAAAACTGTAGCCTAACCTAAAACCAATCCCTCTTGCGTTCGTTATCCGAGAAGGAGGCGACTAATTTCAAATTTGCGAACGTGTCGGATCGGTTGTGAGGTTGGACTAGATTTTTACGGGCGAGCGCAGCGAGCGAGCAACGATCACAATTTCCAAGCTATACATATATCTTATATTGTTCTGCATATATTTCCTATTATTACCTAATTTTGTCTGCGATTTCGGTCCTCACGTTGCACTGTACTGTGTGAAAATATTACTATTAATGTAAAACTATTGATAAACTGTAAACTTTTGTCAGTACGCAATTCGATAAAGACTTCCGACTTCTCGGGCTGGTGCGAATAATTCAATGTCCTTATGTGCCAAACCGTTTGTTCGTGACACACCTTTAGGCGTCGCACGCTCGATGCGCTCGCTCGAAAACAATAGCCTAACCTAAAACCAATCACTCTTGCGTTCGTTATCCGAGAAGAAGTGGCCTAATTTCAAATTTGCTTACGTGTCGGATCGGTTGTGAGGTTGGACTAGATTTTTACGAGCGAGCGGAGCGAGCGAGCAACGATTACAATTTCCAAGCTATACATATATATTATATTGTTCTGCATATATTTACTATTATTACCTAATTTTGTCTGCGATTTCGGTCCTCACGTTGCACTGTACTGTGTGAAAATATTACTACTAATGTAAAACTATTGATAAACTGTAAACTTTTGTCAGTACGCAATTCGATAAAGACTTCCGACTCCTCGGGCTGGTGCGAATATTTCAATGTCCCTATGTGCCAAACAGTTGGATCGTGACACACCTTTACGCGTCGCACGCTCGCTGCGCTCGCTCTAAAACTGTAGCCTACCCTAAAACCAATCCCTCTTGAGTTCGTTATCCGAGAAGGAGGCGACTAATTTCAAATTTGCGAACGTGTCGGATCGGTTGTGAGGTTGGACTAGATTTTTACGAGCGAGCGGAGCGAGCGAGCAACGATTACAATTTCCAAGCTATACATATATCTTATATTGTTCTGCATATATTTCCCATTATTACCTAATTTTGTCCGCGATTTCGGTCCTCACGTTGCACTGTACTGTGTGAAAATATTACTATTAATGTAAAACTAATGATAAACTGTAAACTTTTGTCAGTACGCAATTCGATAAAGACTTCCGACTTCTCGGGCTGGTGCGAATATTTCAATGTCCCTATGTGCCAAACCGTTTGTTCGTGACACACCTTTAGGCGTCGCACGCTCGCTGCGCCCGCTCCAAAACTATAGCCTAACCTAATACCAATCACTCTTGCGTTCGTTATCCGAGAAGAAGGGGCCTAATTTCAAATTTGCTTACGTGTCGGATCGGTTGTGAGGTTGGATTAGATTTTTACGAGCGAGCGGAGCGAGCGAGCAACGATTACAATTTCCAAGCTATACATATATCTTATATTGTTCTGCATATATTTCCTATTATTACCTAATTTTGTCTGCGATTTCGGACCTGACGTGGTACTGTACTATGTGAAAATATTACTATTAATGTAAAACTATTGATAAACTGTAAACTTTTGTCAGTACGCAATTCGATAAAGACTTCCGACTCCTCGGGCTGGTGCGAATATTTCAATGTCCCTATGTACCAAACAGTTGGTTCGTGACACACCTTTACGCGTCGCACGCTCGCAGCGCTCGCTCGATAACTATAGCCTAACCTAAAACCAATTCCTCTTGCGTTCGTTATCGGAGAAGGAGGCGACTAATTTCAAATTTGCGAACGTGTCGGATCGGTTGTGAGGTTGGACTAGATTTTTACGAGCGAGCGGAGCGAGCGAGCAACGATTACAATTTCCAAGCTATACATATATCTTATATTGTTCTGCATATATTTCCTATTATTACCTAATTTTGTCCGCGATTTCGGTCCTCACGTTGCACTGTACTGTGTGAAAATATTACTATTAATGTAAAACTATAGATAAACTGTAAACTTTTGTCAGTACGCATTTCGATAAAGACTTCCGACTTCTCGGGCTGGTGCGAATATTTCAATGTCCCTATGTGCCAAACCGTTTGTTCGTGACACACCTTTACGCGTCGCACGCGCGCTGCGCTCGCTCGAAAACTATAGCCTATCCTAAAACCAATCCCTCTTACGTTCGTTTTCCGAGAAGCAGGCGACTAATTTCAAATTTGCGAACGTGTCGGATCGGTTGTGAGGTTGGACTAGATTTTTACGAGCGAGCGGAGCGAGCGCGCAACGATTACAATTTCCAAGCTATACATATATCTTATATTGTTCTGCATATATTTCCTATTATTACCTAATTTTGTCTGCGATTTCGGTCCTCACGTTGCACTGTACTGTGTGAAAATATTACTATTAATGTAAAACTATTGATAAACTGTAAACTTTTGTCAGTACGCAATTCGATAAAGACTTCCGACTTCTCGGGCTGGTGCGAATATTTCAATGTCCTTATGTGCCAAACCGTTTGTTCGTGACACACCTTTAGGCGTCGCACGCTCGATGCGCTCGCTCGAAAACAATAGCCTAACCTAAAACCAATCACTCTTGCGTTCGTTATCCGAGAAGAAGTGGCCTAATTTCAAATTTGCTTACGTGTCGGATCGGTTGTGAGGTTGGACTAGATTTTTACGAGCGAGCGGAGCGAGCGAGCAACGATTACAATTTCCAAGCTATACATATATATTATATTGTTCTGCATATATTTACTATTATTACCTAATTTTGTCTGCGATTTCGGTCCTCACGTTGCACTGTACTGTGTGAAAATATTACTACTAATGTAAAACTATTGATAAACTGTAAACTTTTGTCAGTACGCAATTCGATAAAGACTGCCGACTCCTCGGGCTGGTGCGAATATTTCAATGTCCCTATGTGCCAAACAGTTGGATCGTGACACACCTTTACGCGTCGCACGCTCGCTGCGCTCGCTCTAAAACTGTAGCCTAACCTAAAACCAATCCCTCTTGCGTTCGTTATCCGAGAAGGAGGCAACTAATTTCAATTTTGCGAACGTGTCGGATCGGTTGTGAGGTTGGACTAGATTTTTACGAGCGAGCGGAGCGAGCGAGCAACGATTACAATTTCCAAGCTATACATATATCTTATATTGTTCTGCATATATTTCCCATTATTACCTAATTTTGTCCGCGATTTCGGTCCTCACGTTGCACTGTACTGTGTGAAAATATTACTATTAATGTAAAACTAATGATAAACTGTAAACTTTTGTCAGTACGCAATTCGATAAAGACTTCAGACTTCTCGGGCTGGTGCGAATATTTCAATGTCCCTATGTGCCAAACCGTTTGTTCGTGACACACCTTTAGGCGTCGCACGCTCGATGCACTCGCTCGAAAACAATAGCCTAACCTAAAACCAATCACTCTTGCGTTCGTTATCCGAGAAGAAGTGGCCTAATTTCAAATTTGCTTACGTGTCGGATCGGTTGTGAGGTTGGACTAGATTTTTACGAGCGAGCGGAGCGAGCGAGCAACGATTACAATTTTCAAGCTATACATATATATTATATTGTTCTGCATATATTTCCTATTATTACCTAATTTTGTCTGCGATTTCGGTCCTCACGTTGCACTGTACTGTGTGAAAATATTACTATGAATGTAAAACTATTGATAAACTGTAAACTTTTGTCAGTACGCAATTCGATGAAGACTTCCGACTCCTCGGGCTGGTGCGAATATTTCAATGTCCCTATGTGCCAAACAGTTGGTTCGTGACACACCTTTACGCGTCGCACGCTCGCTGCGCTCGCTCGAAAACTGTAGCCTAACCTAAAACCAATCCCTCTTGCGTTCGTTATCCGAGAAGGAGGCGACTAATTTCAAATTTGCGAACGTGTCGGATCGGTTGTGAGGTTGGACTAGATTTTTACGGGCGAGCGCAGCGAGCGAGCAACGATCACAATTTCCAAGCTATACATATATCTTATATTGTTCTGCATATATTTCCTATTATTACCTAATTTTGTCTGCGATTTCGGTCCTCACGTTGCACTGTACTGTGTGAAAATATTACTATTAATGTAAAACTATTGATAAACTGTAAACTTTTGTCAGTACGCAATTCGATAAAGACTTCCGACTTCTCGGGCTGGTGCGAATAATTCAATGTCCTTATGTGCCAAACCGTTTGTTCGTGACACACCTTTAGGCGTCGCACGCTCGATGCGCTCGCTCGAAAACAATAGCCTAACCTAAAACCAATCACTCTTGCGTTCGTTATCCGAGAAGAAGTGGCCTAATTTCAAATTTGCTTACGTGTCGGATCGGTTGTGAGGTTGGACTAGATTTTTACGAGCGAGCGGAGCGAGCGAGCAACGATTACAATTTCCAAGCTATACATATATATTATATTGTTCTGCATATATTTACTATTATTACCTAATTTTGTCTGCGATTTCGGTCCTCACGTTGCACTGTACTGTGTGAAAATATTACTACTAATGTAAAACTATTGATAAACTGTAAACTTTTGTCAGTACGCAATTCGATAAAGACTTCCGACTCCTCGGGCTGGTGCGAATATTTCAATGTCCCTATGTGCCAAACAGTTGGATCGTGACACACCTTTACGCGTCGCACGCTCGCTGCGCTCGCTCTAAAACTGTAGCCTACCCTAAAACCAATCCCTCTTGAGTTCGTTATCCGAGAAGGAGGCGACTAATTTCAAATTTGCGAACGTGTCGGATCGGTTGTGAGGTTGGACTAGATTTTTACGAGCGAGCGGAGCGAGCGAGCAACGATTACAATTTCCAAGCTATACATATATCTTATATTGTTCTGCATATATTTCCCATTATTACCTAATTTTGTCCGCGATTTCGGTCCTCACGTTGCACTGTACTGTGTGAAAATATTACTATTAATGTAAAACTAATGATAAACTGTAAACTTTTGTCAGTACGCAATTCGATAAAGACTTCCGACTTCTCGGGCTGGTGCGAATATTTCAATGTCCCTATGTGCCAAACCGTTTGTTCGTGACACACCTTTAGGCGTCGCACGCTCGCTGCGCCCGCTCCAAAACTATAGCCTAACCTAATACCAATCACTCTTGCGTTCGTTATCCGAGAAGAAGGGGCCTAATTTCAAATTTGCTTACGTGTCGGATCGGTTGTGAGGTTGGATTAGATTTTTACGAGCGAGCGGAGCGAGCGAGCAACGATTACAATTTCCAAGCTATACATATATCTTATATTGTTCTGCATATATTTCCTATTATTACCTAATTTTGTCTGCGATTTCGGACCTGACGTGGTACTGTACTATGTGAAAATATTACTATTAATGTAAAACTATTGATAAACTGTAAACTTTTGTCAGTACGCAATTCGATAAAGACTTCCGACTCCTCGGGCTGGTGCGAATATTTCAATGTCCCTATGTACCAAACAGTTGGTTCGTGACACACCTTTACGCGTCGCACGCTCGCAGCGCTCGCTCGATAACTATAGCCTAACCTAAAACCAATTCCTCTTGCGTTCGTTATCGGAGAAGGAGGCGACTAATTTCAAATTTGCGAACGTGTCGGATCGGTTGTGAGGTTGGACTAGATTTTTACGAGCGAGCGGAGCGAGCGAGCAACGATTACAATTTCCAAGCTATACATATATCTTATATTGTTCTGCATATATTTCCTATTATTACCTAATTTTGTCTGCGATTTCGGTCCTCACGTTGCACTGTACTGTGTGAAAATATTACTACTAATGTAAAACTATTGATAAACTGTAAACTTTTGTCAGTACGCAATTCGATAAAGACTGCCGACTCCTCGGGCTGGTGCGAATATTTCAATGTCCCTATGTGCCAAACAGTTGGATCGTGACACACCTTTACGCGTCGCACGCTCGCTGCGCTCGCTCTAAAACTGTAGCCTAACCTAAAACCAATCCCTCTTGCGTTCGTTATCCGAGAAGGAGGCGACTAATTTCAATTTTGCGAACGTGTCGGATCGGTTGTGAGGTTGGACTAGATTTTTACGAGCGAGCGGAGCGAGCGAGCAACGATTACAATTTCCAAGCTATACATATATCTTATATTGTTCTGCATATATTTCCCATTATTACCTAATTTTGTCCGCGATTTCGGTCCTCACGTTGCACTGTACTGTGTGAAAATATTACTATTAATGTAAAACTAATGATAAACTGTAAACTTTTGTCAGTACGCAATTCGATAAAGACTTCCGACTTCTCGGGCTGGTGCGAATATTTCAATGTCCCTATGTGCCAAACCGTTTGTTCGTGACACACCTTTAGGCGTCGCACGCTCGATGCACTCGCTCGAAAACAATAGCCTAACCTAAAACCAATCACTCTTGCGTTCGTTATCCGAGAAGAAGTGGCCTAATTTCAAATTTGCTTACGTGTCGGATCGGTTGTGAGGTTGGACTAGATTTTTACGAGCGAGCGGAGCGAGCGAGCAACGATTACAATTTTCAAGCTATACATATATATTATATTGTTCTGCATATATTTCCTATTATTACCTAATTTTGTCTGCGATTTCGGTCCTCACGTTGCACTGTACTGTGTGAAAATATTACTATGAATGTAAAACTATTGATAAACTGTAAACTTTTGTCAGTACGCAATTCGATGAAGACTTCCGACTCCTCGGGCTGGTGCGAATATTTCAATGTCCCTATGTGCCAAACAGTTGGTTCGTGACACACCTTTACGCGTCGCACGCTCGCTGCGCTCGCTCGAAAACTGTAGCCTAACCTAAAACCAATCCCTCTTGCGTTCGTTATCCGAGAAGGAGGCGACTAATTTCAAATTTGCGAACGTGTCGGATCGGTTGTGAGGTTGGACTAGATTTTTACGGGCGAGCGCAGCGAGCGAGCAACGATCACAATTTCCAAGCTATACATATATCTTATATTGTTCTGCATATATTTCCTATTATTACCTAATTTTGTCTGCGATTTCGGTCCTCACGTTGCACTGTACTGTGTGAAAATATTACTATTAATGTAAAACTATTGATAAACTGTAAACTTTTGTCAGTACGCAATTCGATAAAGACTTCCGACTTCTCGGGCTGGTGCGAATATTTCAATGTCCTTATGTGCCAAACCGTTGGTTCGTGACACACCTTTAGGCGTCGCACGCTCGATGCGCTCGCTCGAAAACAATAGCCTAACCTAAAACCAATCACTCTTGCGTTCGTTATCCGAGAAGAAGTGGCCTAATTTCAAATTTGCTTACGTGTCGGATCGGTTGTGAGGTTGGACTAGATTTTTACGAGCGAGCGGAGCGAGCGAGCAACGATTACAATTTCCAAGCTATACATATATATTATACTGTTCTGCATATATTTACTATTATTACCTAATTTTGTCTGCGATTTCGTGCCTCACGTTGCACTGTACTGTGTGAAAATATTACTACTAATGTAAAACTATTGATAAACTGTAAACTTTTGTCAGTACGCAATTCGATAAAGACTTCCGACTCCTCGGGCTGGTGCGAATATTTCAATGTCCCTATGTGCCAAACAGTTGGATCGTGACACACCTTTACGCGTCGCACGCTCGCTGCGCTCGCTCTAAAACTGTAGCCTAACCTAAAACCAATCCCTCTTGCGTTCGTTATCCGAGAAGGATGCGACTAATTTCAAATTTGCGAACGTGTCGTATCGGTTGTGAGGTTGGACTAGATTTTTACGAGCGAGCGGAGCGAGCGAGCAACGATTACAATTTCCAAGCTATACATATATCTTATATTGTTCTGCATATATTTCCCATTATTACCTAATTTTGTCCGCGATTTCGGTCCTCACGTTGCACTGTACTGTGTGAAAATATTACTATTAATGTAAAACTAATGATAAACTGTAAACTTTTGTCAGTACGCAATTCGATAAAGACTTCCGACTTCTCGGGCTGGTGCGAATATTTCAATGTCCCTATGTGCCAAACCGTTTGTTCGTGACACACCTTTAGGCGTCGCACGCTCGATGCACTCGCTCGAAAACAATAGCCTAACCTAAAACCAATCACTCTTGCGTTCGTTATCCGAGAAGAAGTGGCCTAATTTCAAATTTGCTTACGTGTCGGATCGGTTGTGAGGTTGGACTAGATTTTTACGAGCGAGCGGAGCGAGCGAGCACCGATTACAATTTTCAAGCTATACATATATATTATATTGTTCTGCATATATTTCCTATTATTACCTAATTTTGTCTGCGATTTCGGTCCTCACGTTGCACTGTACTGTGTGAAAATATTACTATTAATGTAAAACTATAGATAAACTGTAAACTTTTGTCAGTACGCATTTCGATAAAGACTTCCGACTCCTCGGGCTGGTGCGAATATTTCAATGACCCTATGTGCTAAACCGTTGGTTCGTGACACACCTTTAGGCGTCGCACGCTCGCTGCGCTCGCTCGAAAACAATAGCCTAACCTAAAACCAATCACTCTTGCGTTCGTTATCCGAGAAGAAGGGGCCTAATTTCAAATTTGCTTACGTGTCGGATCGGTTGTGAGGTTGGACTAGATTTTTACGAGCGAGCGGGGCGAGCGAGCAACGATTACAATTTCCAAGCTATACATATATCTTATATTGTTCTGCATATATTTCCTATTATTACCTAATTTTGTCCGCGATTTCAGACCTCACGCTGCACTGTACTGTGTGAAAATATTACTATTAATGTAAAACTATAGATAAACTGTAAACTTTTGTCAGTACGCATTTCGGTAAAGACTTCCGACTTCTCGGGCTGGTGCGAATATTTCAATGTCCCTATGTGCCAAACCGTTTGTTCGTGACACACCTTTAGGCGTCGCACGCTCGCTGCGCTCGCTCGAAAACAATAGCCTAACCTAAAACCAATCACTCTTGCGTTCGTTATCCGAGAAGAAGGGGCCTAATTTCATATTTGCTTACGTGTCGGATCGGTTGTGAGGTTGGACTAGATTTGTACGAGCGAGCGGGGCGAGCGAGCAACGATTACAATTTCCAAGCTATATATATACCATATATTGTTCTGCACATATTTGCTGTTATTATATAATTTTGTTAGCGATTTCGGACCTCACGTTGTACTGTACTGTGTGAAAATATTACTATTAATGTAAAACTATTGATAAACTGTAAACTTTTGTCAATAGGCAACTCGATAAAGACTTCCGACTCCTCGGGCTGGTGCGAATATTTCAATATCCCCATGTGCCAAACCGTTGGTTCGTGACACACCTTTACGCGTCGCACGCTCGCTGCGCTCGCTCGAAAACTATAGCCTAACCTAAAACCAATCCCTCTTGCGTTCGTTATCCGAGAAGGGGGCGACTAATTTCAAATTTGCGAACGTGTCGGATCGGTTGTGAGGTTGGACTAGATTTTTACGAGCGAGCGGAGCGAGCGAGCAACGATTACAATTTCCAAGCTATACATATATCTTATATTGTTCTGCATATATTTCCTATTATTACCTAATTTTGTCTGCGATTTCGGACCTCACGTTGCACTATACTGTGTGAAAATATTACTATTAATGTAACACTATTGATAAACTGTAAACTTTTGTCAGTAGGCAACTCGATAAAGACTTCCGACTCCTCGGGCTGGTGCGAATATTTCAATGTCCCTATGTGCCAAACCGTTGGTTCGTGACACACCTTTAGGCGTCGCACGCTCGCTGCGCCCGCTCCAAAACTATAGCCTAACCTAAAACCAATCACTCTTGCGTTCGTTATCCGAAAAGAAGGGGCCTAATTTCAAATTTGCTTACGTGTCGGATCGGTTGTGAGGTTGGACTAGATTTTTACGAGCGAGCGGAGCGAGCGAGCAACCATTACATTTTCCAATCTATATATATATCATATATTGTCCTGCATATATTTCCTGTTATTACATAATTTTGTCAGCGATTTCGGACCTCACGTGGCACTATACTGTGTGAAAATATTACTATTAATGTAAAACTATTGATAAACTGTAAACTTGTGTCAGTAGGCAACTCGATAAAGACTTCCGGCTCCTCGGGCTGGTGCGAATATTTCAATGTCCCTATGTGCCAAACCGATGGTTTGTGACACATCTTTACGCGTGCCTCGCTCGCTGCGCTCGCTCGAAAGCTATAGCCTAACCTAAAATCAATCCCTCTTCCTTTCGTTATCCGAGAAGGAGGCGACTAATTTCAAATTTGCGAACGTGTCGGATCGGCTGTGAGGTTGGACTAGAGTTTTACAAGCGAACGGAGCGAGCGAGCAACGATTACAATTTCCAAGCTATACATATATCTTATATTGTTCTGCATATATTTCCTATTATTACCTAATTTTGTCTGCGATTTCGGTCCTCACGTTGCACTGTACTGTGTGAAAATATTACTATTAATGTAAAACTAATGATAAACTGTAAACTTTTGTCAGTACGCAATTCGATAAAGACTTCCGACTTCTCGGGCTGGTGCGAATATTTCAATGTCCCTATGTGCCAAACCGTTTGTTCGTGACACACCTTTAGGCGTCGCACGCTCGATGCACTCGCTCGAAAACAATAGCCTAACCTAAAACCAATCACTCTTGCGTTCGTTATCCGAAAAGAAGGGGCCTAATTTCAAATTTGCTTACGTGTCGGATCGGTTGTGAGGTTGGACTAGATTTTTACGAGCGAGCGGAGCGAGCGAGCAACGATTACAATTTCCAAGGTATACATATATCTTATATTGTTCTGCATATATTTCCCATTATTACCTAATTTTGTCCGCGATTTCGGTCCTCACGTTGCACTGTACTGTGTGAAAATATTACTATTAATGTAAAACTAATGATAAACTGTAAACTTTTGTCAGTACGCAATTCGATAAAGACTTCCGACTTCTCGGGCTGGTGCGAATATTTCAATGTCCCTATGTGCCAAACCGTTTGTTCGTGACACACCTTTAGGCGTCGCACGCTCGATGCACTCGCTCGAAAACAATAGCCTAACCTAAAACCAATCACTCTTGCGTTCGTTATCCGAGAAGAAGTGGCCTAATTTCAAATTTGCTTACGTGTCGGATCGGTTGTGAGGTTGGACTAGATTTTTACGAGCGAGCGGAGCGAGCGAGCAACGATTACAATTTTCAAGCTATACATATATATTATATTGTTCTGCATATATTTCCTATTATTACCTAATTTTGTCTGCGATTTCGGTCCTCACGTTGCACTGTACTGTGTGAAAATATTACTATGAATGTAAAACTATTGATAAACTGTAAACTTTTGTCAGTACGCAATTCGATGAAGACTTCCGACTCCTCGGGCTGGTGCGAATATTTCAATGTCCCTATGTGCCAAACAGTTGGTTCGTGACACACCTTTACGCGTCGCACGCTCGCTGCGCTCGCTCGAAAACTGTAGCCTAACCTAAAACCAATCCCTCTTGCGTTCGTTATCCGAGAAGGAGGCGACTAATTTCAAATTTGCGAACGTGTCGGATCGGTTGTGAGGTTGGACTAGATTTTTACGGGCGAGCGCAGCGAGCGAGCAACGATCACAATTTCCAAGCTATACATATATCTTATATTGTTCTGCATATATTTCCTATTATTACCTAATTTTGTCTGCGATTTCGGTCCTCACGTTGCACTGTACTGTGTGAAAATATTACTATTAATGTAAAACTATTGATAAACTGTAAACTTTTGTCAGTACGCAATTCGATAAAGACTTCCGACTTCTCGGGCTGGTGCGAATATTTCAATGTCCTTATGTGCCAAACCGTTGGTTCGTGACACACCTTTAGGCGTCGCACGCTCGATGCGCTCGCTCGAAAACAATAGCCTAACCTAAAACCAATCACTCTTGCGTTCGTTATCCGAGAAGAAGTGGCCTAATTTCAAATTTGCTTACGTGTCGGATCGGTTGTGAGGTTGGACTAGATTTTTACGAGCGAGCGGAGCGAGCGAGCAACGATTACAATTTCCAAGCTATACATATATATTATACTGTTCTGCATATATTTACTATTATTACCTAATTTTGTCTGCGATTTCGTGCCTCACGTTGCACTGTACTGTGTGAAAATATTACTACTAATGTAAAACTATTGATAAACTGTAAACTTTTGTCAGTACGCAATTCGATAAAGACTTCCGACTCCTCGGGCTGGTGCGAATATTTCAATGTCCCTATGTGCCAAACAGTTGGATCGTGACACACCTTTACGCGTCGCACGCTCGCTGCGCTCGCTCTAAAACTGTAGCCTAACCTAAAACCAATCCCTCTTGCGTTCGTTATCCGAGAAGGATGCGACTAATTTCAAATTTGCGAACGTGTCGTATCGGTTGTGAGGTTGGACTAGATTTTTACGAGCGAGCGGAGCGAGCGAGCAACGATTACAATTTCCAAGCTATACATATATCTTATATTGTTCTGCATATATTTCCCATTATTACCTAATTTTGTCCGCGATTTCGGTCCTCACGTTGCACTGTACTGTGTGAAAATATTACTATTAATGTAAAACTAATGATAAACTGTAAACTTTTGTCAGTACGCAATTCGATAAAGACTTCCGACTTCTCGGGCTGGTGCGAATATTTCAATGTCCCTATGTGCCAAACCGTTTGTTCGTGACACACCTTTAGGCGTCGCACGCTCGATGCACTCGCTCGAAAACAATAGCCTAACCTAAAACCAATCACTCTTGCGTTCGTTATCCGAGAAGAAGTGGCCTAATTTCAAATTTGCTTACGTGTCGGATCGGTTGTGAGGTTGGACTAGATTTTTACGAGCGAGCGGAGCGAGCGAGCACCGATTACAATTTTCAAGCTATACATATATATTATATTGTTCTGCATATATTTCCTATTATTACCTAATTTTGTCTGCGATTTCGGTCCTCACGTTGCACTGTACTGTGTGAAAATATTACTATTAATGTAAAACTATAGATAAACTGTAAACTTTTGTCAGTACGCATTTCGATAAAGACTTCCGACTCCTCGGGCTGGTGCGAATATTTCAATGACCCTATGTGCTAAACCGTTGGTTCGTGACACACCTTTAGGCGTCGCACGCTCGCTGCGCTCGCTCGAAAACAATAGCCTAACCTAAAACCAATCACTCTTGCGTTCGTTATCCGAGAAGAAGGGGCCTAATTTCAAATTTGCTTACGTGTCGGATCGGTTGTGAGGTTGGACTAGATTTTTACGAGCGAGCGGGGCGAGCGAGCAACGATTACAATTTCCAAGCTATACATATATCTTATATTGTTCTGCATATATTTCCTATTATTACCTAATTTTGTCCGCGATTTCAGACCTCACGCTGCACTGTACTGTGTGAAAATATTACTATTAATGTAAAACTATAGATAAACTGTAAACTTTTGTCAGTACGCATTTCGGTAAAGACTTCCGACTTCTCGGGCTGGTGCGAATATTTCAATGTCCCTATGTGCCAAACCGTTTGTTCGTGACACACCTTTAGGCGTCGCACGCTCGCTGCGCTCGCTCGAAAACAATAGCCTAACCTAAAACCAATCACTCTTGCGTTCGTTATCCGAGAAGAAGGGGCCTAATTTCATATTTGCTTACGTGTCGGATCGGTTGTGAGGTTGGACTAGATTTGTACGAGCGAGCGGGGCGAGCGAGCAACGATTACAATTTCCAAGCTATATATATACCATATATTGTTCTGCACATATTTGCTGTTATTATATAATTTTGTTAGCGATTTCGGACCTCACGTTGTACTGTACTGTGTGAAAATATTACTATTAATGTAAAACTATTGATAAACTGTAAACTTTTGTCAATAGGCAACTCGATAAAGACTTCCGACTCCTCGGGCTGGTGCGAATATTTCAATATCCCCATGTGCCAAACCGTTGGTTCGTGACACACCTTTACGCGTCGCACGCTCGCTGCGCTCGCTCGAAAACTATAGCCTAACCTAAAACCAATCCCTCTTGCGTTCGTTATCCGAGAAGGGGGCGACTAATTTCAAATTTGCGAACGTGTCGGATCGGTTGTGAGGTTGGACTAGATTTTTACGAGCGAGCGGAGCGAGCGAGCAACGATTACAATTTCCAAGCTATACATATATCTTATATTGTTCTGCATATATTTCCTATTATTACCTAATTTTGTCTGCGATTTCGGACCTCACGTTGCACTATACTGTGTGAAAATATTACTATTAATGTAACACTATTGATAAACTGTAAACTTTTGTCAGTAGGCAACTCGATAAAGACTTCCGACTCCTCGGGCTGGTGCGAATATTTCAATGTCCCTATGTGCCAAACCGTTGGTTCGTGACACACCTTTAGGCGTCGCACGCTCGCTGCGCCCGCTCCAAAACTATAGCCTAACCTAAAACCAATCACTCTTGCGTTCGTTATCCGAAAAGAAGGGGCCTAATTTCAAATTTGCTTACGTGTCGGATCGGTTGTGAGGTTGGACTAGATTTTTACGAGCGAGCGGAGCGAGCGAGCAACCATTACATTTTCCAATCTATATATATATCATATATTGTCCTGCATATATTTCCTGTTATTACATAATTTTGTCAGCGATTTCGGACCTCACGTGGCACTATACTGTGTGAAAATATTACTATTAATGTAAAACTATTGATAAACTGTAAACTTGTGTCAGTAGGCAACTCGATAAAGACTTCCGGCTCCTCGGGCTGGTGCGAATATTTCAATGTCCCTATGTGCCAAACCGATGGTTTGTGACACATCTTTACGCGTGCCTCGCTCGCTGCGCTCGCTCGAAAGCTATAGCCTAACCTAAAATCAATCCCTCTTCCTTTCGTTATCCGAGAAGGAGGCGACTAATTTCAAATTTGCGAACGTGTCGGATCGGCTGTGAGGTTGGACTAGAGTTTTACAAGCGAACGGAGCGAGCGAGCAACGATTACAATTTCCAAGCTATACATATATCTTATATTGTTCTGCATATATTTCCTATTATTACCTAATTTTGTCTGCGATTTCGGACCTCACGTTGTACTGTACTGTGAGAAAATATTACTATTAATGTAAAACTATTGATAAACTGTAAACTTTTGTCAGTACGCAATTCGATAAAGATTTCCGACTCCTCGGGCTGGTGCGAATATTTCAATGTCCCTATGTGCCAAGCAGTTGGTTCGTGACACACCTTTACGCGTCGCACGCTCGCTGCGCTCGCACGAAAACTATAGCCTAACCTAAAACCAATCCCTCTTTCGTTCGTTATCCGAGAAGGAGGCGACTAATTTCAAATATGCGAACGTGTCGGATCGGCTGTGAGGTTGGACTAGAGTTTTACAAGCGAGCGGAGCGAGCGAGCAACGATTACGATTTCCAAACTTTACATATATCTTATATTGTTCTGCATATATTTCCTATTATTACCTAATTTTGTCCGCGATCTCAGACCTCACGTTGCACTGTACTGTGTGAAAATATTACTATTAATGTAAAACTATTGATAAACTGTAAACTTTTGTCAGTAGGCAACTCGATAAAGACTTCCGACTCCTCGGGCTGGTGCGAATATTTCAATGTCCCTATGTGCCAAACCGTTGGTTCGTGTCACACCTTTAGGCGTCGCACGCTCGCTGCGCTCGCTCGAAAACAATAGCCTAACCTAAAACCAATCACTCTTGCGTTCGTTATCCGAGAAGAAGGGGCCGAATTTCAAATTTGCTTACGTGTCGGATCGGTTGTGAGGCTGGACTAGATTTTTACGAGCGAGCGGAGCGAGCGAGCAACGATTACAATTTCCAAGCGATATATATACCATATATTGTCCTGCATATATTTCCTGTTATTATATAATTTTGTCAGCGATTTCGGACCTCACGTGGCACTGTACTGTGTGAAAATATTACTATTAATGTAAAACTATTGATAAACTGTAAACTGTTGTCAGTAGGCAACTCGATAAAGACTGCCGACTTCTCGGGCTGGTGCGAATATTCCAATGTCCCTATGTGCCAAACCGTTGGTTCGTGTCACACCTTTAGGCGTCGCACGCTCGCTGCGCTCGCTCCAAAACTATAGCCTAACCTAAAACCAATCACTCTTGCGTTCGTTATCCGAGAAGAAGAGGCCTAATTTCAAATTTGCTTACGTGTCGGGTCGGCAGTGAGGTTGGACTAGAGTTTTACAAGCGAGCGGAGCGAGCGAGCAACGATTACAATTTCCGATCTATAAATATATCTTATATTGTTCTGCATATATTTCCTATTATTACCTAATTTTGTCCGCAATTTCAGACCTCACGTTGCACTGTATTGTGTGAAAATATTACTATTAATGTAAAACTATTGATAAACTGTAAACTTTTGTCAGTAGGCAACTCGATAAAGACTTCCGACTCCTCGGGCTGGTGCGAATATTTCAATGTCCCTATGTGCCAAACCGTTGGTTCGTGACACACCTTTAGGCGTCGCACGCTCGCTGCGCCCGCTCCAAAACTATAGCCTAACCTAAAACCAATCACTCTTGCGTTCGTTATCCGAGAAGAAGGGGCCTAATTTCAAATTTGCTTACGTGTCGGATCGGTTGTGAGGTTGGACTAGATTTTTACGAGCGAGCGGAGCGAGCGAGCAACAATTACAATTTCCAATCTATATATATACCATATATTGTCCTGCATATATTTCCTGTTATTACATAATTTTGTCAGCGATTTCGGACCTCACGTGGCACTGTACTGTGTGAAAATATTACTATTAATGTAAAACTATTGATAAACTGTAAACTTTTGTCAGTAGGCAACTCGATAAAGACTTCCGGCTCCTCGTGCTGGTGCGAATATTTCAATGTCCCTATGTGCCAAACCGATGGTTTGTGACACACCTTTACGCGTGCCTCGCTCGCTGCGCTCGCTCGAAAACTATAGCCTAACCTAAAACCAATCCCTCTTCCTTTCGTTATCCGAGAAGGAGGCGACTAATTTCAAATTTGCGAACGTGTCGGGTCGGTTGTGAGGTTGGACTAGATTTTTACGAGCGAGCGGAGCGAGCGAGCAACGATTACAATTTCCAAGCTATACATATATCTTATATTGTTCTGCATATATTTCCTATTATTAGCTAATTTTGTCTGCGATTTCGGACCTCACGTTGCACTGTACTGTGTGAAAATATTACTATTAATGTAAAACTATTGATAAACTGTAAACTTTTGTCAGTACGCAATTCGATAAAGACTTCCGACTTCTCGGGCTGGTGCGAATATTTCAATATCCCTATGTGCCAAACCGTTTGTTCGTGACACACCTTTAGGCCACGCACGCTCGCTGCGCTCGCTCGAAAACAATAGCCTAACCTAAAACCAATCCCTCTTCCTTTCGTTATCCGAGAAGGAGGCGACTAATTTCAAATTTGCGAACGTGTCGGGTCGGCTGTGAGGTTGGACTAGAGTTTTACAAGCGAGCGGAGCGAGCGAGCAACGATTACAATTTCCAAGCTATACATATATCTTATATTGTTCTGCATATATTTCCTGTTATTACATAATTTTGTCTGCGATTTCGGACCTCACGTTGCACTGTACTGTGTGAAAATATTACTATTAATGTAAAACTATTGATAAAGTGTAAACTTGTGTCAGTAGGCAACTCGATAAAGACTTCCGGCTCCTCGGGCTGGTGCGAATATTTCAATGTCCCTATGTGCCAAACCGATGGTTTGTGACACATCTTTACGCGTGCCTCGCTCGCTGCGCTCGCTCGAAAGCTATAGCCTAACCTAAAATCAATCCCTCTTCCTTTCGTTATCCGAGAAGGAGGCGACTAATTTCAAATTTGCGAACGTGTCGGCTCGGCTGTGAGGTTGGACTAGAGTTTTACAAGCGAGCGGAGCGAGCGAGCAACGATTACAATTTCCAAGCTATACATATATCTTATATTGTTCCGCATATATTTCCTGTTATTACAGAATTTTGTCTGCGATTTCGGACCTCACGTTGCACTGTACTGTGTGGAGATATTACTATTAATGTAAAACTATTGATAAACTGTAAACTTTTGTCAGTACGCAATTCGATAAAGACTTCCGACTCCTCGGGCTGGTGCGAATATTTCAATGTCCCTATGTGCCAAACCGTTGGTTCGTGACACACCTTTACGCGTCGCACGCTCGCTGCGCTCGCTCGAAAACAATAGCCTAACCTAAAATCAATCCCTCTTCCGTTCGTTATCCGAGAAGGGGCGACTAATTTCAAATTTGCGAACGTGTCGGATCGGCTGTGAGGTTGGACTAGAGTTTTACAAGCGAGCGGAGCGAGCGAGCGACGATTACAATTTCCGAGCTATAAATATATCTTATATTGTTCTGCATATATTTCCTATTATTACCTAATTTTGTCTGCGATTTCGGACCTCACGTTGCACTATACTGTGTGAAAATATTACTATTAATGTAACACTATTGATAAACTGTAAACTTTTGTCAGTAGGCAACTCGATAAAGACTTCCGACTCCTCGGGCTGGTGCGAATATTTCAATGTCCCTATGTGCCAAACCGTTGGTTCGTGACACACCTTTAGGCGTCGCACGCTCGCTGCGCCCGCTCCAAAACTATAGCCTAACCTAAAACCAATCACTCTTGCGTTCGTTATCCGAAAAGAAGGGGCCTAATTTCAAATTTGCTTACGTGTCGGATCGGTTGTGAGGTTGGACTAGATTTTTACGAGCGAGCGGAGCGAGTGAGCAACCATTACAATTTCCAATCTATATATATATCATATATTGTCCTGCATATATTTCCTGTTATTACATAATTTTGTCAGCGATTTCGGACCTCACGTGGCACTATACTGTGTGAAAATATTACTATTAATGTAAAACTATTGATAAACTGTAAACTTGTGTCAGTAGGCAACTCGATAAAGACTTCCGGCTCCTCGGGCTGGTGCGAATATTTCAATGTCCCTATGTGCCAAACCGATGGTTTGTGACACATCTTTACGCGTGCCTCGCTCGCTGCGCTCGCTCGAAAGCTATAGCCTAACCTAAAATCAATCCCTCTTCCTTTCGTTATCCGAGAAGGAGGCGACTAATTTCAAATTTGCGAACGTGTCGGGTCGGCTGTGAGGTTGGACTAGAGTTTTACAAGCGAGCGGAGCGAGCGAGCAACGATTACAATTTCCAAGCTATACATATATCTTATATTGTTCCGCATATATTTCCTGTTATTACAGAATTTTGTCTGCGATTTCGGACCTCACGTTGCACTGTACTGTGTGGAGATATTACTATTAATGTAAAACTATTGATAAACTGTAAACTTTTGTCAGTACGCAATTCGATAAAGACTTCCGACTCCTCGGGCTGGTGCGAATATTTCAATGTCCCTATGTGCCAAACCGTTGGTTCGTGACACACCTTTACGCGTCGCACGCTCGCTGCGCTCGCTCGAAAACAATAGCCTAACCTAAAATCAATCCCTCTTCCGTTCGTTATCCGAGAAGGGGCGACTAATTTCAAATTTGCGAACGTGTCGGATCGGCTGTGAGGTTGGACTAGAGTTTTACAAGCGAGCGGAGCGAGCGAGCGACGATTACAATTTCCGAGCTATAAATATATCTTATATTGTTCTGCATATATTTCCTATTATTACCTAATTTTGTCCGCAATTTCAGTCCTCACGTTGCACTGTACTGTGTGAAAATATTACTATTAATGTAAAACTATTGATAAACTGTAAACTTTTGTCAGTAGGCAACTCGATAAAGACTTCCGACTCCTCGGGCTGGTGCGAATATTTCAATGTCCCTATGTGCCAAACCGTTGGTTCGTGACACACCTTTAGGGCGTCGCACGCTCGCTGCGCCCGCTCCAAAACTATAGCCTAACCTAAAACCAATCACTCTTGCGTTCGTTATCCGAGAAGAAGGGGCCTAATTTCAAATTTGCTTACGTGTCGGATCGGTTGTGAGGTTGGACTAGATTTTTACGAGCGAGCGGAGCGAGCGAGCAACAATTACAATTTCCAATCTATATATATACCATATATTGTCCTGCATATATTTCCTGTTATCATATAATTTTGTCAGCGATTTCGGACCTCACGTGGCACTGTACTGTGTGAAAATATTACTATTAATGTAAAACTATTGATAAACTGTAAACTTTTGTCAGTAGGCAACTCGATAAAGACTTCCGGCTCCTCGTGCTGGTGCGAATATTTCAATGTCCCTATGTGCCAAACCGATGGCTTGTGACACACCTTTACGCGTGCCTCGCTCGCTGCGCTCGCTCGAAAACTATAGCCTAACCTAAAACCAATCCCTCTTGCGTTCGTTATCCGAGAAGGAGGCGACTAATTTCAAATTTGCGAACGTGTCGGGTCGGCTGTGAGGTTGGACTAGAGTTTTACAAGCGAGCGGAGCGAGCGAGCAACGATTACAATTTCCGATCTATAAATATATCTTATATTGTTCTGCATATATTTCCTATTATTACATAATTTTGTCAGCGATTTCGGACCTCACGTGGCACTGTACTGTGTGAAAATATTACTATTAATGTAAAACTATTGATAAACTGTAAACTTTTGTCAGTAGGCAACTCGATAAGGACTTCCGGCTCCTCGTGCTGGTGCGAATATCTCAATGTCCCTATGTGCCAAACCGATGGTTTGTGACACACCTTTACGCGCCGCACGCTCGCTGCGCTCGCTCGAAAACTATAGCCTAATCTAAAACCAATTCCTCTTGCGTTCGTTATCCGAGAAGGAGGCGACTAATTTCAAATTTGCGAACGTGTCGGATCGGTTGTGAGGTTGGACTAGATTTTTACGAGCGAGCGGAGCGAGCGAGCAACGATTACAATTTCCAAGCTATACATAAATCTTATATTGTTCTGCATATATTTCCTATTATTACCTAATTTTGTCCGCGATTTCAGACCTCACGTTGCACTGTACTGTGTGAAAATATTACTATTAATGTAAAACTATTGATAAACTGTAAACTTTTGTCAGTAGGCAACTCGATAAAGACTTCCGGCTCCTCGGGCTGGTGCGAATATTTCAATATCCCTATGTGCCAAACCGTTAGTTCGTGACAAACCTTTACGCGTCGCACGCTCGCTGCGCTCGCTCGAAAACTATAGCCTAACCTAAAACCAATCCCTCTTGCGTTCGTTATCCGAGAAGGAGGCGACTAATTTCAAATTTGCGAACGTGTCGGATCGGTTGTGATGTTGGACTAGATTTTAACGAGCGAGCGGAGCGAGCGAGCAACGATTACAATTTCCAAGCTATACATATATCTTATATTGTTCTGCATATATTTCCTATTATTACCTAATTTTGTCCGCGATTTCAGACCTCACGCTGCACTGTACTGTGTGAAAATATTACTATTAATGTAAAACTATTGATAAACTGTAAACTTTTGTCAGTACGCAATTCGATAAAGACTTCCGACTCCTCGGGCTGGTGCGAATATTTCAATATCCCCATGTGCCAAACCGTTGGTTCGTGACACACCTTTACGGCGTCGCACGCTCGCTGCGCTCGCTCGAAAACTATAGCCTAACCTAAAACCAATCCCTCTTGCGTTCGTTATCCGAGAAGGAGGCGACTAATTTCAAATTTGCGAACGTGTCGGGTCGGTTGTGAGGTTGGACTAGATTTTTACGAGCGAGCGGAGCGAGCGAGCAACGATTACAATTTCCAAGCTATACATATATCTTATATTGTTCTGCATATATTTCCTATTATTACCTAATTTTGTCTGCGATTTCGGACCTCACGTTGTACTGTACTTTGAGAAAATATTACTATTAATGTAAAACTGTTGATAAACTGTAAACTTTTGTCAGTAGGCAACTCGATAAAGACTTCCGACTCCTCGGGCTGGTGCGAATATTTCAATGTCCCTATGTGCCAAACCGTTGGTTCGTGACACACCTTTAGGCGTCGCACGCTCGCTGCGCCCGCTCCAAAACTATAGCCCAACCTAAAACCAATCACTCTTGCGTTCGTTATCCGAGAAGAAGGGGCCTAATTTCAAATTTGCTTACGTGTCGGATCGGTTGTGAGGTTGGACTAGATTTTTACGAGCGAGCGGAGCGAGCGAGCAACAATTACAATTTCCAATCTATATATATACCATATATTGTCCTGCATATATTTCCTGTTATTACATAATTTTGTCAGCGATTTCGGACCTCACGTGGCACTGTACTGTGTGAAAATATTACTATTAATGTAAAACTATTGATAAACTGTAAACTTTTGTCAGTACGCAATTCGATAAAGACTTCCGACTCCCCGGGCTGGTGCGAATATTGCAATATCCCTATGTGCCAAACCGTTGGTTCGTGACACACCTTTACGCGTCGCACGCACGCTGCGCTCGCTCGAAAACTATAGCCTAACCTAAAACCAATCCCTCTTGCGTTCGTTATCCGAGAAGGAGGCGACTAATTTCAAATTTGCGAACGTGTCGGATCGGTTGTGAGGTTGGACTAGATTCTTACGAGCGAGCGGAGCGAGCGAGCAACGATTACAATTTCCAAGCTATATATATATCTTATATTGTTCTGCATATATTTCCTATTATTACCTAATTTTGTCTGCGATTTCAGACCTCACGTTGCACTGTACTGTGTGAAAATATTACTATTAATGTAAAACTATTGATAAACTGTAAACTTTTGTCAGTACGCAATTCGATAAAGACTTCCGACTCCTCGGGCTGGTACGAATATTTCAATGTCCCTATGTGCCAAACCGTTGGTTCGTGACACACTTTTACGCGTCGCACGCTCGCTGCGCTCGCTCGAAAACTATAGCCTAACCTAAAACCAATCACTCTTGCGTTCGTTATCCGAGAAGAAGGGGCCTAATTTCAAATATGCTTACGTGTCGGATCGGTTGTGAGGTTGGACTAGATTTTTACGAGCGAGAGGAGCGAGCGAGCAACGATTACAATTTCCAAGCTATATATATACCATATATTGTCCTGCATATATTTCCTGTTATTACATAATTTTGTCGGCGATTTCGGACCTCACGTTGCTCTGTACTGTGTGAAAATATTACTAGTTATGTAAAACTATTGATCAACTGGAAACATTTGTCAGTAGGCAATTCGATAAAGGCTTCCGGCTCCTCGTGCTGGTGCGAATATTTCAATGTCCCTATGTACCAAACCGATGGTTTGTGACACACCTTTACGCGTGCCTCGCTCGCTGCGCTCGCTCGAAAACTATAGCCTAACCTAAAACCAATCACTCTTGCGTTCGTTATCCGAGAAGTAGGCGACTAATTTCAAATTTGCGAACGTGTCGGATCGGTTGTGAGGTTGGACTAGATTTTTACGAGCGAGCGGAGCGAGCGAGCAACGATTACAATTTCCAAGCTATACATAAATCTTATATTGTTCTGCATATATTTCCTATTATTACCTAATTTTGTCCGCGATTTCAGACCTCACGTTGCACTGTACTGTGTGAAAATATTACTATTAATGTAAAACTATTGATAAACTGTAAACTTTTGTCAGTAGGCAACTCGATAAAGACTTCCGACTCCTCGGGCTGGTGCGAATATTTCAATATCCCTATGTGCCAAACCGTTGGTTCGTGACACACCTTTACGCGTCGCACGCACGCTGCGCTCGCTCGAAAACTATAGCCTAACCTAAAACCAATCCCTCTTGCGTTCGTTATCCGAGAAGGAGGCGACTAATTTCAAATTTGCGAACGTGTCGGATCGGTTGTGAGGTTGGACTAGATTTTTACGAGCGAGCGGAGCGAGCGAGCAACGATTACAATTTCCAAGCTATACATAAATCTTATATTGTTCTGCATATATTTCCTATTATTACCTAATTTTGTCCGCGATTTCAGACCTCACGTTGCACTGTACTGTGTGAAAATATTACTATTAATGTAAAACTATTGATAAACTGTAAACTTTTGTCAGTAGGCAACTCGATAAAAACTTCCGACTCCTCGGGCTGGTGCGAATATTTCAATGTCCCTATGTGCCAAACCGTTGGTTCGCGACACACCTTTAGGCGTCGCACGCTCGCTGCGCTCGCTCCAAAACTATAGCCTAACCTAAAACCAATCACTCTTGCGTTCGTTATCCGAGAAGAAGGGGCCTAATTTCAAATTTGCTTACGTGTCGGATCGGTTGTGAGGTTGGACTAGATTTTTACGAGCGAGCGGAGCGAGCGAGCAACAATTACAATTTCCAATCTATATATATACCATATATTGTCCTGCATATATTTCCTGTTATTACATAATTTTGTCAGCGATTTCGGACCTCACGTGGCACTGTACTGTGTGAAAATATTACTATTAATGTAAAACTATTGATAAACTGTAAACTTTTGTCAGTACGCAATTCGATAAAGACTTCCGACTCCTCGGGCTGGTGCGAATATTTCAATATCCCTATGTGCCAAACCGTTGGTTCGTGACACACCTTTACGCGCCGCACGCTCGCTGCGCTCGCTCGAAAACTATAGCCTAACCTAAAACCAATCCCTCTTGCGTTCGTTATCCGAGAAGGAGGCGACTAATTTCAAATTTGCGAACGTGTCGGATCGGTTGTGAGGTTGGACTAGATTTTTACGAGCGAGCGGAGCGAGCGAGCAACGATTACAATTTCCAAGCTATACAAATATCTTATATTGTTCTGCATATATTTCCTATTATTACCTAATTTTGTCTGCGATTTCGGTCCTCACGTTGCACTGTACTGTGTGAAAATATTACTATTAATGTAAAACTATTGATAAACTGTAAACTTTTGTCAGTACGCAATTCGATAAAGACTTCCGACTTCTCGGGCTGGTGCGAATATTTCAATGTCCCTATGTGCCAAACCGTTTGTTCGTGACACACCTTTAGGCGTCGCACGCTCGCTGCGCTCGCTCGAAAACAATAGCCTAACCTAAAACCAATCACTCTTGCGTTCGTTATCCGAGAAGAAGGGGCCTAATTTCAAATTTGCTTACGTGTCGGATCGGTTGTGAGGTTGGATTAGATTTTTACGAGCGAGCGGAGCGAGCGAGCAACGATTACAATTTCCAAGCTATATATATACCATATATTGTCCTGCATATATTTCCTGTTATTATATAATTTTGTCAGCGATTTCGGACCTCACGTGGCACTGTACTGTGTGAAAATATTACTATTAATGTAAAACTATTGATAAACTGTAAACTGTTGTCAGTAGGCAACTCGATAAAGACTGCCGACTTCTCGGGCTGGTGCGAATATTCCAATGTCCCTGTGTGCCAGACCGTTGGTTCGTGTCACACCTTTAGGCGTCGCACGCTCGCTGCGCGGATCGTGTCGGATCGGCTGTGAGGTTGGACTAGAGTTTTACAAGCGAGCGGAGAGAGCGAGCAACGATTACAATTTCCAAGCTATATATATATCTTATATTGTTCTGCATATATTTCCTATTATTACCTAATTTTGTCTGCGATTTCAGACCTCACGTTGCACTGTACTGTGTGAAAATATTACTATTAATGTAAAACTATTGATAAACTGTAAGCTTTTGTCAGTACGCAATTCGATAAAGACTTCCGACTCCTCGGGCTGGTACGAATATTTCAATGTCCCTATGTGCCAAACCGTTGGTTCGTGACACACTTTTACGCGTCGCACGCTCGCTGCGCTCGCTCGAAAACTATAGCCTAACCTAAAACCAATCACTCTTGCGTTCGTTATCCGAGAAGAAGGGGCCTAATTTCAAATTTGCTTACGTGTCGGATCGGTTGTGAGGTGGGAATCGATTTTTACGAGCGAGCGGAGCGAGCGAGCAACGATTACAATTTCCAAGCTATACATATATCTTATATTGTTCTGCATATATTTCCTGTTATCATATAATTTTGTCAGCGATTTCGGACCTCACGTTGCACTGTACTGTGTGAAAATATTTCTAGTTATGTAAAACTATTGATCAACTGGAAACTTTTGTCGGTAGGCAATTCGATAAAGACTTCCGGCTCCTCGGGCTCGTGCGAATATTTCAATGTCCCGATGTGCCAAACCGATGGTTTGTGACTCACCTTTACGCGTGCCTCGCACTCTGCGCTCGCTCGAAAACTATAGCCTAACCTAAAACCAATCGCTCTTGCGTTCGTTATCCGAGAAGAAGGGGCCTAATTTCAAATATGCTTACGTGTCGGATCGGTTGTGAGGTTGGACTAGATTTTTACGAGCGAGAGGAGCGAGCGAGCAACGATTACAATTTCCAAGCTATATATATACCATATATTGTCCTGCATATATTTCCTGTTATTACATAATTTTGTCGGCGATTTCGGACCTCACGTTGCACTGTACTGTGTGAAAATATTACTAGTTATGTAAAACTATTGATCAACTGGAAACATTTGTCAGTAGGCAATTCGATAAAGACTTCCGGCTCCTCGTGCTGGTGCGAATATTTCAATGTCCCTATGTGCCAAACCGTTGGTTCGTGACACAACTTTAGGCGTCGCACGCTCGCTGCGCCCGCTCCAAAATTATAGCCTAACCTAAAATCAATCCCTCTTCCGTTCGTTATCCGAGAAGAAGGGGCCTAATTTCAAATATGCTTACGTGTCGGATCGGTTGTGAGGTTGGACTAGATTTTTACGAGCGAGAGGAGCGAGCGAGCAACGATTACAATTTCCAAGCTATATATATACCATATATTGTCCTGCATATATTTCCTGTTATTACATAATTTTGTCGGCGATTTCGGACCTCACGTTGCACTGTACTGTGTGAAAATATTACTAGTTATGTAAAACTATTGATCAACTGGAAACATTTGTCAGTAGGCAATTCGATAAAGACTTCCGGCTCCTCGTGCTGGTGCGAATATTTCAATGTCCCTATGTGCCAAACCGTTGGTTCGTGACACAACTTTAGGCGTCGCACGCTCGCTGCGCCCGCTCCAAAATTATAGCCTAACCTAAAATCAATCCCTCTTCCGTTCGTTATCCGAGAAGAAGGGGCCTAATTTCAAATATGCTTACGTGTCGGATCGGTTGTGAGGTTGGACTAGATTTTTACGAGCGAGAGGAGCGAGCGAGCAACGATTACAATTTCCAAGCTATACATATATCTTATATTGTTCTGCATATATTTCCTATTATTACGTAATTTTGTCCGCGATTTCAGACCTCACGTTGTACTGTACTGTGTGAAAATATTACTATTAATGTAAAACTATTGATAAACTGTAAACTTTTGTCAGTACGCAAATCGATAAAGACTACCGACTTCTCGGGCTCGTGCGAATATTCCAATGTCCCTGTGTGCCAAACCGTTGGTTCGTGTCACACCTTTAGGCGTCGCACGCTCGCTGCGCGGATCGTGTCGGATTGCCTGTGAGGTTGGACTAGAGTTTTACAAGCGAGCGGAGAGAGCGAGCAACGATTACAATTTCCAAGCTATATATATATCTTATATTGTTCTGCATATATTTCCTATTATTACCTAATTTTGTCAGCGATTTCGGACCTCACGTTGCACTGTACTGTGTGAAAATATTTCTAGTTATGTAAAACTATTGATCAACTGGAAACTTTTGTCAGTAGGCAATTCGATAAAGACTTCCGGCTCCTCGGGCTCGTGCGAATATTTCAATGTCCCGATGTGCCAAACCGATGGTTTGTGACTCACCTTTACGCGTGCCTCGCACTCTGCGCTCGCTCGAAAACTATAGCCTAACCTAAAACCAATCGCTCTTGCGTTCGTTATCCGAGAAGAAGGGGCCTAATTTCAAATATGCTTACGTGTCGGATCGGTTGTGAGGTTGGACTAGATTTTTACGAGCGAGAGGAGCGAGCGAGCAACGATTACAATTTCCAAGCTATATATATACCATATATTGTCCTGCATATATTTCCTGTTATTACATAATTTTGTCGGCGATTTCGGACCTCACGTTGCACTGTACTGTGTGAAAATATTACTAGTTATGTAAAACTATTGATCAACTGGAAACATTTGTCAGTAGGCAATTCGATAAAGACTTCCGGCTCCTCGTGCTGGTGCGAATATTTCAATGTCCCTATGTACCAAACCGATGGCTTGTGACACACCTTTACGCGTGCCTCGCTCGCTGCGCTCGCTCGAAAACTATAGCCTAACCTAAAACCAATCACTCTTGCGTTCGTTATCCGAGAAGAAGGGGCCTAATTTCAAATATGCTTACGTGTCGGATCGGTTGTGAGGTTGGACTAGATTTTTACGAGCGAGCGGAGCGAGCGAGCATCGATTACAATTTCCAAGCTATACATATATCTTATATTGTTCTGCATATATTTCCTATTATTACCTAATTTTGTCTGCGATTTCGGACCTCACGTTGCACTATACTGTGTGAAAATATTACTATTAATGTAAAACTATTGATAAACTGTAAACTTTTGTCAGTAGGCAACTCGATAAAGACTTCCGACTCCTCGGGCTGGTGCGAATATTTCAATGTCCCTATGTGCCAAACCGTTGGTTCGTGACACACTTTTACGCGTCGCACGCTCGCTGCGCTCGCTCGAAAACTATAGCCTAACCTAAAACCAATCACTCTTGCGTTCGTTATCCGAGAAGAAGGGGCCTAATTTCAAATTTGCTTACGTGTCGGATCGGTTGTGAGGTTGGACTAGATTTTTACGAGCGAGCGGAGCGTGCGAGCAACAATTACAATTTCCAATCTATATATATACCATATATTGTCCTGCATATATTTCCTGTTATTACAAAATTTTGTCAGCGATTTCGGACCTCACGTGGCACTGTACTGTGTGAAAATATTACTAGTAATGTAAAACTATTGATAAACTGTAAACTTTTGTCAGTACGCAATTCGATAAAGACTTCCGACTCCCCGGGTTGGTGCGAATATTGCAATATCCCTATGTGCCAAACCGTTGGTTCGTGACACACCTTTACGCGTCGCACGCACGCTGCGCTCGCTCGAAAACTATAGCCTAACCAAAAACCAATCCCTCTTGCGTTCGTTATCCGAGAAGGAGGCGACTAATTTCAAATTTGCGAACGTGTCGGATCGGTTGTGAGGTTGGACTAGATTTTTACGAGCGAGCGGAGCGAGCGAGCAACGATTACAATTTCCAAGCTATACATAAATCTTATATTGTTCTGCATATATTTCCTATTATTACCTAATTTTGTCCGCGATTTCAGACCTCACGTTGCACTGTACTGTGTGAAAATATTACTATTAATGTAAAACTATTGATAAACTGTAAACTTTTGTCAGTAGGCAACTCGATAAAACTTCCGACTCCTCGGGCTGGTGCGAATATTTCAATGTCCCTATGTGCCAAACCGTTGGTTCGTGACACACCTTTAGGCGTCGCACGCTCGCTGCGCCCGCTCCAAAATTATAGGCTAACCTAAAACCAATCACTCTTGCGTTCGTTATCCGAGAAGAAGGGGCCTAATTTCAAATTTGCTTACGTGTCGGATCGGTTGTGAGGTTGGACTAGATTTTTACGAGCGAGCGGAGCGAGCGAGCAACAATTACAATCTCCAATCTATATATATATCATATATTGTCCTGCATATATTTCCTGTTATTACATAATTTTGTCAGCGATTTCGGACTTCACGTGGCACTGTACTGTGTGAAAATATTACGATTAATGTAAAACTATTGATAAACTGTAAACTTTTGTCAGTAGGCAACTCGATAAAGACTTCCGGCTCCTCGGGCTGGTGCGAATATTTCAATGTCCCTATGTGCCAAACCGATGGTTTGCGACACATCTTTACGCGTGCCTCGCTCGCTGCGCTCGCTCGAAAACTATAGCCTAACCTAAAATCAATCCCTCTTCCGTTCGTTATCCGAGAAGAAGGGGCCTAATTTCAAATATGCTTACGTGTCGGATCGGTTGTGAGGTTGGACTAGATTTTTACGAGCGAGAGGAGCGAGCGAGCAACGATTACAATTTCCAAGCTATACATATATCTTATATTGTTCTGCATATATTTCCTATTATTACGTAATTTTGTCCGCGATTTCAGACCTCACGTTGTACTGTACTGTGTGAAAATATTACTATTAATGTAAAACTATTGATAAACTGTAAACTTTTGTCAGTACGCAAATCGATAAAGACTACCGACTTCTCGGGCTCGTGCGAATATTCCAATGTCCCTGTGTGCCAAACCGTTGGTTCGTGTCACACCTTTAGGCGTCGCACGCTCGCTGCGCGGATCGTGTCGGATTGCCTGTGAGGTTGGACTAGAGTTTTACAAGCGAGCGGAGAGAGCGAGCAACGATTACAATTTCCAAGCTATATATATATCTTATATTGTTCTGCATATATTTCCTATTATTACCTAATTTTGTCTGCGATTTCGGACCTCACGTTGCACTGTACTGTGTGAAAATATTACTATTAATGTAAAACTATTGATAAACTGTAAACTTTTGTCAGTACGCAATTCGATAAAGACTTCCGACTCCTCGGGCTGGTACGAATATTTCAATGTCCCTATGTGCCAAACCGTTGGTTCGTGACACACTTTTACGCGTCGCACGCTCGCTGCGCTCGCTCGAAAACTATAGCCTAACCTAAAACCAATCACTCTTGCGTTCGTTATCCGAGAAGAAGGGGCCTAATTTCAAATTTGCTTACGTGTCGGATCGGTTGTGAGGTGGGAATCGATTTTTACGAGCGAGCGGAGCGAGCGAGCAACGATTACAATTTCCAAGCTATACATATATCTTATATTGTTCTGCATATATTTCCTGTTATCATATAATTTTGTCAGCGATTTCGGACCTCACGTTGCACTGTACTGTGTGAAAATATTTCTAGTTATGTAAAACTATTGATCAACTGGAAACTTTTGTCGGTAGGCAATTCGATAAAGACTTCCGGCTCCTCGGGCTCGTGCGAATATTTCAATGTCCCGATGTGCCAAACCGATGGTTTGTGACTCACCTTTACGCGTGCCTCGCACTCTGCGCTCGCTCGAAAACTATAGCCTAACCTAAAACCAATCGCTCTTGCGTTCGTTATCCGAGAAGAAGGGGCCTAATTTCAAATATGCTTACGTGTCGGATCGGTTGTGAGGTTGGACTAGATTTTTACGAGCGAGAGGAGCGAGCGAGCAACGATTACAATTTCCAAGCTATATATATACCATATATTGTCCTGCATATATTTCCTGTTATTACATAATTTTGTCGGCGATTTCGGACCTCACGTTGCACTGTACTGTGTGAAAATATTACTAGTTATGTAAAACTATTGATCAACTGGAAACATTTGTCAGTAGGCAATTCGATAAAGACTTCCGGCTCCTCGTGCTGGTGCGAATATTTCAATGTCCCTATGTGCCAAACCGTTGGTTCGTGACACACCTTTAGGCGTCGCACGCTCGCTGCGCCCGCTCCAAAATTATAGGCTAACCTAAAACCAATCACTCTTGCGTTCGTTATCCGAGAAGAAGGGGCCTAATTTCAAATTTGCTTACGTGTCGGATCGGTTGTGAGGTTGGACTAGATTTTTACGAGCGAGCGGAGCGAGCGAGCAACAATTACAATCTCCAATCTATATATATATCATATATTGTCCTGCATATATTTCCTGTTATTACATAATTTTGTCAGCGATTTCGGACTTCACGTGGCACTGTACTGTGTGAAAATATTACGATTAATGTAAAACTATTGATAAACTGTAAACTTTTGTCAGTAGGCAACTCGATAAAGACTTCCGGCTCCTCGGGCTGGTGCGAATATTTCAATGTCCCTATGTGCCAAACCGATGGTTTGTGACACATCTTTACGCGTGCCTCGCTCGCTGCGCTCGCTCGAAAACTATAGCCTAACCTAAAATCAATCCCTCTTCCGTTCGTTATCCGAGAAGAAGGGGCCTAATTTCAAATATGCTTACGTGTCGGATCGGTTGTGAGGTTGGACTAGATTTTTACGAGCGAGAGGAGCGAGCGAGCAACGATTACAATTTCCAAGCTATACATATATCTTATATTGTTCTGCATATATTTCCTATTATTACGTAATTTTGTCCGCGATTTCAGACCTCACGTTGTACTGTACTGTGTGAAAATATTACTATTAATGTAAAACTATTGATAAACTGTAAACTTTTGTCAGTACGCAAATCGATAAAGACTACCGACTTCTCGGGCTCGTGCGAATATTCCAATGTCCCTGTGTGCCAAACCGTTGGTTCGTGTCACACCTTTAGGCGTCGCACGCTCGCTGCGCGGATCGTGTCGGATTGCCTGTGAGGTTGGACTAGAGTTTTACAAGCGAGCGGAGAGAGCGAGCAACGATTACAATTTCCAAGCTATATATATATCTTATATTGTTCTGCATATATTTCCTATTATTACCTAATTTTGTCTGCGATTTCGGACCTCACGTTGCACTGTACTGTGTGAAAATATTACTATTAATGTAAAACTATTGATAAACTGTAAACTTTTGTCAGTACGCAATTCGATAAAGACTTCCGACTCCTCGGGCTGGTACGAATATTTCAATGTCCCTATGTGCCAAACCGTTGGTTCGTGACACACTTTTACGCGTCGCACGCTCGCTGCGCTCGCTCGAAAACTATAGCCTAACCTAAAACCAATCACTCTTGCGTTCGTTATCCGAGAAGAAGGGGCCTAATTTCAAATTTGCTTACGTGTCGGATCGGTTGTGAGGTGGGAATCGATTTTTACGAGCGAGCGGAGCGAGCGAGCAACGATTACAATTTCCAAGCTATACATATATCTTATATTGTTCTGCATATATTTCCTGTTATCATATAATTTTGTCAGCGATTTCGGACCTCACGTTGCACTGTACTGTGTGAAAATATTTCTAGTTATGTAAAACTATTGATCAACTGGAAACTTTTGTCAGTAGGCAATTCGATAAAGACTTCCGGCTCCTCGGGCTCGTGCGAATATTTCAATGTCCCGATGTGCCAAACCGATGGTTTGTGACTCACCTTTACGCGTGCCTCGCACTCTGCGCTCGCTCGAAAACTATAGCCTAACCTAAAACCAATCGCTCTTGCGTTCGTTATCCGAGAAGAAGGGGCCTAATTTCAAATATGCTTACGTGTCGGATCGGTTGTGAGGTTGGACTAGATTTTTACGAGCGAGAGGAGCGAGCGAGCAACGATTACAATTTCCAAGCTATATATATACCATATATTGTCCTGCATATATTTCCTGTTATTACATAATTTTGTCGGCGATTTCGGACCTCACGTTGCACTGTACTGTGTGAAAATATTACTAGTTATGTAAAACTATTGATCAACTGGAAACATTTGTCAGTAGGCAATTCGATAAAGACTTCCGGCTCCTCGTGCTGGTGCGAATATTTCAATGTCCCTATGTACCAAACCGATGGCTTGTGACACACCTTTACGCGTGCCTCGCTCGCTGCGCTCGCTCGAAAACTATAGCCTAACCTAAAACCAATCACTCTTGCGTTCGTTATCCGAGAAGAAGGGGCCTAATTTCAAATATGCTTACGTGTCGGATCGGTTGTGAGGTTGGACTAGATTTTTACGAGCGAGCGGAGCGAGCGAGCATCGATTACAATTTCCAAGCTATACATATATCTTATATTGTTCTGCATATATTTCCTATTATTACCTAATTTTGTCTGCGATTTCGGACCTCACGTTGCACTATACTGTGTGAAAATATTACTATTAATGTAAAACTATTGATAAACTGTAAACTTTTGTCAGTAGGCAACTCGATAAAGACTTCCGACTCCTCGGGCTGGTGCGAATATTTCAATGTCCCTATGTGCCAAACCGTTGGTTCGTGACACACTTTTACGCGTCGCACGCTCGCTGCGCTCGCTCGAAAACTATAGCCTAACCTAAAACCAATCAATCTTGCGTTCGTTATCCGAGAAGAAGGGGCCTAATTTCAAATTTGCTTACGTGTCGGATCGGTTGTGAGGTTGGACTAGATTTTTACGAGCGAGCGGAGCGTGCGAGCAACAATTACAATTTCCAATCTATATATATACCATATATTGTCCTGCATATATTTCCTGTTATTACATAATTTTGTCAGCGATTTCGGACCTCACGTGGCACTGTACTGTGTGAAAATATTACTAGTAATGTAAAACTATTGATAAACTGTAAACTTTTGTCAGTACGCAATTCGATAAAGACTTCCGACTCCCCGGGTTGGTGCGAATATTGCAATATCCCTATGTGCCAAACCGTTGGTTCCTGACACACCTTTACGCGTCGCACGCACGCTGCGCTCGCTCGAAAACTATAGCCTAACCTAAAACCAATCCCTCTTGCGTTCGTTATCCGAGAAGGAGGCGACTAATTTCAAATTTGCGAACGTGTCGGATCGGTTGTGAGGTTGGACTAGATTTTTACGAGCGAGCGGAGCGAGCGAGCAACGATTACAATTTCCAAGCTATACATAAATCTTATATTGTTCTGCATATATTTCCTATTATTACCTAATTTTGTCCGCGATTTCAGACCTCACGTTGCACTGTACTGTGTGAAAATATTACTATTAATGTAAAACTATTGATAAACTGTAAACTTTTGTCAGTAGGCAACTCGATAAAACTTCCGACTCCTCGGGCTGGTGCGAATATTTCAATGTCCCTATGTGCCAAACCGTTGGTTCGTGACACACCTTTAGGCGTCGCACGCTCGCTGCGCTCGCTCGAAAACTATAGCCTAACCTAAAACCAATCACTCTTGCGTTCGTTATCCGAGAAGAAGGGGCCTAATTTCAAATTTGCTTACGTGTCGGATCGGTTGTGAGGTTGGACTAGATTTTTACGAGCGAGCGGAGCGTGCGAGCAACAATTACAATTTCCAATCTATATATATACCATATATTGTCCTGCATATATTTCCTGTTATTACATAATTTTGTCAGCGATTTCGGACCTCACGTGGCACTGTACTGTGTGAAAATATTACTAGTAATGTAAAACTATTGATAAACTGTAAACTTTTGTCAGTACGCAATTCGATAAAGACTTCCGACTTCTCGGGCTGGTGCGAATATTTCAATGTCCCTATGTGCCAAACCGTTTGTTCGTGACACATCATTAGGCGTCGCACGCTCGCTGCGCTCGCTCGAAAACAATAGCCTAACCTAAAACCAATCACTCTTGCGTTCGTTATCCGAGAAGAAGGGGCCTAATTTCAAATTTGCTTACGTGTCGGATCGGTTGTGAGGTTGGACTAGATTTTTACGAGCGAGCGGAGCGAGCGAGCAACGATTACAATTTCCATGCTATATATATACCATATATTGCCCTGCATATATTTCCTGTTATTATATAATTTTGTCAGCGATTTCGGACCTCACGTGGCACTGTACTGTGTGAAAATATTACTATTAATGTAAAACTATTGATAAACTGTAAACTTTTGTCAGTAGGCAACTCGATAAAACTTCCGACTCCTCGGGCTGGTGCGAATATTTCAATGTCCCTATGTGCCAAACCGTTGGTTCGTGACACACCTTTAGGCGTCGCACGCTCGCTGCGCCCGCTCCAAAATTATAGGCTAACCTAAAACCAATCACTCTTGCGTTCGTTATCCGAGAAGAAGGGGCCTAATTTCAAATTTGCTTACGTGTCGGATCGGTTGTGAGGTTGGACTAGATTTTTACGAGCGAGCGGAGCGAGCGAGCAACAATTACAATCTCCAATCTATATATATATCATATATTGTCCTGCATATATTTCCTGTTATTACATAATTTTGTCAGCGATTTCGGACTTCACGTGGCACTGTACTGTGTGAAAATATTACGATTAATGTAAAACTATTGATAAACTGTAAACTTTTGTCAGTAGGCAACTCGATAAAGACTTCCGGCTCCTCGGGCTGGTGCGAATATTTCAATGTCCCTATGTGCCAAACCGATGGTTTGTGACACATCTTTACGCGTGCCTCGCTCGCTGCGCTCGCTCGAAAACTATAGCCTAACCTAAAATCAATCCCTCTTCCGTTCGTTATCCGAGAAGAAGGGGCCTAATTTCAAATATGCTTACGTGTCGGATCGGTTGTGAGGTTGGACTAGATTTTTACGAGCGAGAGGAGCGAGCGAGCAACGATTACAATTTCCAAGCTATACATATATCTTATATTGTTCTGCATATATTTCCTATTATTACATAATTTTGTCTGCGATTTCGGACCTCACGTTGCACTATACTGTGTGAAAATATTACTATTAATGTAAAACTATTGATAAACAGTAAACTTTTGTCAGTAGGCAACTCGATAAAGACTTCCGACTCCTCGGGCTGGTGCGAATATTTCAATATCCCTATGTGCCAAACCGTTGGTTCGTGACACACCTTTACGCGTCGCACGCTCGCTGCGCTCGCTCGAAAACTATAGCCTAACCTAAAACCAATCCCTCTTGCGTTCGTTATCCGAGAAGTAGGCGACTAATTTCAAATTTGCGAACGTGTCGGATCGGTTGTGAGGTTGGACTAGATTTTTACGAGCGAGCGGAGCGAGCGAGCAACGATTACAATTTCCAAGCTATACATAAATCTTATATTGTTCTGCATATATTTCCTATTATTACCTAATTTTGTCCGCGATTTCAGACCTCACGTTGCACTGTACTGTGTGAAAATATTACTATTAATGTAAAACTATTGATAAACTGTAAACTTTTGTCAGTAGGCAACTCGATAAAGACTTCCGACTCCTCGGGCTGGTGCGAATATTTCAATGTCCCTATGTGCCAAACCGTTGGTTCGTGACACACCTTTAGATGTCGCACGCTCGCTGCGCCCGCTCCAAAATTATAGCCTAACCTAAAACCAATCACTCTTGCGTACGTTATCCGAGAAGAAGGGGCCTAATTTCAAATTTGCTTACGTGTCGGATCGGTTGTGAGGTTGGACTAGATTTTTACGAGCGAGCGGAACGAGCGAGCAACGATTACAATTTCCAAGCTATACATATATCTTATATTGTTCTGCATATATTTCCTATTATTACCTAATTTTGTCAGCGATTTCGGACCTCACGTGGCACTGTACTGTGTGAAAATATTACTATTAATGTAAAACTATTGATAAACTGTAAACTTTTGTCAGTACGCAATTCGATAAAGACTTCCGACTCCTCGGGCTGGTGCGAATATTTCAATATCCCTATGTGCCAAACCGTTGGTTCGTGACACACCTTTAGGTGACGCACGCTCGCTGCGCCCGCTCCAAAATTATAGCCTAACCTAAGACCAATCACTCTTGCGTTCGTTATCCGAGAAGAAGGGGCCTAATTTCAAATTTGCTTACGTGTCGGATCGGTTGTGAGGTTGGATTAGATTTTTACGAGCGAGCGGAGCGAGCGAGCAACGATTACAATTTCCAAGCTATATATATACCATATATTGTCCTGCATATATTTCCTGTTATTACATAATTTTGTCAGCGATTTCGTACCTCACGTGGCACTGTACTGTGTGAAAATATTACTATTAATGTAAAACTATTGATAACCTGCAAACATTTGTCAGTAGGCAACTCGATAAAGACTTCCGACTCCTCGGGCTGGTGCGAATATTCCAATGTCCCTGTGTGCCAAACCGTTGGTTCGTGTCACACCTTTAGGCGTCGCACGCTCGCTGCGCGGATCGTGTCGGATCGGCTTTGAGGTTGGACTAGAGTTTTACAAGCGAGCGGAGAGAGCGAGCAACGATTACAATTTCCAAGCTATATATATATCTTATATTGTTCTGCATATATTTCCTATTATTACCTAATTTTGTCTGCGATTTCGGACCTCACGTTGCACTGTACTGTGTGAAAATATTACTATTAATGTAAAACTATTGATAAACTGTAAACTTTTGTCAGTACGCAATTCGATAAAGACTTCCGACTCCTCGGGCTGGTACGAATATTTCAATGTCCCTATGTGCCAAACCGTTGGTTCGTGACACACTTTTACGCGTCGCACGCTCGCTGCGCTCGCTCGAAAACTATAGCCTAACCTAAAACCAATCACTCTTGCGTTCGTTATCCGAGAAGAAGGGGCCTAATTTCAAATTTGCTTACGTGTCGGATCGATTGTGAGGTTGGACTCGATTTTTACGAGCGAGAGGAGCGAGCGAGCAACGATTACAATTTCCAAGCTATATATATACCATATATTGTCCTGTATATATTTCCTGTTATCATATAATTTTGTCAGCGATTTCGGACCTCACGTTGCACTGTACTGTGTGAAAATATTTCTAGTTATGTAAAACTATTGATCAACTGGAAACTGTTGTCAGTAGGCAATTCGATAAAGACTTCCGGCTTCTCGGGCTCGTGCGAATATTTCAATGTCCCGATGTGCCAAACCGATGGTTTGTAACTCACCTTTACGCGTGCCTCGCACTCTGCGCTCGCTCGAAAACTATAGCCTAACCTAAAACCAATCGCTCTTGCCTTCGTTATCCGAGAAGAAGGGGTCTAATTTCAAATATGCTTACGTGTCGGATCGGTTGTGAGGTTGGACTAGATTTTTACGAGCGAGAGGAGCTAGCGAGCAACGATTACAATTTCCAATCTATATATATACCATATATTGTCCTGCATATATTTCCTGTTATTACATAATTTTGTCAGCGATTTCGGACCTCACGTGGCACTGTACTGTGTGAAAATATTACTATTAATGTAAAACTATTGATAAACTGTAAACTTTTGTCAGTACGCAATTCGATAAAGACTTCAGACTCCCCGGGCTGTTGCGAATATTTCAATGTCCCTATGTGCCAAACCGTTTGTTCGTGACACACCTTTACGCGTCGCACGCACGCTACGCTCGCTCGAAAACTATAGCCTAAGCTAAAACCAATCCTTCTTGCGTTCGTTATCCGAGAAGGAGGCGACTAATTTCAAATTTGCGAACGTGTCGGATCGGTTGTGAGGTTGGACTAGATTTTTACGAGCGAGCGGAGCGAGCGAGCAACGATTACAATTTCCAAGCTATACATATATCTTATATTGTTCTGCATATATTTCCTATTATTACCTAATTTTGTCTGCGATTTCAGACCTCACGTTGCACTATACTGTGTGAAAATATTACTATTAATGTAAAACTATTGATATACTGTAAACTTTTGTCAGTAGGCAACTCGATAAAGACTTCCGACTCCTCGGGCTGGTGCGAATATTTCAATATCCCTATGTGTCAAACCGTTGGTTCGTGACACACCTTTACGCGTCGCACGCTCGCTGCGCTCGCTCGAAAACTATAGCCTAACCTAAAACCACTCTCTCTTGCGTTCGTTATCCGAGAAGTAGGCGACTAATTTCAAATTTGCGAACGTGTCGGATCGGTTGTGAGGTTGGACTAGATTTTTACGAGCGAGCGGAGCGAGCGAGCAACGATTACAATTTCCAAGCTATACATAAATCTTATATTGTTCTGCATATATTTCCTATTATTACCTAATTTTGTCCGCGATTTCAGACCTCACGTTGCACTGTACTGTGTGAAAATATTACTATTAATGTAAAACTATTGATAAACTGTAAACTTTTGTCAGTACGCAATTCGATAAAGACTTCCGACTCCTCGGGCTGGTGCGAATATTTCAATATCCCTATGTGCCAAACCGTTGGTTCGTGACACACCTTTACGCGTCGCACGCACGCTGCGCTCGCTCGAAAACTATAGCCTAACCTAAAACCAATCCCTCTTGCGTTCGTTATCCGAGAAGGAGGCGACTAATTTCAAATTTGCGAACGTGTCAGATCGGTTGTGAGGTTGGACTAGAGTTTTACAAGCGAGCGGAGCGAGCGAGCAACGATTACAATTTCCAAGCTATACATATATCTTATATTGCTCTGCATATATTTCCTATTATTACCTAATTTTGTCTGCGAGTTCGAACCTCACGTTGCACTATACTGTGTGAAAATATTACTATTAATGTAAAACTATTGATAAACTGTAAACTTTTGTCAGTAGGCAACTCGATAAAGACTTCCGACTGCTCGGGCTGGTGCGAATATTTCAATATCCCTATGTGCCAAACCGTTGGTTCGTGACACACCTTTACGCGTCGCACGCTCGCTGCGCTCGCTCGAAAACTATAGCCTAACCTAAAACCAATCCCTCTTGCGTTCGTTATCCGAGAAGTAGGCGACTAATTTCAAATTTGCGAACGTGTCGGATCAGTTGTGAGGTTGGACTAGATTTTTACGAGCGAGCGGAGCGAGCGAGCAACGATTACAATTTCCAAGCTATACATATATCTTATATTGTTCTGCATATATTTCCTATTATTTCCTAATTTTGTCTGCGATTTCGGACCTCACGTTGCACTATACTGTGTGAAAATATTACTATTAATGTAAAACTATTGATAAACTGTAAACTTTTGTCAGTAGGCAACTCGATAAAGACTTCCGACTCCTCGGGCTGGTGCGAATATTTCAATGTCCCTATGTGCCAAACCGTTGGTTCGTGACACACCTTTAGGCGTCGCACGCTCGCTGCGCCCGCTCCAAAACTATAGCCTAACCTAAAACCAATCACTCTTGCGTTCGTTATCCGAGAAGAAGGGGCCTAATTTCAAATTTGCTTACGTGTCGGATCGGTTGTGAGGTTGGACTCGATTTTTACGAGCGAGCGGAGGGAGCGAGCAACGATTACAATTTCCAAGCTATATATATACCATATACTGTCCTGTATATATTTCCTGTTATTACATAATTTTGTCAGCGATTTCGGACCTCACGTTGCACTGTACTGTGTGAAAATATTTCTAGTTATGTAAAACTATTGATAAACTGTAAACTTTTGTCAGTAGGCAACTCGATAAAGACTTCCGGCTCCTCGGGCTGGTGCCAATATTTCAATGTCCCTATGTGCCAAACCGATGGTTTGTGACACATCTTTACGCGTGCCTCGCTCGCTGCGCTCGCTCGAAAACTATAGCCTAACCTAAAATCAATCCCTCTTCCGTTCGTTATCCGAGAAGGTGGCGACTAATTTCAAATTTGCGAACGTGTCGGATCGGCTGTGAGGTTGGACTAGAGTTTTACAAGCGAGCGGAGCGAGCGAGCAACGATTACAATTTCCAAGCTATACATATATCTTATATTGTTCTGCATATATTTCCTATTATTACCTAATTTTGTCTGCGATTTCGGACCTCACGTTGCACTATACTGTGTGAAAATATTACTATTAATGTAAAACTATTGATAAACTGTAAACTTTTGTCAGTAGGCAACTCGATAAACACTTCCGACTGCTCGGGCTGGTGCGAATATTTCAATATCCCTATGTGCCAAACCGTTGGTTCGTGACACACCTTTACGCGTCGCACGCTCGCTGCGCTCGCTCGAAAACTATAGCCTAACCTAAAACCAATCCCTCTTGCGTTCGTTATCCGAGAAGTAGGCGACTAATTTCAAATTTGCGAACGTGTCGGATCGGTTGTGAGGTTGGACTAGATTTTTACGAGCGAGCGGAGCGAGCGAGCAACGATTACAATTTCCAAGCTATACATAAATCTTATATTGTTCTGCATATATTTCCTATTATTACCTAATTTTGTCCGCGATTTCAGACCTCACGTTGCACTGTACTGTGTGAAAATATTACTATTAATGTAAAACTGTTGATAAACTGTAAACTTTTGTCAGTAGGCAACTCGATAAAGACTTCCGACTCCTCGGGCTGGTGCGAATATTTCAATGTCCCTATGTGCCAAACCGTTGGTTCGTGACACACCATTAGGTGTCGCACGCTCGCTGCGCCCGCTCCAAAATTATAGCCTAACCTAAAACCAATCACTCTTGCGTTCGTTATCCGAGAAGAAGGGGCCTAATTTCAAATTTGCTTACGTGTCGGATCGGTTGTGAGGTTGGACTAGATTTTTACGAGCGAGCGGAGCGAGCGAGCAACAATTACAATTTCCAATCTATATATATACCATATATTGTCCTGCATATATTTCCTATTATTACCTAATTTTGTCTGCGATTTCGGACCTCACGTTGTACTGTACTGTGAGAAAATATTACTATTAATGTAAAACTATTGATAAACTGTAAACTTTTGTCAGTACGCAATTCGATAAAGACTTCCGACTCCTCGGGCTGGTGCGAATATTTCAATGTCCCTATGTGCCAAACAGTTGGTTCGTGACACACCTTTACGCGTCGCACGCTCGCTGCGCTCGCACGAAAACTATAGCCTAACCTAAAACCAATCCCTCTTGCGTTCGTTATCCGAGAAGGATGCGACTAATTTCAAATTTGCGAACGTGTCGGATCGGTTGTGAGGTTGGACTAGATTTTTACGAGCGAGCGGAGCGAGCGAGCAACGATTACAATTTCCAAGCTATACATATATCTTATATTGTTCTGCATATATTTCCTATTATTACCTAATTTTGTCTGCGATTTCGGTCCTCACGTTGCACTGTACTGTGTGAAAATATTACTATTAATGTAAAACTATTGATAAACTGTAAACTTTTGTCAGTACGCAATTCGATAAAGACTACCGACTCCTCGGGCTGGTGCGAATATTTCAATATCCCTATGTGCCAAACCGTTAGTTCGTGACACACCTTTACGCGTCGCACGCTCGCTGCGCTCGCTCGAAAACTATAGCCTAACCTAAAACCAATCCCTCTTGCGTTCGTTATCCGAGAAGGAGGCGACTAATTTCAAATTTGCGAACGTGTCGGATCGGTTGTGAGGTTGGACTAGATTTTTACGAGCGAGCGGAGCGAGCGAGCAACGATTACTATTTCCAAGCTATACATATATCTTATATTGTTCTGCATATATTTCCTATTATTTCCTAATTTTGTCTGCGATTTCGGACCTCACGTTGCACTATACTGTGTGAAAATATTACTATTAATGTAAAACTATTGATAAACTGTAAACTTTTGTCAGTAGGCAACTCGATAAAGACTTCCGACTCCTCGGGCTGGTGCGAATATTTCAATGTCCCTATGTGCCAAACCGTTGGTTCGTGACACACCTTTAGGCGTCGCACGCTCGCTGCGCCCGCTCCAAAACTATAGCCTAACCTAAAACCAATCACTCTTGCGTTCGTTATCCGAGAAGAAGGGGCCTAATTTCAAATTTGCTTACGTGTCGGATCGGTTGTGAGGTTGGACTCGATTTTTGCGAGCGAGAGGAGCGAGCGAGCAACGATTACAATTTCCAAGCTATATATATACCATATACTGTCCTGTATATATTTCCTGTTATTACATAATTTTGTCAGCGATTTCGGACCTCACGTTGCACTGTACTGTGTGAAAATATTTCTAGTTATGTAAAACTATTGATAAACTGTAAACTTTTGTCAGTAGGCAACTCGATAAAGACTTCCGGCTCCTCGGGCTGGTGCCAATATTTCAATGTCCCTATGTGCCAAACCGATGGTGTGTGACACATCTTTACGCGTGCCTCGCTCGCTGCGCTCGCTCGAAAACTATAGCCTAACCTAAAATCAATCCCTCTTCCGTTCGTTATCCGAGAAGGTGGCGACTAATTTCAAATTTGCGAACGTGTCGGATCGGCTGTGAGGTTGGACTAGATTTTTACGAGCGAGCGGAGCGAGCGAGCATCGATTACAATTTCCAAGCTATACATATATCTTATATTGTTCTGCATATATTTCCTATTATTACCTAATTTTGTCTGCCATTTCGGACCTCACGTTGCACTATACTGTGTGAAAATATTACTATTAATGTAAAACTATTGATAAACTGTAAACTTTTGTCAGTAGGCAACTCGATAAAGACTTCCGTCTCCTCGGGCTGGTGCGAATATTTCAATATCCCTATGTGCCAAACCGTTGGTTCGTGACACACCTTTACGCGTCGCACGCTCGCTGCGCTCGCTCGAAAACTATAGCCTAACCTAAAACCAATCCCTCTTGCGTTCGTTATCCGAGAAGTAGGCGACTAATTTCAAATTTGCGAACGTGTCGGATCGGTTGTGAGGTTGGACTAGATTTTTACGAGCGAGCGGAGCGAGCGAGCAACAATTACAATTTCCAATCTATATATATACCATATATTGTCCTGCATATATTTCCTGTTATTACATAATTTTGTCAGCGATTTCGGACCTCACGTGGCACTGTACTGTGTGAAAATATTACTATTAATGTAAAACTATTGATAAACTGTAAACTTTTGTCAGTAGGCAATTCGATAAAGACTTCCGGCTCCTCGGGCTGGTGCGAATATTTCAATGTCCCTATGTGCCAAACCGATGGTTTGTGACACACCTTTAGGTGTCGCACGCTCGCTGCGCCCGCTCCAAAATTATAGCCTAACCTAAAACCAATCACTCTTGCGTACGTTATCCGAGAAGAAGGGGCCTAATTTCAAATTTGCTTACGTGTCGGATCGGTTGTGAGGTTGAACTAGATTTTTACGAGCGAGCGGAACGAGCGAGCAACGATTACAATTTCCAAGCTATACATAAATCTTATATTGTTCTGCATATATTTCCTGTTATTACATAATTTTGTCAGCGATTTCGGATCTCACGTGGCACTGTACTGTGTGAAAATATTACTATTAATGTAAAACTATTGATAAACTGTAAACTGTTGTCAGTAGGCAACTCGATAAAGACTGCCGACTTCTCGGGCTGGTGCGAATATTCCAATGTCCCTGTGTGCCAAACCGTTGGTTCGTGTCACACCTTTAGGCGTCGCACGCTCGCTGCGCGGATCGTGTCGGATCGGCTGTGAGGTTGGACTAGAGTTTTACAAGCGAGCGGAGAGAGCGAGCAACGATTAAAATTTCCAAGCTATATATATATCTTATATTGTTCTGCATATATTTCCTATTATTACCTAATTTTGTCTGCGATTTCGGACCTCACGTTGCACTGTACTGTGTGAAAATATTACTATTAATGTAAAACTATTGATAAACTGTAAACTTTTGTCAGTAGGCAACTCGATAAAGACTTCCGACTCCCCGGGCTGATGCGAATATTTCAATGTCCCTATGTGCCAAACCGTTGGTTCGTGACACACCTTTAGGCGTCGCACGCTCGCTGCGCCCGCTCCAAAACAATAGCCTAACCTAAAACAAATCACTCTTGCGTTCGTTATCCGAGAAGAAGGGGCCTAATATCAAATTTGCTTACGTGTCGGATCGGTTGTGAGGTTGGACTAGATTTTTACGAGCGAGCGAAGCGAGCGAGCAACGATTACAATTTCCAATCTATATATATACCATATATTGTCCTGCATATATTTCCTATTATTACCTAATTTTGTCTGCGATTTCGGACCTCACGTTGTAGTGTACTGTGAGAAAATACTACTATTAATGTATAACTATTGATAAACTGTAAACTTTTGTCAGTACGCAATTCGATAAAGACTTCCGACTCCTCGGGCTGGTGCGAATATTTCAATATCCCTATGTGCCAAACCGTTAGTTTGTGACACACCTTTACGCGTCGCACGCTCGCTGCGCTCGCTCGAAAACTATAGCCTAACCTAAAACCAATCCCTCTTGCGTTCGTTATCCGAGAAGGAGGCGACTAATTTCAAATTTGCGAACGTGTCGGATCGGTTGTGAGGTTGGACTAGAGTTTTACAAGCGAGCGGAACGAGCGAGCAACGATTACAATTTCCAAGCTATACATATATCTTATATTGTTCTGCATATATTTCCTATTATTACCTAATTTTGTCTGCGATTTCGGACCTCACGTTGCACTATACTGTGTGAAAATATTACTATTAATGTAAAACTATTGATAAACTGTAAACTTTTGTCAGTAGGCAACTCGATAAAGACTTCCGACTGCTCGGGCTGGTGCGAATATTTCAATATCCCTATGTGCCAAACCGTTGGTTCGTGACACAACTTTACGCGTCGCACGCTCGCTGCGCTCGCTCGAAAACTATAGCCTAACCTAAAACCAATCCCTCTTGCGTTCGTTATCCGAGAAGTAGGCGACTAATTTCAAATTTGCGAACGTGTCGGATCGGTTGTGAGGTTGGACTAGATTTTTACGAGCGAGCGGAGCGAGCGAGCAACGATTACAATTTCCAAGCTATACATATATCTTATATTGTTCTGCATATATTTCCTATTATTACCTAATTTGGTCTGCGATTTCGGACCTCACGTTGTACTGTACTGTGAGAAAATATTACTATTAATGTATAACTATTGATAAACCGTAAACTTTTGTCAGTACGCAATTCGATAAAGACTTCCGACTCCTCGGGCTGGTGCGAATATATCAATGTCCCTATGTGCCAAACAGTTGGTTCGTGACACACCTTTACGCGTCGCACGCTCGCTGCGCTCGCACGAAAACTATAGCCTAACCTAAAACCAATCCCTTTTGCGTTCGTTATCCGAGAAGGAGGCGACTAATTTCAAATTTGCGAACGTGTCGGATCGGTTGTGAGGTTGGACTCGATTTTTACGAGCGAGAGGAGCGAGCGAGCAACGATTACAATTTCCAAGCTATATATATACCATATACTGTCCTGTATATATTTCCTGTTATTACATAATTTTGTCAGCGATTTCGGACCTCACGTTGCACTGTACTGTGTGAAAATATTTCTAGTTATGTAAAACTATTGATAAACTGTAAACTTTTGTCAGTAGGCAACTCGATAAAGACTTCCGGCTCCTCGGGCTGGTGCCAATATTTCAATGTCCCTATGTGCCAAACCGATGGTTTGTGACACATCTTTACGCGTGCCTCGCTCGCTGCGCTCGCTCGAAAACTATAGCCTAACCTAAAATCAATCCCTCTTCCGTTCGTTATCCGAGAAGGTGGCGACTAATTTCAAATTTGCGAACGTGTCGGATCGGCTGTGAGGTTGGACTAGAGTTTTACAAGCGAGCGGAGCGAGCGCGCAACGATTACAATTTCCAAGCTATACATATATCTTATATTGTTCTGCATATATTTCCTATTATTACATAATTTTGTCCGCGATTTCCGACCTCACATTGCACTGTACTGTGTGAAAATATTACTATTAATGTAAAGCTATTGATATACTGTAAACTTTTGTCAGTAGGCAACTCGAAAAAGACTTCCGACTCCTCGGGCTGGTGCGAATATTTCAATATCCCTATGTGCCAAACCGTTGGTTCGTGACACACCTTTACGCGTCGCACGCTCGCTGCGCTCGCTCGAAAACTATAGCCTAACCTAAAACCAATCCCTCTTCCGTTCGTTATCCGAGAAGTAGGCGACTAATTTCAAATTTGCGAACGTGTCGGATCGGTTGTGAGGTTGGACTAGATTTTTACGAGCGAGCGGAGCGAGCGAGCAACGATTACAATTTCAAAGCTATACATATATCTTATATTGTTCTGCATATATTTCCTATTATTACCTAATTTTGTCCGCGATTTCAGACCTCACGTTGCACTGTACTGTGTGAAAATATTACTATTAATGTAAAACTATTGATAAACCGTAAACTTTTGTCAGTAGGCAACTCGATAAAGACTTCCGACTCCTCGGGCTGGTGCGAATATTTCAATGTCCCTATGTGCCAAACCGTTGGTTCGTGACACACCATTAGGTGTCGCACGCTCGCTGCGCCCGCTCCAAAATTATAGCCTAACCTAAAACCAATCACTCTTGCGTTCGTTATCCGAGAAGAAGGGGCCTAATTTCAAATTTGCTTACGTGTCGGATCGGTTGTGAGGTTGGACTAGATTTTTACGAGCGAGCGGAGCGAGCGAGCAACAATTACAATTTCCAATCTATATATATACCATATATTGTCCTGCATATATTTCCTATTATTACCTAATTTTGTCTGCGATTTCGGACCTCACGTTGTACTGTACTGTGAGAAAATATTACTATTAATGTAAAACTATTGATAAACTGTAAACTTTTGTCAGTACGCAATTCGATAAAGACTTCCGACTCCTCGGGCTGGTGCGAATATTTCAATGTCCCTATGCGCCGAACCGTTGGTTCGTGACACACCTTTAGGCGTTGCACGCTCGCTGCGCTCGCTCCAAAACTATAGCCTAACCTAAAACCAATCACTCTTGCGTTCGTTATACGAGAAGAAGAGGCCTAATTTCAAATTTGCGAACGTGTCGGATCGGTTGTGAGGTTGGACTAGATTTTTACGAGCGAGCGGAGCGAGCGAGCAACGATTACTATTTCCAAGCTATACATATATCTTATATTGTTCTGCATATATTTCCTATTATTTCCTAATTTTGCCTGCGATTTCGGACCTCACGTTGCACTATACTGTGTGAAAATATTACTATTAATGTAAAACTATTGATAAACTGTAAACTTTTGTCAGTAGGCAACTCGATAAAGACTTCCGACTCCTCGGGCTGGTGCGAATATTTCAATGTCGCTATGTGCCAAACCGTTGGTTCGTGACACACCTTTAGGCGTCGCACGCTCGCTGCGCCCGCTCCAAAACTATAGCCTAACCTAAAACCAATCACTCTTGCGTTCGTTATCCGAGAAGAAGGGGCCTAATTTCAAATTTGCTTACGTGTCGGATCGGTTGTGAGGTTGGACTCGATTTTTACGAGCGAGAGGAGCGAGCGAGCAACGATTACAATTTCCAAGCTATACATATATCTTATATTGTTCTGCATATATTTCCTATTATTACATAATTTTGTCCGCGATTTCCGACCTCACATTGCACTGTACTGTGTGAAAATATTACTATTAATGTAAAACTATTGATAAACTGTAAACTTTTGTCAGTAGGCAACTCGATAAAGACTTCCGACTCCTCGGGCTGGTGCGAATATTTCAATATCCCTATGTGCCAAACCGTTGGTTCGTGACACACCTTTACGCGTCGCACGCTCGCTGCGCTCGCTCGAAAACTATAGCCTAACCTAAAACCAATCCCTCTTGCGTTCGTTATCCGAGAAGTAGGCGACTAATTTCAAATTTGCGAACGTGTCGGATCGGTTGTGAGGTTGGACTAGATTTTTACGAGCGAGCGGAGCGAGCGAGCAACGATTACAATTTCCAAGCTATACATAAATCTTATATTGTTCTGCATATATTTCCTATTATTACCTAATTTTGTCCGCGATTTCAGACCTCACGTTGCACTGTACTGTGTGAAAATAATACTATTAATGTAAAACTATTGATAAACTGTAAACTTTTGTCAGTAGGCAACTCGATAAAGACTTCCGACTCCTCGGGCTGGTGCGAATATTTCGATGTCCCTATGTGCCAAACCGTTGGTTCGCGACACACCTTTAGGCGTCGCACGCTCGCTGCGCTCGCTCCAAAACTATAGCCTAACCTAAAACCAATCACTCTTGCGTTCGTTATCCGAGAAGAAGGGGCCTAATTTCAAATTTGCTTACGTGTCGGATCGGTTGTGAGGTTGGACTAGATTTTTACGAGCGAGCGGAGCGAGCGAGCAACAATTACAATTTCCAATCTATATATATACCATATATTGTCCTGCATATATTTCCTGTTATTACATAATTTTGTCAGCGATTTCGGACCTCACGTGGCACTGTACTGTGTGAAAATATTACTATTAATGTAAAACTATTGATAAACTGTAAACTTTTGTCAGTACCCAATTCGATAAAGACTTCCGACTCCTCGGGCTGGTGCGAATATTTCAATATCCCTATGTGCCAAACCGTTAGTTTGTGACACACCTTTGCGCGTCGCACGCACGCTGCGCTTGCTCGAAAACTATAGCCTAACCAAAAACCAATCCCTCTTGCGTTCGTTATCCGAGAAGGAGGCGACTAATTTCAAATTTGCGAACGTGTCGGATCGGTTGTGAGGTTGGACTAGAGTTTTACAAGCGAGCGGAGCGAGCGAGCAACGATTACAATTTCCAAGCTATACATATATCTTATATTGTCCTGCATATATTTCCTATTATTACCTAATTTTGTCTGCGATTTCGGACCTCACGTTGTACTGTACTGTGAGAAAATATTACTATTAATGTAAAACTATTGATAAACTGTAAACTTTTGTCAGTACGCAGTTCGATAAAGACTTCCGACTCCTCGGGCTGGTGCGAATATTTCAATGTCCCTATGTGCCAAACAGTTGGTTCGTGACACACCTTTACGCGTCGCACGCTCGCTGCGCTCGCACGAAAACTATAGCCTATCCTAAAACCAATCCCTCTTGCGTTCGTTATCCGAGAAGGATGCGACTAATTTCAAATTTGCGAACGTGTCGGATCGGTTGTGAGGTTGGACTAGATTTTTACGAGCGAGCGGAGCGAGCGAGCAACGATTACAATTTCCAAGCTATACATATATCTTATATTGTTCTGCATATATTTCCTATTATTACCTAATTTTGTCTGCGATTTCGGTCCTCACGTTGCACTGTACTGTGTGAAAATATTACTATTAATGTAAAACTATTGATAAACTGTAAACTTTTGTCAGTACGCAATTCGATAAAGACTTCCGACTCCTCGGGCTGGTGCGAATATTTCAATATCCCTATGTGCCAAACCGTTAGTTCGTGACACATCTTTACGCGTCGCACGCTCGCTGCGCTCGCTCGAAAACTATAGCCTAACCTAAAACCAATCCCTCTTGCGTTCGTTATCCGAGAAGGAGGCGACTAATTTCAAATTTGCGAACGTGTCCGATCGGTTGTGAGGTTGGACTAGATTTTTACGAGCGAGCGGAGCGAGCGAGCAACGATTACTATTTCCAAGCTATACATATATCTTATATTGTTCTGCATATATTTCCTATTATTTCCTAATTTTGTCTGCGATTTCGGACCTCACGTTGCACTATACTGTGTGAAAATATTACTATTAATGTAAAACTATTGATAAACTGTAAACTTTTGTCAGTAGGCAACTCGATAAAGACTTCCGACTCCTCGGGCTGGTGCGAATATTTCAATGTCCCTATGTGCCAAACCGTTGGTTCGTGACACACCTTTAGGCGTCGCACGCTCGCTGCGCCCGCTCCAAAACTATAGCCTAACCTAAAACCAATCACTCTTGCGTTCGTTATCCGAGAAGAAGGGGCCTAATTTCAAATTTGCTTACGTGTCGGATCGGTTGTGAGGTTGGACTCGATTTTTACGAGCGAGAGGAGCGAGCGAGCAACGATTACAATTTCCAAGCTATATATATACCATATACTGTCCTGTATATATTTCCTGTTATTACATAATTTTGTCAGCGATTTCGGACCTCACGTTGCACTGTACTGTGTGAAAATATTTCTAGTTATGTAAAACTATTGATAAACTGTAAACTTTTGTCAGTACGCAATTCGATAAAGACTTCCGACTCCTCGGGCTGGTGCGAATATTTCAATATCCCTATGTGCCAAACCGTTAGTTCGTGACACACCTTTACGCGTCGCACGCTCGCTGCGCTCGCTCGAAAACTATAGTCTAACCTAAAACCAATCCCTCTTGCGTTCGTTATCCGAGAAGGAGGCGACTAATTTCAAATTTGCGAACGTGTCGGATCGGCTGTGAGGTTGGACTAGAGTTTTACAAGCGAGCGGAGCGAGCGAGCAACGATTACAATTTCCAAGCTATACGTATATCTTATATTGTTCTGCACATATTTCCTGTTATTACATAATTTTGTCTGCGATTTCGGACCTCACGTTGCACTGTACTGTGTGGAAATATTACTATTAATGTAAAACTATTGATAAACTGTAAACTTTTGTCAGTACGCAATTCGATAAAGACTTCCGACTCCTCGGGCTGGTGCGAATATTTCAATGTCCCTATGTGCCAAACCGTTGGTTCGTGACACACCTTTGCGCGTCGCACGCTCGCTGCGCTCGCTCGAAAACTATAGCCTAACCTAAAACCAATCACTCTTGCGTTCGTTATCCGAGAAGAAGGGGCCTAATTTCAAATTTGCGAACGTGTCGGATCGGTTGTGAGGTTGGACTAGATTTTTACGAGCGAGCGGACCGAGCGAGCAACGATTACAATTTCCAAGCTATACATATATCTTATATTGTTCTGCATATATTTCCTATTATTACCTAATTTTGTCTGCGATTTCGGTCCTCACGTTGCACTGTACTGTGTGAAAATATTACTATTAATGTAAAACTATTGATAAACTGTAAACTTTTGTCAGTACGCAATTCGATAAAGACTTCCGGCTTCTCGGGCTGGTGCGAATATTTCAATGTCCCTATGTGCCAAACCGTTGGTTCGTGACACACCTCTGCGCGTCGCACGCTCGCTGCGCTCGCTCGAAAATTATAGCCTAACCTAAAACCAATCACTCTTGCGTTCGTTATCCGAGAAGAAGGGGCCTAATTTCAAATTTGCGAACGTGTCGGATCGGTTGTGAGGTTGGACTAGATTTTTACGAGCGAGCGGACCGAGCGAGCAACGATTACAATTTCCAAGCTATACATATATCTTATATTGTTCTGCATATATTTCCTATTATTACCTAATTTTGTCTGCGGTTTCGGACCTCACGCTGCACTGTACTGTGTGAAAATATTTCTAGTTATGTAAAACTATTGATAAACTGTAAACTTTTGTCAGTAGGCAACTCGATAAAGACTTCCGGCTCCTCGGGCTGGTGCGAATATTTCAATGTCCCTATGTGCCAAACCGTTGGTTCGTGACACACCTTTGCGCGTCGCACGCTCGCTGCGCTCGCTCGAAAACTATAGCCTAACCTAAAACCAATCCCTCTTGCGTTCGTTATCCGAGAAGGAGGCGACTAATTTCAAATTTGCGAACGTGTCGGATCGGCTGTGAGGTTGGACTAGAGTTTTACAAGCGAGCGGAGCGAGCGAGCAACGATTACAATTTCCAAGCTATACGTATATTTTATATTGTTCTGCATATATTTCCTGTTATTACATAATTTTGTCTGCGATTTCGGACCTCACGTTGCACTGTACTGTGTGGAAATATTACTATTAATGTAAAACTATTGATAAACTGTAAACTTTTGTCAGTACGCAATTCGATAAAGACTTCCGACTCCTCGGGCTGGTGCGAATATTTCAATGTCCCTATGTGCCAAACCGTTGGTTCGTGACACACCTTTGCGCGTCGCACGCTCGCTGCGCTCGCTCGAAAACTATAGCCTAACCTAAAACCAATCACTCTTGCGTTCGTTATCCGAGAAGAAGGGGCCTAATTTCAAATTTGCGAACGTGTCGGATCGGTTGTGAGGTTGGACTAGATTTTTACGAGCGAGCGGACCGAGCGAGCAACGATTACAATTTCCAAGCTATACATATATCTTATATTGTTCTGCATATATTTCCTATTATTACCTAATTTTGTCTGCGATTTCGGACCTCACGCTGCACTGTACTGTGTGAAAATATTTCTAGTTATGTAAAACTATTGATAAACTGTAAACTTTTGTCAGTAGGCAACTCGATAAAGACTTCCGGCTCCTCGGGCTGGTGCCAATATTTCAATGTCCCTATGTGCCAAACCGGTGGTTTGTGACACATCTTTACGCGTGCCTCGCTCGCTGCGCTCGCTCGAAAACTATAGCCTAACCTAAAATCAATCCCTCTTCCGTTCGTTATCCGAGAAGGTGGCGACTAATTTCAAATTTGCGAACGTGTCGGATCGGCTGTGAGGTTGGACTAGAGTTTTACAAGCGAGCGGAGCGAGCGAGCAACGATTACAATTTCCAAGCTATACATATATCTTATATTGTTCTGCATATATTTCCTATTATTACCTAATTTTGTCTGCGATTTCGGACCTCACGTTGCACTGTACTGTGTGAAAATATTACTATTAATGTAAAACTATTGATAAACTGTAAACTTTTGTCAGTAGGCAACTCGAAAAAGACTTCCGACTCCTCGGGCTGGTGCGAATATTTCAATGTCCCTATGTGCCAAACCGTTGGTTCGTGACACACCTTTAGGTGTCGCACGCTCGCTGCGCTCGCTCGGAAACTATAGCCTAACCTAAAACCAAGCCCTCTTGCGTTCGTTATCCGAGAAGGAGGCGACTAATTTCAAATTTGCGAACGTGTCGGATCGGTTGTGAGGTTGGACTGGATTTTTACGAGCGAGCGGAGCGAGCGAGCAACGATTACAATTTCCAAGCTATATATATACCATATATTGTCCTGCATATATTTCCTGTTATTACATAATTTTGTCAGGGATTTCGGACCTCACGTTGCACTGTACTGTGTGAAAATATTACTATTAATGTAAAACTATTGATAAACTGTAAACTGTTGTCAGTAGGCAACTCGAAAAAGACTTCCGACTCCTCGGGCTGGTGCGAATATTTCAATGTCCCTATGTGCCAAACCGTTGGTTCGTGACACACCTTTACGCGTCGCACGCTCGCTGCGCTCGCTCGAAAACTATAGCCTAACCTAAAACCAATCCCTCTTGCGTTCGTTATCCGAGAAGGAGGCGACTAATTTCAAATTTGCGAACGTGTCCGATCGGTTGTGAGGTTGGACTAGATTTTTACGAGCGAGCGGAGCGAGCGAGCAACGATTACTATTTCCAAGCTATACATATATCTTATATTGTTCTGCATATATTTCCTATTATTTCCTAATTTTGTCTGCGATTTCGGACCTCACGTTGCACTATACTGTGTGAAAATATTACTATTAATGTAAAACTATTGATAAACTGTAAACTTTTGTCAGTAGGCAACTCGATAAAGACTTCCGACTCCTCGGGCTGGTGCGAATATTTCAATGTCCCTATGTGCCAAACCGTTGGTTCGTGACACACCTTTAGGCGTCGCACGCTCGCTGCGCCCGCTCCAAAACTATAGCCTAACCTAAAACCAATCACTCTTGCGTTCGTTATCCGAGAAGAAGGGGCCTAATTTCAAATTTGCTTACGTGTCGGATCGGTTGTGAGGTTGGACTCGATTTTTACGAGCGAGAGGAGCGAGCGAGCAACGATTACAATTTCCAAGCTATATATATACCATATACTGTCCTGTATATATTTCCTGTTATTACATAATTTTGTCAGCGATTTCGGACCTCACGTTGCACTGTACTGTGTGAAAATATTTCTAGTTATGTAAAACTATTGATAAACTGTAAACTTTTGTCAGTACGCAATTCGATAAAGACTTCCGACTCCTCGGGCTGGTGCGAATATTTCAATATCCCTATGTGCCAAACCGTTAGTTCGTGACACACCTTTACGCGTCGCACGCTCGCTGCGCTCGCTCGAAAACTATAGTCTAACCTAAAACCAATCCCTCTTGCGTTCGTTATCCGAGAAGGAGGCGACTAATTTCAAATTTGCGAACGTGTCGGATCGGCTGTGAGGTTGGACTAGAGTTTTACAAGCGAGCGGAGCGAGCGAGCAACGATTACAATTTCCAAGCTATACGTATATCTTATATTGTTCTGCACATATTTCCTGTTATTACATAATTTTGTCTGCGATTTCGGACCTCACGTTGCACTGTACTGTGTGGAAATATTACTATTAATGTAAAACTATTGATAAACTGTAAACTTTTGTCAGTACGCAATTCGATAAAGACTTCCGACTCCTCGGGCTGGTGCGAATATTTCAATGTCCCTATGTGCCAAACCGTTGGTTCGTGACACACCTTTGCGCGTCGCACGCTCGCTGCGCTCGCTCGAAAACTATAGCCTAACCTAAAACCAATCACTCTTGCGTTCGTTATCCGAGAAGAAGGGGCCTAATTTCAAATTTGCGAACGTGTCGGATCGGTTGTGAGGTTGGACTAGATTTTTACGAGCGAGCGGACCGAGCGAGCAACGATTACAATTTCCAAGCTATACATATATCTTATATTGTTCTGCATATATTTCCTATTATTACCTAATTTTGTCTGCGATTTCGGTCCTCACGTTGCACTGTACTGTGTGAAAATATTACTATTAATGTAAAACTATTGATAAACTGTAAACTTTTGTCAGTACGCAATTCGATAAAGACTTCCGGCTTCTCGGGCTGGTGCGAATATTTCAATGTCCCTATGTGCCAAACCGTTTGTTCGTGACACACCTTTAGGCGTCGCACGCTCGCTGCGCTCGCTCGAAAACTATAGCCTAACCTAAAACCAATCACTCTTGCGTTCGTTATCCGAGAAGAAGGGGCCTAATTTCAAATTTGCTTACGTGTCGGATCGGTTGTGAGGTTGGACTAGATTTTTACGAGCGTGCGGAGCGAGCGAGCAACGATTACAATTTCCAAGCTATATATATACCATATATTGTCCTGCATATATTTCCTGTTATTATATAATTTTGTCAGCGATTTCGGACCTCACGTGGCACTGTACTGTGTGAAAATATTACTATTAATGTAAAACTATTGATAAACTGTAAACTGTTGTCAGTAGGCAACTCGAAAAAGACTTCCGACTCCTCGGGCTGGTGCGAATATTTCAATGTCCCTATGTGCCAAACCGTTGGTTCGTGACACACCTTTAGGTGTCGCACGCTCGCTGCGCTCGCTCGGAAACTATAGCCTAACCTAAAACCAAGCCCTCTTGCGTTCGTTATCCGAGAAGGAGGCGACTAATTTCAAATTTGCGAACGTGTCGGATCGGTTGTGAGGTTGGACTGGATTTTTACGAGCGAGCGGAGCGAGCGAGCAACGATTACAATTTCCAAGCTATATATATACCATATATTGTCCTGCATATATTTCCTGTTATTACATAATTTTGTCAGCGATTTCGGACCTCACGTTGCACTGTACTGTGTGAAAATATTACTAGTTATGTAAAACTATTGATCAACTGGAAACATTTGTCAGTAGGCAATTCGATAAAGACTTCCGGCTCCTCGGGCGGGTGCGAATATTTCAATGTCCCTATGTGCCAAACCGATGGTTTGTGACACACCTTTACGCGTGCCTCGCTCGCTGCGCTCGCTCGAAAACTATAGCCTAACCTAAAACCAATCCCTCTTGCGTTCGTTATCTGAGAACGAGGCGACTAATTTCAAATTTGCGAACGTGTCGGATCGGCTGTGAGGTTGGACTAGAGTTTTACAAGCGAGCGGAGCGAGCGAGCAACGATTACAATTTCCAAGCTATACATATATCTTATATTGTTCTGCATATATTTCCTATTATTACCTAATTTTGTCTGCGATTTCGGACCTCACGCTGCACTGTACTGTGTGAAAATATTTCTAGTTATGTAAAACTATTGATAAACTGTAAACTTTTGTCAGTAGGCAACTCGATAAAGACTTCCGGCTCCTCGGGCTGATGCGAATATTTCAATGTCCCTATGTGCCAAACCGTTGGTTCGTGACACACCTTTAGGCGTCGCACGCTCGCTGCGCCCGCTCCAAAACTATAGCCTAACCTAAAACAAATCACTCTTGCGTTCGTTATCCGAGAAGAAGGGGCCTAATTTCAAATTTGCTTACGTGTCGGATCGGTTGTGAGGTTGGACTAGATTTTTACGAGCGAGCGGAGCGAGCGAGCAACGATTACAATTTCCAAGCTATATATATACCATATATTGTCCTGTATATATTTCCTGTTATTACATAATTTTGTCAGCGATTTCGGACCTCACGTTGCACTGTACTGTGTGAAAATATTTCTAGTTATGTAAAACTATTGATCAACTGGAAACTTTTGTAAGTAGGCAATTCGATAAAGACTTCCGGCTCCTCGGGCTGGTGCGAATATTTCAATGTCCCTATGTGCCAAACCGATGGTTTGTGACTCAACTTTACGCGTGCCTCGCACTCTGCGCTCGCTCGAAAACTATAGCCTAACCTAAAACCAATCACTCTTGCGTTCGTTATCCGAGAAGAAGGGGCCTAATTTCAAATATGTTTACGTGTCGGATCGGTTGTGAGGTTGGACTAGATTTTTACGAGCGAGCGGAGCGAGCGAGCAACGATTACAATTTCCAAGCTATATATATACCATATATTGTCCTGTATATATTTCCTGTTATTACATAATTTTGTCAGCGATTTCGGACCTCACGTTGCACTGTACTGTGTGAATATATTACTAGTTATGTAAAACTATTGATCAACTGGAAACTTTTGTCAGTAGGCAATTCGATAAAGACTTCCGGCTCCTCGGGCTGGTGCGAATATTTCAATGTCCCTATGTGCCAAACGGATGGTTTGTGACACACCTTTACGCGTGCCTCGCTCGCTGCGCTCGCTCGAAAACTATAGCCTAACCTAAAACCAATCCCTCTTGCGTTCGTTATCTGAGAACGAGGCGACTAATTTCAAATTTGCGAACGTGTCGGATCGGCTGTGAGGTTGGACTAGAGTTTTACAAGCGAGCGGAGCGAGCGAGCAACGATTACAATTTCCAAGCTATACATATATCTTATATTGTTCTGCATATATTTCCTATTATTACCTAATTTTGTCTGCGATTTCGTACCTCACGTTGCACTGTACTGTGTGAAAATATTACTATTAATGTAAAACTATTGATAAACTGTAAACTTTTGTCAGTACGCAATTCGATAAAGACTTCCGACTCCTCGGGCTGGTGCGAATATTTCAATGTCCCTATGTGCCAAACCGTTGGTTCGTGACACACCTTTGCGCGTCGCACGCTCGCTGCGCTCGCTCGAAAACTATAGCCTAACCTAAAACCAATCCCTCTTGCGTTCGTTATCCGAGAAGGAGGCGACTAATTTCAAATTTGCGAACGTGTCGGATCGGCTGTGAGGTTGGACTAGAGTTTTACAAGCGAGCGGAGCGAGCGAGCAACGATTACAATTTCCAAGCTATACGTATATCTTATATTGTTCTGCATATATTTCCTGTTATTACATAATTTTGTCTGCGATTTCGGACCTCACGTTGCACTGTACTGTGTGGAAATATTACTATTAATGTAAAACTATTGATAAACTGTAAACTTTTGTCAGTACGCAATTCGATAAAGACTTCCGACTCCTCGGGCTGGTGCGAATATTTCAATGTCCCTATGTGCCAAACCGTTGGTTCGTGACACACCTCTGCGCGTCGCACGCTCGCTGCGCTCGCTCGAAAATTATAGCCTAACCTAAAACCAATCACTCTTGCGTTCGTTATCCGAGAAGAAGGGGCCTAATTTCAAATTTGCGAACGTGTCGGATCGGTTGTGAGGTTGGACTAGATTTTTACGAGCGAGCGGACCGAGCGAGCAACGATTACAATTTCCAAGCTATACATATATCTTATATTGTTCTGCATATATTTCCTATTATTACCTAATTTTGTCTGCGGTTTCGGACCTCACGCTGCACTGTACTGTGTGAAAATATTTCTAGTTATGTAAAACTATTGATAAACTGTAAACTTTTGTCAGTAGGCAACTCGATAAAGACTTCCGGCTCCTCGGGCTGGTGCGAATATTTCAATGTCCCTATGTGCCAAACCGTTGGTTCGTGACACACCTTTGCGCGTCGCACGCTCGCTGCGCTCGCTCGAAAACTATAGCCTAACCTAAAACCAATCCCTCTTGCGTTCGTTATCCGAGAAGGAGGCGACTAATTTCAAATTTGCGAACGTGTCGGATCGGCTGTGAGGTTGGACTAGAGTTTTACAAGCGAGCGGAGCGAGCGAGCAACGATTACAATTTCCAAGCTATACGTATATTTTATATTGTTCTGCATATATTTCCTGTTATTACATAATTTTGTCTGCGATTTCGGACCTCACGTTGCACTGTACTGTGTGGAAATATTACTATTAATGTAAAACTATTGATAAACTGTAAACTTTTGTCAGTACGCAATTCGATAAAGACTTCCGACTCCTCGGGCTGGTGCGAATATTTCAATGTCCCTATGTGCCAAACCGTTGGTTCGTGACACACCTTTGCGCGTCGCACGCTCGCTGCGCTCGCTCGAAAACTATAGCCTAACCTAAAACCAATCACTCTTGCGTTCGTTATCCGAGAAGAAGGGGCCTAATTTCAAATTTGCGAACGTGTCGGATCGGTTGTGAGGTTGGACTAGATTTTTACGAGCGAGCGGACCGAGCGAGCAACGATTACAATTTCCAAGCTATACATATATCTTATATTGTTCTGCATATATTTCCTATTATTACCTAATTTTGTCTGCGATTTCGGACCTCACGCTGCACTGTACTGTGTGAAAATATTTCTAGTTATGTAAAACTATTGATAAACTGTAAACTTTTGTCAGTAGGCAACTCGATAAAGACTTCCGGCTCCTCGGGCTGGTGCCAATATTTCAATGTCCCTATGTGCCAAACCGGTGGTTTGTGACACATCTTTACGCGTGCCTCGCTCGCTGCGCTCGCTCGAAAACTATAGCCTAACCTAAAATCAATCCCTCTTCCGTTCGTTATCCGAGAAGGTGGCGACTAATTTCAAATTTGCGAACGTGTCGGATCGGCTGTGAGGTTGGACTAGAGTTTTACAAGCGAGCGGAGCGAGCGAGCAACGATTACAATTTCCAAGCTATACATATATCTTATATTGTTCTGCATATATTTCCTATTATTACCTAATTTTGTCTGCGATTTCGGACCTCACGTTGCACTGTACTGTGTGAAAATATTACTATTAATGTAAAACTATTGATAAACTGTAAACTTTTGTCAGTAGGCAACTCGAAAAAGACTTCCGACTCCTCGGGCTGGTGCGAATATTTCAATGTCCCTATGTGCCAAACCGTTGGTTCGTGACACACCTTTAGGTGTCGCACGCTCGCTGCGCTCGCTCGGAAACTATAGCCTAACCTAAAACCAAGCCCTCTTGCGTTCGTTATCCGAGAAGGAGGCGACTAATTTCAAATTTGCGAACGTGTCGGATCGGTTGTGAGGTTGGACTGGATTTTTACGAGCGAGCGGAGCGAGCGAGCAACGATTACAATTTCCAAGCTATATATATACCATATATTGTCCTGCATATATTTCCTGTTATTACATAATTTTGTCAGGGATTTCGGACCTCACGTTGCACTGTACTGTGTGAAAATATTACTATTAATGTAAAACTATTGATAAACTGTAAACTGTTGTCAGTAGGCAACTCGAAAAAGACTTCCGACTCCTCGGGCTGGTGCGAATATTTCAATGTCCCTATGTGCCAAACCGTTGGTTCGTGACACACCTTTAGGTGTCGCACGCTCGCTGCGCTCGCTCGGAAACTATAGCCTAACCTAAAACCAAGCCCTCTTGCGTTCGTTATCCGAGAAGGAGGCGACTAATTTCAAATTTGCGAACGTGTCGGATCGGTTGTGAGGTTGGACTGGATTTTTACGAGCGAGCGGAGCGAGCGAGCAACGATTACAATTTCCAAGCTATATATATACCATATATTGTCCTGCATATATTTCCTGTTATTACATAATTTTGTCAGCGATTTCGGACCTCACGTTGCACTGTACTGTGTGAAAATATTACTAGTTATGTAAAACTATTGATCAACTGGAAACATTTGTCAGTAGGCAATTCGATAAAGACTTCCGGCTCCTCGGGCTGGTGCGAATATTTCAATGTCCCTATGTGCCAAACCGATGGTTTGTGACACACCTTTACGCGTGCCTCGCTCGCTGCGCTCGCTCGAAAACTATAGCCTAACCTAAAACCAATCCCTCTTGCGTTCGTTATCTGAGAACGAGGCGACTAATTTCAAATTTGCGAACGTGTCGGATCGGCTGTGAGGTTGGACTAGAGTTTTACAAGCGAGCGGAGCGAGCGAGCAACGATTACAATTTCCAAGCTATACATATATCTTATATTGTTCTGCATATATTTCCTATTATTACCTAATTTTGTCTGCGATTTCGGACCTCACGTTGCACTGTACTGTGTGAAAATATTACTATTAATGTAAAACTATTGATAAACTGTAAACTTTTGTCAGTACGCAATTCGATAAAGACTTCCGACTCCTCGGGCTGGTGCGAATATTTCAATGTCCCTATGTGCCAAACCGTTGGTTCGTGACACACCTTTGCGCGTCGCACGCTCGCTGCGCTCGCTCGAAAACTATAGCCTAACCTAAAACCAATCACTCTTGCGTTCGTTATCCGAGAAGAAGGGGCCTAATTTCAAATTTGCGAACGTGTCGGATCGGTTGTGAGGTTGGACTAGATTTTTACGAGCGAGCGGACCGAGCGAGCAACGATTACAATTTCCAAGCAATACATATATCATATATTGTTCTGCATATATTTCCTATTATTACCTAATTTTGTCTGCGATTTCGGTCCTCACGTTGCACTGTACTGTGTGAAAATATTACTATTAATGTAAAACTATTGATAAACTGTAAACTTTTGTCAGTACGCAATTCGATAAAGACTTCCGACTTCTCGGGCTGGTGCGAATATTTCAATGTCCCTATGTGCCAAACCGTTTGTTCGTGACACACCTTTAGGCGTCGCACGCTCGCTGCGCTCGCTCGAAAACAATAGCCTAACCTAAAACCAATCACTCTTGCGTTCGTTATCCGAGAAGAAGGGGCCTAATTTCAAATTTGCTTACGTGTCGGATCGGTTGTGAGGTTGGACTAGATTTTTACGAGCGAGCAGAGCGAGCGAGCAACGATTACAATTTCCAGGCTATATATATACCATATATTGTCCTGCATATATTTCCTCTTATTATATAATTTTGTCAGCGATTTCGGACCTCACGTGGCACTGTACTGTGTGAAAATATTACTATTAATGTAAAACTATTGATAAACTGTAAACTGTTGTCAGTAGGCAACTCGAAAAAGACTTCCGACTTCTCGGGCTGGTGCGAATATTTCAATGTCCCTATGTGCCAAACCGTTGGTTCGTGTCACTCCTTTAGGCGTCGCACGCTCGCTGCGCTCGCTCCAAAACTATAGCATAACCTAAAACCAATCACTCTTGCGTTCGTTATCCGAGAAGAAGGGGCCTAATTTCAAATTTGCTTGCGTGTCGGATCGGTTGTGAGGTTGGACTAGATTTTTACGTGCGAGCGGAGCGAGCGAGCAACGATTACAATTTCCAAGCTATACATATATCTTATATTGTTCTGCATGTATTTCCTATTATTACCTAATTTTGTCCGCGATTTCAGACCTCACGTTGCACTGTACTGTGTGAAAATATTTCTATTAATGTAAAACTATTGATAAACTGTAAACTTTTGTCAGTAGGCAACTCAATAGAGACATCCGACTCCTCGAGCTGGTGCGAATATTTCAATGTCCCTATGTGCCAAACCGTTGGTTCGTGACACACCTTTGCGCGTCGCACGCTCGCGGCACTCGCTCGAAAACTATAGCCTAACCTAAAACCAATCCCCCTTGCGTTCGTTATCCGAAAAGGAGGCGACTAATTTCAAATTTGCGAACGTGTCGGATCGGCTGTGAGGTTGGACTAGATTTTTACGAGCGAGCGGAGCGAGCGAGCAACGATTACAATTTCCAAGCTATATATATACCATATATTGTCCTGCATATATTTCCTGTTATTATATAATTTTGTCAGCGATTTCGGACCTCACGTGGCACTGTACTGTGTGAAAATATTACTATTAATGTAAAACTATTGATAAACTGTAAACTGTTGTCAGTAGGCAACTCGAAAAAGACTTCCGACTTCTCGGGCTGGTGCGAATATTTCAATGTCCCTATGTGCCAAACCGTTGGTTCGTGTCACTCCTTTAGGCGTCGCACGCTCGCTGCGCTCGCTCCAAAACTATAGCATAACCTAAAACCAATCACTCTTGCGTTCGTTATCCGAGAAGAAGGGGCCTAATTTCAAATTTGCTTGCGTGTCGGATCGGTTGTGAGGTTGGACTAGATTTTTACGAGCGAGCGGAGCGAGCGAGCAACGATTACAATTTCCAAGCTATACATATATCTTATATTGTTCTGCATATATTTCCTATTATTACCTAATTTTGTCCGCGATTTCAGACCTCACGTTGCACTGTACTGTGTGAAAATATTTCTATTAATGTAAAACTATTGATAAACTGTAAACTTTTGTCAGTAGGCAACTCAATAGAGACATCCGACTCCTCGAGCTGGTGCGAATATTTCAATGTCCCTATGTGCCAAACCGTTGGTTCGTGACACACCTTTGCGCGTCGCACGCTCGCTGCGCTCGCTCGAAAACTATAGCCTAACCTAAAACCAATCCCCCTTGCGTTCGTTATCCGAGAAGGAGGCGACTAATTCCAAATTTGCGAACGTGTCGGATCGGCAGTGAGGTTGGACTAGATTTTTACGAGCGAGCGGAGCGAGCGAGCAACGATTACAATTTCCAAGCTATATATATACCATATATTGTCCTGCATATATTTCCTGTTATTATATAATTCTGTCAGCGATTTCGGACCTCACGTGGCACTGTACTGTGTGAAAATATTACTATTAATGTAAAACTATTGATAAACTGTAAACTGTTGTCAGTAGGCAACTCGAAAAAGACTTCCGACTTCTCGGGCTGGTGCGAATATTTCAATGTCCCTATGTGCCAAACCGTTGGTTCGTGTCACTCCTTTAGGCGTCGCACGCTCGCTGCGCTCGCTCCAAAACTATAGCATAACCTAAAACCAATCACTCTTGCGTTCGTTATCCGAGAAGAAGGGGCCTAATTTCAAATTTGCTTGCGTGTCGGATCGGTTGTGAGGTTGGACTAGATTTTTACGAGCGAGCGGAGCGAGCGAGCAACGATTACAATTTCCAAGCTATATATATACCATATATTGTTCTGCATATATTTCCTATTATTACCTAATTTTGTCTGCGATTTCGGTCCTCACGTTGCACTGTACTGTGTGAAAATATTACTATTAATGTAAAACTATTGATAAACTGTAAACTTTTGTCAGTAGGCAATTCGATAAAGACTTCCGGCTCCTCGGGCTGGTGCGAATATTTCAATGTCCCTATGTGCCAAACCGATGGTTCGTGACACACCTTTAGGAGTCGCACGCTCGCTGCGCTCGCTCGGAAACTATAGCCTAACCTAAAACCAAGCCCTCTTGCGTTCGTTATCCGAGAAGGAGGCGACTAATTTCAAATTTGCGAACGTGTCGGATCGGTTGTGAGGTTGGACTAGATTTTTACGAGCGAGCGGAGCGAGCGAGCAACGATTAGAATTTCCAAGCTATATATATACCATATATTGTCCTGCATATATTTCCTGTTATTACATAATTTTGTCAGCGATTTCGGACCTCACGTTGCACTGTACTGTGTGAAAATATCACTAGTTATGTAAAACTATTGATCAACTGGAAACTTTTGTCAGTAGGCAATTCGATAAAGACTTCCGGCTCCTCGGGCTGGTGCGAATATTTCAATGTCCCTATGTGCCAAACCGATGGTTTGTGACACACCTTTACGCGTGCCTCGCTCGCTGCGCTCGCTCGAAAACTATAGCCTAACCTAAAACCAATCCCTCTTGCGTTCGTTATCCGAGAAGAAGGGGCCTAATTTCAAATATGCTTACGTGTCGGATCGGTTGTGAGGTTGGACTAGATTTTTACGAGCGAGCGGAGCGAGCGAGCAACGATTACAATTTCCAAGCTATATATATACCATATATTGTCCTGCATATATTTCCTATTATTACCTAATTTTGTCTGCGATTTCGGTCCTCACGTTGCATGTACTGTGTGAAAATATTACTATTAATGTAAAACTATTGATAAACTGTAAACTTTTGTCAGTAGGCAATTCGATAAAGACTTCCGGCTCCTCGGGCTGGTGCGAATATTTCAATGTCCCTATGTGCCAAACCGTTGGTTCGTGTCACTCCTTTAGGCGTCGCACGCTCGCTGCGCTCGCTCCAAAACTATAGCATAACCTAAAACCAATCACTCTTGCGTTCGTTATCCGAGAAGAAGGGGCCTAATTTCAAATTTGCTTGCGTGTCGGATCGGTTGTGAGGTTGGACTAGATTTTTACGAGCGAGCGGAGCGAGCGAGCAACGATTACAATTTCCAAGCTATACATATATCTTATATTGTTCTGCATATATTTCCTATTATTACCTAATTTTGTCCGCGATTTCAGACCTCACGTTGCACTGTACTGTGTGAAAATATTTCTATTAATGTAAAACTATTGATAAACTGTAAACTTTTGTCTGTACGCAATTCGATAAAGACTTCCGACTCCTCGGGCTGGTGCGAATATTTCAATGTCCCTATGTGCCAAACCGTTGGTTCGTGACACACCTTTGCGCGTCGCACGCTCGCTGCGCTCGCTCGAAAACTATAGCCTAACCTAAAACCAATCCCCCTTGCGTTCGTTATCTGAGAAGGAGGCGACTAATTTCAAATTTGCGAACGTGTCGTATCGGCTGTGAGGTTGGACTAGATTTTTACGAGCGAGCGGAGCGAGCGAGCAACGATTACAATTTCCAAGCTATATATATACCATATATTGTTCTGCATATATTTCCTATTATTACCTAATTTTGTCTGCGATTTCGGTCCTCACGTTGCACTGTACTGTGTGAAAATATTACTATTAATGTAGAACTATTGATAAACTGTAAACTTTTGTCTGTACGCAATTCGATAAAGACTTCCGACTCCTCGGGCTGGTGCGAATATTTCAATGTCCCTATGTGCCAAACCGATGGTTCGTGACACACCTTTAGGAGTCGCACGCTCGCTGCGCTCGCTCGGAAACTATAGCCTAACCTAAAACCAAGCCCTCTTGCGTTCGTTATCCGAGAAGGAGGCGACTAATTTCAAATTTGCGAACGTGTCGGATCGGTTGTGAGGTTGGACTAGATTTTTACGAGCGAGCGGAGCGAGCGAGCAAGGATTACAATTTCCAAGCTATATATATACCATATATTGTCCTGCATATATTTCCTGTTATTACATAATTTTGTCAGCGATTTCGGACCTCACGTTGCACTGTATTGTGTGAAAATATTACTAGTTTTGTAAAACTATTGATCAACTGGAAACTTTTGTCAGTAGGCAATTCGATAAAGACTTCCGGCTCCTCGGGCTGGTGCGAATATTTCAATGTCCCTATGTGCCAAACCGATGGTTTGTGACACACCTTTACGCGTGCCTCGCTCGCTGCGCTCGCTCGAAAACTATAGCCTAACCTAAAACCAATCCCTCTTGCGTTCGTTATCCGAGAAGAAGGGGCCTAATTTCAAATATGCTTACGTGTCGGATCGGTTGTGAGGTTGGACTAGATTTTTACGAGCGAGCGGAGCGAGCGAGCAACGATTACAATTTCCAAGCTATATATATACCATATATTGTCCTGCATATATTTCCTATTATTACCTAATTTTGTCTGCGATTTCGGTCCTCACGTTGCACTGTACTGTGTGAAAATATTACTATTAATGTAAAACTATTGATAAACTGTAAACTTTTGTCAGTACGCAATTCGATAAAGACTTCCGACTTCTCGGGCTGGTGCGAATATTTCAATGTCCCTATGTGCCAAACCGTTTGTTCGTGACACACCTTTAGGCGTCGCACGCTCGCTGCGCTCGCTCGAAAACAATAGCCTAACCTAAAACCAATCACTCCTGCGTTCGTTATCCGAGAAGAAGGGGCCTAATTTCAAATTTGCTTACGTGTCGGATCGGTTGTGAGGTTGGACTAGATTTTTACGAGCGAGCGGAGCGAGCGAGCAACGATTACAATTTCCAAGCTATATATATACCATATATTGTCCTGCATATATTTCCTGTTATTATATAATTTTGTCAGCGATTTCGGACCTCACGTGGCACTGTACTGTGTGAAAATATTACTATTAATGTAAAACTATGGATAAACTGTAAACTGTTGTCAGTAGGCAACTCGAAAAAGACTTCCGACTTCTCGGGCTGGTGCGAATATTTCAATGTCCCTATGTGCCAAACCGTTGGTTCGTGTCACTCCTTTAGGCGTCGCACGCTCGCTGCGCTCGCTCCAAAACTATAGCATAACCTAAAACCAATCACTCTTGCGTCCGTTATCCGAGAAGAAGGGGCCTAATTTCAAATTTGCTTGCGTGTCGGATCGGTTGTGAGGTTGGACTAGATTTTTACGAGCGAGCGGAGCGAGCGAGCAACGATTACAATTTCCAAGCTATACATATATCTTATATTGTTCTGCATATATTTCCTATTATTACCTAATTTTGTCTGCGATTTCGGTCCTCACGTTGCATGTACTGTGTGAAAATATTACTATTAATGTAAAACTATTGATAAACTGTACACTTTTGTCAGTAGGCAATTCGATAAAGACTTCCGGCTCCTCGGGCTGGTGCGAATATTTCAATGTCCCTATGTGCCAAACCGTTGGTTCGTGTCACTCCTTTAGGCGTCGCACGCTCGCTGCGCTCGCTCCAAAACTATAGCATAACCTAAAACCAATCACTCTTGCGTTCGTTATCCGAGAAGAAGGGGCCTAATTTCAAATTTGCTTGCGTGTCGGATCGGTTGTGAGGTTGGACTAGATTTTTACGAGCGAGCGGAGCGAGCGAGCAACGATTACAATTTCCAAGCAATACATATATCTTATATTGTTCTGCATATATTTCCTATTATTACCTAATTTTGTCTGCGATTTCGGTCCTCACGTTGCACTGTACTGTGTGAAAATATTACTATTAATGTAAAACTATTGATAAACTGTAAACTTTTGTCAGTAGGCAATTCGATAAAGACTTCCGGCTCCTCGGGCTGGTGCGAATATTTCAATGTCCCTATGTGCCAAACCGATGGTTCGTGACACACCTTTAGGAGTCGCACGCTCGCTGCGCTCGCTCGGAAACTATAGCCTAACCTAAAACCAAGCCCTCTTGCGTTCGTTATCCGAGAAGGAGGCGACTAATTTCAAATTTGCGAACGTGTCGGATCGGTTGTGAGGTTGGACTAGATTTTTATGAGCGAGCGGAGCGAGCGAGCAACGATTACAATTTCCAAGCTATATATATACCATATATTGTCCTGCATATATTTCCTGTTATTACATAATTTTGTCAGCGATTTCGGACCTCACGTTGCACTGTACTGTGTGAAAATATTACTAGTTATGTAAAACTATTGATCAACTGGAAACTTTTGTCAGTAGGCAATTCGATAAAGACTTCCGGCTCCTCGGGCTGGTGCGAATATTTCAATGTCCCTATGTGCCAAACCGATGGTTTGTGACACACCTTTACGCGTGCCTCGCTCGCTGCGCTCGCTCGAAAACTATAGCCTAACCTAAAACCAATCCCTCTTGCGTTCGTTATCCGAGAAGAAGGGGCCTAATTTCAAATATGCTTACGTGTCGGATCGGTTGTGAGGTTGGACTAGATTTTTACGAGCGAGCGGAGCGAGCGAGCAACGATTACAATTTCCAAGCTATATATATACCATATATTGTCCTGCATATATTTCCTATTATTACCTAATTTTGTCTGCGATTTCGGTCCTCACGTTGCATGTACTGTGTGAAAATATTACTATTAATGTAAAACTATTGATAAACTGTAAACTTTTGTCAGTAGGCAATTCAATAAAGACTTCCGGCTCCTCGGGCTGGTGCGAATATTTCAATGTCCCTATGTGCCAAACCGTTGGTTCGTGTCACTCCTTTAGGCGTCGCACGCTCGCTGCGCTCGCTCCAAAACTATAGCATAACCTAAAACCAATCACTCTTGCGTTCGTTATCCGAGAAGAAGGGGCCTAATTTCAAATTTGCTTGCGTGTCGGATCGGTTGTGAGGTTGGACTAGATTTTTACGAGCGAGCGGAGCGAGCGAGCAACGATTACAATTTCCAAGCTATACATATATCTTATATTGTTCTGCATATATTTCCTATTATTACCTAATTTTGTCTGCGATTTCGGACCTCACGTTGCACTGTACTGTGTGAAAATATTACTATTAATGTAAAACTATTGATCAACTGGAAACTTTTGTCAGTAGGCAATTCGATAAAGACTTCCGGCTCCTCGGGCTGGTGCGAATATTTCAATGTCCCTATGTGCCAAACCGATGGTTTGTGACACACCTTTACGCGTGCCTCGCTCGCTGCGCTCGCTCGAAAACTATAGCCTAACCTAAAACCAATCCCTCTTGCGTTCGTTATCCGAGAAGAAGGGGCCTAATTTCAAATATGCTTACGTGTCGGATCGGTTGTGAGGTTGGACTAGATTTTTACGAGCGAGCGGAGCGAGCGAGCAACGATTACAATTTCCAAGCTATATATATACCATATATTGTCCTGCATATATTTCCTATTATTACCTAATTTTGTCTGCGATTTCGGTCCTCACGTTGCATGTACTGTGTGAAAATATTACTATTAATGTAAAACTATTGATAAACTGTAAACTTTTGTCAGTAGGCAATTCGATAAAGACTTCCGGCTCCTCGGGCTGGTGCGAATATTTCAATGTCCCTATGTGCCAAACCGTTGGTTCGTGTCACTCCTTTAGGCGTCGCACGCTCGCTGCGCTCGTTCCAAAACTATAGCATAACCTAAAACCAATCACTCTTGCGTTCGTTATCCGAGAAGAAGGGGCCTAATTTCAAATTTGCTTGCGTGTCGGATCGGTTGTGAGGTTGGACTAGATTTTTACGAGCGAGCGGAGCGAGCGAGCAACGATTACAATTTCCAAGCTATACATATATCTTATATTGTTCTGCATATATTTCCTATTATTACCTAATATTGTCTGCGATTTCGGTCCTCACGTTGCACTGTACTGTGTGAAAATATTACTATTAATGTAGAACTATTGATAAACTGTAAACTTTTGTCAGTACGCAATTCGATAAAGACTTCCGACTTCTCGGGCTGGTGCGAATATTTCAATGTCCCTATGTGCCAAACCGTTTGTTCGTGACACACCTTTAGGCGTCGCACGCTCGCTGCGCTCGCTAGAAAACAATAGCCTAACCTAAAACCAATCACTCTTGCGTCCGTTATCCGAGAAGAAGGGGCCTAATTTCAAATTTGCTTGCGTGTCGGATCGGTTGTGAGGTTGGACTAGATTTTTACGAGCGAGCGGAGCGAGCGAGCAACGATTACAATTTCCAAGCTATACATATATCTTATTTTGTTCTGCATATATTTCCTATTATTACCTAATTTTGTCCGCGATTTCAGACCTCACGTTGCACTGTACTGTGTGAAAATATTTCTATTAATGTAAAACTATTGATAAACTGTAAACTTTTGTCAGTAGGCAACTCAATAGAGACATCCGACTCCTCGAGCTGGTGAGAATATTTCAATGTCCCTATGTGCCAAACCGTTGGTTCGTGAAACACATTTACGCGTCGCACGCTCGCTGCGCTCGCTCGAAAACAATAGCCTAACCTAAAACCAATCACTCTTGCGTTCGTTATCCGAGAACGAGGCGACTAATTTCAAATTTGCTTGCGTGTCGGATCGGTTGTGAGGTTGGACTAGATTTTTACGAGCGAGCGGAGCGAGCGAGCAACGATTACAATTTCCAAACTATACATATATCTTATATTGTTCTGCATATATTTCCTATTATTACCTAATTTTGTCTGCGATTTCGGACCTCACGTTGCACTGTAATGTGTGAACATATTACTATTAATGTACAACAATTGATAAACTGTAAACTTTTGTCAGTAGGCAATTCGATAAAGACTTCCGGCTCCTCGGGCTGGTGCGAATATTTCAATGTCCCTATGTGCCAAACCGTTGGTTCGTGTCACTCCTTTAGGCGTCGCACGCTCGCTGCTCTCGCTCCAAAACTATAGCATAACCTAAAACCAATCACTCTTGCGTTCGTTATCCGAGAAGAAGGGGCCTAATTTCAAATTTGCATGCGTGTCGGATCGGTTGTGAGGTTGGACTAGATTTTTACGAGCGAGCGGAGCAAGCGAGCAACGATTACAATTTCCAAGCTATATATATACCATATATTGTCCTGCATATATTTCCTGTTATTACATAATTTTGTCAGCGATTTCGGACCTCACGTTGCACTGTACTGTGTGAAAATATTACTGGTTATGTAAAACTATTGATCAACTGGAAACTTTTGTCAGTAGGCAATTCGATAAAGACTTCCGGCTCCTCGGGCTGGTGCGAATATTTCAATGTCCCTATGTGCCAAACCGTTGGTTCGTGTCACTCCTTTACGCGTCGCACGCTCGCTGCGCTCGCTCGAAAACTATAGCCTAACCTAAAACCAATCCCCCTTGCGTTCGTTATCCGAGAAGGAGGCGACTAATTTCAAATTTGCGAACGTGTCGGATCGGCTGTGAGGTTGGACTAGAGTTTTACAAGCGAGCGGAGCGAGCGAGCAACGATTACAATTTCCAAGCTATACATATATCTTATATTGTTCTGCATATATTTCCTCAGGTTGCACTGTACTGTGTGAAAATATTACTATTAATGTAAAACTATTGATAAACTGTAAACTTTTGTCTGTACGCAATTCGATAAAGACTTCCGACTCCTCGGGCTGGTGCGAATATTTCAATGTCCCTATGTGCCAAACCGTTGGTTCGTGACACACCTTTAGGCGACGCACGCTCGCTGCGCTCGCTCCAAAACTATAGCCTAACCTAAAACCAATCCCCCTTGCGTTCGTTATCCGAGAAGAAGAGGCCCAATTTCAAATTTGCTTACGTGTCGGATCGGTTGTGAGGTTGGACTAGATTTTTACGAGCGAGCGGAGCGAGCGAGCAACGATTACAATTTCCAAGCTATACATATATCTTATATTGTTCTGCATATATTTCCTATTATTACCTAATTTTGTCTGCGATTTCGGACCTCACGTTGCACTGTACTGTGTGAAAATATTACAATTAATGTAAAACTATTGATCAACTGGAAACTTTTGTCAGTAGGCAATTCGATAAAGACTTCCGGCTCCTCGGGCTGGTGCGAATATTTCAATGTCCCTATGTGCCAAACCGATGGTTTGTGACACACCTTTACGCGTGCCTCGCTCGCTGCGCTCGCTCGAAAACTATAGCCTAACCTAAAACCAATCCCTCTTGCGTTCGTTATCCGAGAAGAAGGGGCCTAATTTCAAATATGCTTACGTGTCGGATCGGTTGTGAGGTTGGACTAGATTTTTACGAGCGAGCGGAGCGAGCGAGCAACGATTGCAATTTCCAAGCTATATATATACCATATATTGTCCTGCATATATTTCCTATTATTACCTAATTTTGTCTGCGATTTCGGTCCTCACGTTGCATGTACTGTGTGAAAATATTACTATTAATGTAATACTATTGATAAACTGTAAACTTTTGTCAGTAGGCAATTCGATAAAGACTTCCGGCTCCTCGGGTTGGTGCGAATATTTCAATGTCCCTATGTGCCAAACCGTTGGTTCGTGTCACTCCTTTAGGCGTCGCACGCTCGCTGCGCTCGCTCCAAAACTATAGCATAACCTAAAACCAATCACTCTTGCGTTCGTTATCCGAGAAGAAGGGGCCTAATTTCAAATTTGCTTGCGTGTCGGATCGTTTGTGAGGTTGGACTAGATTTTTACGAGCGAGCGGAGCGAGCGAGCAACGATTACAATTTCCAAGCTATACATATATCTTATATTGTTCTGCATATATTTCCTGTTATTACATAATTTTGTCAGCGATTTCGGACCTCACGTTGCACTGTACTGTGTGAAAATATTACTGGTTATGTAAAACTATTGATCAACTGGAAACTTTTGTCAGTAGGCAATTCGATAAAGACTTCCGGCTCCTCGGGCTGGTGCGAATATTTCAATGTCCCTATGTGCCAAACCGTTGGTTCGTGTCACTCCTTTACGCGTCGCACGCTCGCTGCGCTCGCTCGAAAACTATAGCCTAACCTAAAACCAATCCCCCTTGCGTTCGTTATCCGAGAAGGAGGCGACTAATTTCAAATTTGCGAACGTGTCGGATCGGCTGTGAGGTTGGACTAGAGTTTTACAAGCGAGCGGAGCGAGCGAGCAACGATTACAATTTCCAAGCTATACATATATCTTATATTGTTCTGCATATATTTCCTATTATTACCTAATTTTGTCTGCGATTTCGGACCTCACGTTGTACTGTACTGTGAGAAAATATTACTATTAATGTAAAACTATTGATAAACTGTAAACTTTTGTCAGTACGCAATTCGATAAAGACTTCCGACTCCTCGGGCTGGTGCGAATATTTCAATGTCCCTATGTGCCAAACCGATGGTTTGTGACACACTTTTACGCGTGCCTCGCTCGCTGCGCTCGCTCGAAAACTATAGCCTAACCTAAAACCAATCCCCCTTGCGTTCGTTATCCGAGAAGAAGGGGCCTAATTTCAAATTTGCTTACGTGTCGGATCGGTTGTGAGGTTGGACTAGATTTTTACGAGCGAGCAGAGCGAGCGAGCAACGATTACAATTTCCAAGCTATATATATACCATATATTGTCCTGCATATATTTCCTGTTATTATATAATTTTGTCAGCGATTTCGGACCTCACGTGGCACTGTACTGTGTGAAAATATTACTATTAATGTAAAACTATTGATAAACTGTAAACTGTTGTCAGTAGGCAACTCGAAAAAGACTTCCGACTTCTCGGGCTGGTGCGAATATTTCAATGTCCCTATGTGCCAAACCGTTGGTTCGTGTCACTCCTTTAGGCGTCGCACGCTCGCTGCGCTCGCTCCAAAACTATAGCATAACCTAAAACCAATCACTCTTGCGTTCGTTATCCGAGAAGAAGGGGCCTAATTTCAAATTTGCTTGCGTGTCGGATCGGTTGTGAGGTTGGACTAGATTTTTACGAGCGAGCGGAGCGAGCGAGCAACGATTACAATTTCCAAGCTATACATATATCTTATATTGTTCTGCATATATTTCCTATTATTACCTAATTTTGTCCGCGATTTCAGACCTCACGTTGCACTGTACTGTGTGAAAATATTTCTATTAATGTAAAACTATTGATAAACTGTAAACTTTTGTCAGTAGGCAACTCAATAGAGACATCCGACTCCTCGAGCTGGTGCGAATATTTCAATGTCCCTATGTGCCAAACCGTTGGTTCGTGACACTCCTTTGCGCGTCGCACGCTCGCTGCGCTCGCTCGAAAACTATAGCCTAACCTAAAACCAATCCCCCTTGCGTTCGTTATCCGAGAAGGAGGCGACTAATTCCAAATTTGCGAACGTGTCGGATCGGCTGTGAGGTTGGACTAGATTTTTACGAGCGAGCGGAGCGAGCGAGCAACGATTACAATTTCCAAGCTATATATATACCATATATTGTCCTGCATATATTTCCTGTTATTATATAATTCTGTCAGCGATTTCGGACCTCACGTGGCACTGTACTGTGTGAAAATATTACTATTAATGTAAAACTATTGATAAACTGTAAACTGTTGTCAGTAGGCAACTCGAAAAAAGACTTCCGACTTCTCGGGCTGGTGCGAATATTTCAATGTCCCTATGTGCCAAACCGTTGGTTCGTGTCACTCCTTTAGGCGTCGCACGCTCGCTGCGCTCGCTCCAAAACTATAGCATAACCTAAAACCAATCACTCTTGCGTTCGTTATCCGAGAAGGAGGCGACTAATTTCAAATTTGCGAACGTGTCGGACTGATTGTGAGGTTGGACTAGATTTTTACGAGCGAGCGGAGCGAGCGAGCAACGATTACAATTTCCAAGCTATACATATATCTTATATTGTCCTGCATATATTTCCTGTTATTACATAATTTTGTCAGCGATTTCGGACCTCACGTTGCACTGTACTGTGTGAAAATATTTCTATTAATGTAAAACTATTGATAAACTGTAAACTTTTGTCAGTACGCAATTCGATAAAGACTTCCGACTCCTCGGGCTGGTGCGAATATTTCAATGTCTCTATGTGCCAAACCGATGGTTTGTGACACACCTTTACGCGTGCCTCGCTCGCTGCGCTCGCTCGAAAACTATAGCCTAACCTAAAACCAATCCCTCTTGCGTTCGTTATCCGAGAAGGAGGCGACTAATTTCAATTTGCTTACGTGTCGGACCGGTTGTGAGGTTGGACTAGATTTTTACGAGCGAGCGGAGCGAGCGAGCAACGATTACATTTCCAAGCTATACATATATCTTATATTGTTCTGCATATATTTCCTATTATTACCTAATTTTGTCTGCGATTTCGGACCTCACGTTGCACTGTACTGTGTGAAAATATTACTATTAATGTAAAACTATTGATAAACTGTAAACATTTGTCAGTAGGCAATTCGTTAAAGACTTCCGGCTCCTCGGGCTGGTGCGAATATTTCAATGTCTCTATGCGCCAAACCGATGGTTTGTGACACACCTTTACGCGTGCCTCGCTCGCTGCGCTCGCTCGAAAACTATAGCCTAACCTAAAACCAATCCCTCTTGCGTTCGTTATCCGAGAAGGAGGCGACTAATTTCAAATTTGCGAACGTGTCGGATCGGCTGTGAGGTTGGACTAGAGTTTTACAAGCGAGCGGAGAGAGCGAGCAACGATTACAATTTCCAAGCTATACATATATCTTATATTGTTCTGCATATATTTCCTATTATTACCTAATTTTGTCTGCGATTTCGGACCTCACGTTGCACTGTACTGTGTGAAAATATTACTATTAATGTAAAACTATTGATAAACTGTAAACATTTGTCAGTACGCAATTCGATAAAGACTTCCGACTCCTCGGGCTGGAGCGAATATTTCAATGACCCTATGTGCCAAACCGATGGTTTGTGACACACCTTTACGCGTGCCTCGCTCGCTGCGCTCGCTCGAAAACTATAGCCTAACCTAAAACCAATCCCCCTTGCGTTCGTTATCCGAGAAGGAGGCGACTAATTTCAAATTTGCGAACGTGTCGGATCGGCTGTGAGGTTGGACTAGAGTTTTACAAGCGAGCGGACCGAGCCAGCAACTATTACAATTTCCAAGCTATACATATATCTTATATTGTTCTGCATATATTTCCTCAGGTTGCACTGTACTGTGTGAAAATATTACTATTAATGTAAAACTATTGATAAACTGTAAACTTTTGTCTGTACGCAATTCGATAAAGACTTCCGACTCCTCGGGCTGGTGCGAATATTTCAATGTCCCTATGTGCCAAACCGTTTGTTCGTGACACACCTTTAGGCGCCGGACGCTCGCTGCGCTCGCTCCAAAACTATAGCCTAACCTAAAACCAATCCCTCTTGCGTTCGTTATCCGAGAACGAGGCGACTAATTTCAAATTTGCTTACGTGTCGGACCGGTTGTGAGGTTGAACTAGATTTTTACGAGCGAGCGGAGCGAGCGAGCAACGATTACAATTTCCAAGCTATACATATATCTTATATTGTTCTGCATATATTTCCTATTATTACCTAATTTTGTCTGCGACTTCGGACCTCACGTTGCACTGTACTGTGTGAAAATATTACTATTAATGTAAAACTATTGATAAACTGTAAACATTTGTCAGTAGGCAACTCGATAAAGACTTCCGACTCCTCGGGCTGGTGCGAATATTTCAATGTCCCTATGTGCCAAACCGTTTGTTCGTGACACACCTTTAGGCGCCGGACGCTCGCTGCGCTCGCTCCAAAACTATAGCCTAACCTAAAACCAGTCACTCTTGCGTTCGTTATCCGACCAGAAGGGGCCTAATTTCAAATTTGCTTACGTGTCGGATCGGTTGTGAGGTCGGACTAGACTTTTACGAGCGAGCGGAGCGGGCGAGCAACGATTACAATTTCCAAGCTATACATATATCCTATATTGTTCTGCATATATTTCCTATTATTACCTAATTTTGTCTGCGATTTCGGACCTCACGTTGCACTGTACTGTGTGAAAATATTACTATTAATGTAAAACTATTGATAAACTGTAAACCTTTGTCAGTACGCAATTCGATAAAGACTTCCGACTCCTCCGGCTGGTGCGAATATTTCAATGTCCCTATGTGCCGAACCGTTGGTTCGTGACACACCTTTAGGCGTTGCACGCTCGCTGCGCTCGCTCCAAAACTATAGCCTAACCTAAAACCAATCACTCTTGCGTTCGTTATCCGAGAAGAAGAGGCCTAATTTCAAATTTGCTTACGTGTCGGATCGGTTGTGAGGTTGGACTATATTTTTACGAGCGAGCGGAGCGAGCGAGCAACGATAACAATTTCCAAGCTATACATATATCTTATATTGTTCTGCATATGTTTCCTATTATTACCTAATTTTGTCTGCGATTTCGGACCTCACGTTGCACTGTACTGTGTGAAAATATTACTAGTTATGTAAAACTATTGATAAACTGTAAACTTTTGTCAGTACGCAATTCGATATAGACTTCCGACTCCTCGGGCTGGTGCGAATATTTCAATGACCCTATGTGCCAAACCGATGGTTTGTGACACACCTTTACGCGTGCCTCGCTCGCTGCGCTCGCTCGAAAACTATAGCCTAACCTAAAACCAATCCCTCTTGCTTTCGTTATCCGAGAAGGAGGCGACTAATTTCAAATTTGCGAACGTGTCGGATCGGCTGTGAGGTTGGACTAGAGTTTTACAAGCGAACGGTGCGAGCGAGCAACGATTACAATTTCCAAGCTATACATATATCTTATATTGTTCTGCATATATTTCCTATTATTACCTAATTTTGTCTGCGATTTCGGTCCTCACGTTGCACTGTACTGTGTGAAAATATTACTATTAATGTAAAACTATTGATAAACTGTAAACTTTTGTCTGTACGCAATTCGATAAAGACTTCCGACTCCTCGGGCTGGTGCGAATATTTCAATGTCCCTATGTGCCAAACCGTTGGTTCGTGACACACCTTTAGGCGACGCACGCTCGCTGCGCTCGCTCCAAAACTATAGCGTAACCTAAAACCAATCACTCTTGCGTTCGTTATCCGAGAAGAAGAGGCCTAATTTCAAATTTGCTTACGTGTCGGACTGATTGTGAGGTTGGACTAGATTTTTACGAGCGAGCGGAGGGAGCGAGCAACGATTACAATTTCCAAGCTATACATATATCTTATATTGTTCTGCATATATTTCCTACTATTACCTAATTTTGTCTGCGATTTCAGACCTCACGTTGCACTGTACTGTGTGAAAATATTTCTATTAATGTAAAACTATTGATAAACTGTAAACTTTTGTCAGTAGGCAACTCAATAGAGACATCCGACTCCTCGAGCTGGTGCGAATATTTCAATGTCTCTATGTGCCAAACCGATGGTTTGTGACACACCTTTACGCGTGCCTCGCTCGCTGCGCTCGCTCGAAAACTATAGCTTAACCTAAAACCAATCCCTCTTGCGTTCGTTATCCGAGAAGGAGGCGACTAATTTCAAATTTGCTTACGTGTCGGACCGGTTGTGAGGTTGGACTAGATTTTTACGAGCGAGCGGAGCGAGCGAGCAACGATTACAATTTCCAAGCTATACATATATCTTATATTGTTCTGCATATATTTCCTATTATTACCTAATTTTGTCTGCGATTTCGGACCTCACGTTGCACTGTACTGTGTGAAAATATTACTATTAATGTAAAACTATTGATAAACTGTAAACATTTGTCAGTAGGCAACTCGATAAAGACTTCCGACTCCTCGGGCTGGTGCGAATATTTCAATGTCCCTATGTGCCAAACCGTTTGTTCGTGACACACCTTTAGGCGCCGGACGCTCGCTGCGCTCGCTCCAAAACTATAGCCTAACCTAAAACCAGTCACTCTTGCGTTCGATATCCGACCAGAAGGGGCCTAATTTCAAATTTGCTTACGTGTCGGATCGGTTGTGAGGTCGGACTAGACTTTTACGAGCGAGCGGAGCGGGCGAGCAACGATTACAATTTCCAAGCTATACATATATCCTATATTGTTCTGCATATATTTCCTATTATTACCTAATTTTGTCTGCGATTTCGGACCTCACGTTGCACTGTACTGTGTGAAAATATTACTATTAATGTAAAACTATTGATAAACTGTAAACCTTTGTCAGTACGCAATTCGATAAAGACTTCCGACTCCTCCGGCTGGTGCGAATATTTCAATGTCCCTATGTGCCGAACCGTTGGTTCGTGACACACCTTTAGGCGTTGCACGCTCGCTGCGCTCGCTCCAAAACTATAGCCTAACCTAAAACCAATCACTCTTGCGTTCGTTATCCGAGAAGAAGAGGCCTAATTTCAAATTTGCTTACGTGTCGGATCGGTTGTGAGGTTGGACTATATTTTTACGAGCGAGCGGAGCGAGCGAGCAACGATTACAATTTCCAAGCTATACATATATCTTATATTGTTCTGCATATGTTTCCTATTATTACCTAATTTTGTCTGCGATTTCGGACCTCACGTTGCACTGTACTGTGTGAAAATATTACTAGTTATGTAAAACTATTGATAAACTGTAAACTTTTGTCAGTACGCAATTCGATATAGACTTCCGACTCCTCGGGCTGGTGCGAATATTTCAATGACCCTATGTGCCAAACCGATGGTTTGTGACACACCTTTACGCGTGCCTCGCTCGCTGCGCTCGCTCGAAAACTATAGCCTAACCTAAAACCAATCCCTCTTGCTTTCGTTATCCGAGAAGGAGGCGACTAATTTCAAATTTGCGAACGTGTCGGATCGGCTGTGAGGTTGGACTAGAGTTTTACAAGCGAACGGTGCGAGCGAGCAACGATTACAATTTCCAAGCTATACATATATCTTATATTGTTCTGCATATATTTCCTATTATTACCTAATTTTGTCTGCGATTTCGGTCCTCACGTTGCACTGTACTGTGTGAAAATATTACTATTAATGTAAAACTATTGATAAACTGTAAACTTTTGTCTGTACGCAATTCGATAAAGACTTCCGACTCCTCGGGCTGGTGCGAATATTTCAATGTCCCTATGTGCCAAACCGTTGGTTCGTGACACACCTTTAGGCGACGCACGCTCGCTGCGCTCGCTCCAAAACTATAGCGTAACCTAAAACCAATCACTCTTGCGTTCGTTATCCGAGAAGAAGAGGCCTAATTTCAAATTTGCTTACGTGTCGGACTGATTGTGAGGTTGGACTAGATTTTTACGAGCGAGCGGAGGGAGCGAGCAACGATTACAATTTCCAAGCTATACATATATCTTATATTGTTCTGCATATATTTCCTACTATTACCTAATTTTGTCTGCGATTTCAGACCTCACGTTGCACTGTACTGTGTGAAAATATTTCTATTAATGTAAAACTATTGATAAACTGTAAACTTTTGTCAGTACGCAATTCGATAAAGACTTCCGACTCCTCGGGCTGGTGCGAATATTTCAATGTCTCTATGTGCCAAACCGATGGTTTGTGACACACCTTTACGCGTGCCTCGCTCGCTGCGCTCGCTCGAAAACTATAGCTTAACCTAAAACCAATCCCTCTTGCGTTCGTTATCCGAGAAGGAGGCGACTAATTTCAAATTTGCTTACGTGTCGGACCGGTTGTGAGGTTGGACTAGATTTTTACGAGCGAGCGGAGCGAGCGAGCAACGATTACAATTTCCAAGCTATACATATATCTTATATTGTTCTGCATATAATTCCTATTATTACCTAATTTTGTCTGCGATTTCGGACCTCACGTTGCACTGTACTGTGTGAAAATATTACTATTAATGTAAAACTATTGATAAACTGTAAACATTTGTCAGTAGGCAACTCGATAAAGACTTCCGACTCCTCGGGCTGGTGCGAATATTTCAATGTCCCTATGTGCCAAACCGTTTGTTCGTGACACACCTTTAGGCGCCGGACGCTCGCTGCGCTCGCTCCAAAACTATAGCCTAACCTAAAACCAGTCACTCTTGCGTTCGTTATCCGACCAGAAGGGGCCTAATTTCAAATTTGCTTACGTGTCGGATCGGTTGTGAGGTCGGACTAGACTTTTACGAGCGAGCGGAGCGGGCGAGCAACGATTACAATTTCCAAGCTATACATATATCTTATATTGTTCTGCATATATTTCCTATTATTACCTAATTTTGTCTGCGATTTCGGACCTCACGTTGAACTGTACTGTGTGAAAATATTACTATTAATGTAAAACTATTGATAAACTGTAAACATTTGTCAGTAGGCAATTCGTTAAAGACTTCCGGCTCCTCGGGCTGGTGCGAATATTTCAATGTCTCTATGCGCCAAACCGATGGTTTGTGACACACCTTTACGCGTGCCTCGCTCGCTGCGCTCGCTCGAAAACTATAGCCTAACCTAAAACCAATCCCTCTTGCGTTCGTTATCCGAGAAGGAGGCGACTAATTTCAAATTTGCGAACGTGTCGGATCGGCTGTGAGGTTGGACTAGAGTTTTACAAGCGAGCGGAGAGAGCGAGCAACGATTACAATTTCCAAGCTATACATATATCCTATATTGTTCTGCATATATTTCCTATTATTACCTAATTTTGTCTGCGATTTCGGACCTCACGTTGCACTGTACTGTGAAAATATTACTATTAATGTAAAACTATTGATAAACTGTAAACCTTTGTCAGTACGCAATTCGATAAAGACTTCCGACTCCTCCGGCTGGTGCGAATATTTCAATGTCCCTATGTGCCAAACCGATGGTTTGTGACACACCTTTACGCGTGCCTCGCTCGCTGCGCTCGCCCGAAAACTATAGCCTAACCTAAAACCAATCCCTCTTGCGTTCGTAATCCGAGAAGGAGGCGACTAATTTCAAATTTGCGAACGTGTCGGATCGGCTGTGAGGTTGGACTAGAGTTTTACAAGCGAGCGGAGAGAGCGAGCAACGATTACAATTTCCAAGCTATACATATATCTTATATTGTTCTGCATATATTTCCTATTATTACCTAATTTTGTCTGCGATTTCGGACCTCACGTTGCACTGTACTATGTGAAAATATTACTATTAATGTAAAACTATTGATAAACTGTAAACTTTTGTCAGTACGCAATTCGATAAAGACTTCCGACTCCTCTGGCTGGTGCGAATATTTCAATGTCCCTATGCGCCAAACCGTTGGTTCCTGACACACCTTTACGCGTCGCACGCTCGCTGCGCTCGCTCGAAAACTATAGCCTAACCTAAAACCAATCCCCCTTGCGTTCGTTATCCGAGAAGGAGGCGACTAATTTCAAATTTGCGAACGTGTCGGATCGGCTGTGAGGTTGGACTAGAGTTTTACAAGCGAGCGGAGCGAGCGAGCAACGATTACAATTTCCAAGCTATACATATATCTTATATTGTTCTGCATATATTTCCTCAGGTTGCACTGTACTGTGTGAAAATATTACTATTAATGTAAAACTATTGATAAACTGTAAACTTTTGTCTGTACGCAATTCGATAAAGACTTCCGACTCCTCGGGCTGGTGCGAATATTTCAATGTCCCTATGTGCCAAACCGTTGGTTCGTGACACACCTTTAGGCGACGCACGCTCGCTGCGCTCGCTCCAAAACTATAGCCTAACCTAAAACCAATCACTCTTGCGTTCGTTATCCGAGAAGAAGAGGCCTAATTTCAAATTTGCTTACGTGTCGGACCGATTGTGAGGTTGGACTAGATTTTTACGTGCGAGCGGAGGGAGCGAGCAACGATTACAATTTCCAAGCTATACATATATCTTATATTGTCCTGCATATATTTCCTGTTATTACATAATTTTGTCAGCGATTTCGGACCTCACGTTGCACTGTACTGTGTGAAAATATTTCTATTAATGTAAAACTATTGATAAACTGTAAACTTTTGTCAGTAGGCAATTCGATAAAGACTTCCGACTCCTCGGGCTGGTGCGAATATTTCAATGTCTCTATGCGCCAAACCGATGGTTTGTGACACACCTTTACGCGTGCCTCGCTCGCTGCGCTCGCTCGAAAACTATAGCCTAACCTAAAACCAATCCCTCTTGCGTTCGTTATCCGAGAAGGAGGCGACTAATTTCAAATTTGCTTACGTGTCGGACCGGTTGTGAGGTTGGACTAGATTTTTACGAGCGAGCGGAGCGAGCGAGCAACGATTACAATTTCCAAGCTATACATATATCTTATATTGTTCTGCATATATTTCCTATTATTACCTAATTTTGTCTGCGATTTCGGACCTCACGTTGCACTGTACTGTGTGAAAATATTACTATTAATGTAAAACTATTGATAAACTGTAAACATTTGTCAGTAGGCAACTCGATAAAGACTTCCGACTCCTCGGGCTGGTGCGAATATTTCAATGTCCCTATGTGCCAAACCGTTTGTTCGTGACACACCTTTAGGCGCCGGACGCTCGCTGCGCTCGCTCCAAAACTATAGCCTAACCTAAAACCAGTCACTCTTGCGTTCGTTATCCGAGCAGAAGGGGCCTAATTTCAAATTTGCTTACGTGTCGGATCGGTTGTGAGGTCGGACTAGACTTTTACGAACGAGCGGAGCGGGCGAGCAACGATTACAATTTCCAAGCTATACATATATCTTATATTGTTCTGCATATATTTCCTATTATTACCTAATTTTGTCTGCGATTTCGGACCTCACGTTGCACTGTACTATGTGAAAATATTACTATTAATGTAAAACTATTGATAAACTGTAAACTTTTGTCAGTAGGCAACTCAATAGAGACATCCGACTCCTCGAGCTGGTGCGAATATTTCAATGTCTCTATGTGCCAAACCGATGGTTTGTGACACACCTTTACGCGTGCCTCGCTCGCTGCGCTCGCTCGAAAACTATAGCTTAACCTAAAACCAATCCCTCTTGCGTTCGTTATCCGAGAAGGAGGCGACTAATTTCAAATTTGCTTACGTGTCGGACCGGTTGTGAGGTTGGACTAGATTTTTACGAGCGAGCGGAGCGAGCGAGCAACGATTACAATTTCCAAGCTATACATATATCTTATATTGTTCTGCATATATTTCCTATTATTACCTAATTTTGTCTGCGATTTCGGACCTCACGTTGCACTGTACTGTGTGAAAATATTACTATTAATGTAAAACTATTGATAAACTGTAAACATTTGTCAGTAGGCAACTCGATAAAGACTTCCGACTCCTCGGGCTGGTGCGAATATTTCAATGTCCCTATGTGCCAAACCGTTTGTTCGTGACACACCTTTAGGCGCCGGACGCTCGCTGCGCTCGCTCCAAAACTATAGCCTAACCTAAAACCAGTCACTCTTGCGTTCGATATCCGACCAGAAGGGGCCTAATTTCAAATTTGCTTACGTGTCGGATCGGTTGTGAGGTCGGACTAGACTTTTACGAGCGAGCGGAGCGGGCGAGCAACGATTACAATTTCCAAGCTATACATATATCCTATATTGTTCTGCATATATTTCCTATTATTACCTAATTTTGTCTGCGATTTCGGACCTCACGTTGCACTGTACTGTGTGAAAATATTACTATTAATGTAAAACTATTGATAAACTGTAAACCTTTGTCAGTACGCAATTCGATAAAGACTTCCGACTCCTCCGGCTGGTGCGAATATTTCAATGTCCCTATGTGCCGAACCGTTGGTTCGTGACACACCTTTAGGCGTTGCACGCTCGCTGCGCTCGCTCCAAAACTATAGCCTAACCTAAAACCAATCACTCTTGCGTTCGTTATCCGAGAAGAAGAGGCCTAATTTCAAATTTGCTTACGTGTCGGATCGGTTGTGAGGTTGGACTATATTTTTACGAGCGAGCGGAGCGAGCGAGCAACGATTACAATTTCCAAGCTATACATATATCTTATATTGTTCTGCATATGTTTCCTATTATTACCTAATTTTGTCTGCGATTTCGGACCTCACGTTGCACTGTACTGTGTGAAAATATTACTAGTTATGTAAAACTATTGATAAACTGTAAACTTTTGTCAGTACGCAATTCGATATAGACTTCCGACTCCTCGGGCTGGTGCGAATATTTCAATGACCCTATGTGCCAAACCGATGGTTTGTGACACACCTTTACGCGTGCCTCGCTCGCTGCGCTCGCTCGAAAACTATAGCCTAACCTAAAACCAATCCCTCTTGCTTTCGTTATCCGAGAAGGAGGCGACTAATTTCAAATTTGCGAACGTGTCGGATCGGCTGTGAGGTTGGACTAGAGTTTTACAAGCGAACGGTGCGAGCGAGCAACGATTACAATTTCCAAGCTATACATATATCTTATATTGTTCTGCATATATTTCCTATTATTACCTAATTTTGTCTGCGATTTCGGTCCTCACGTTGCACTGTACTGTGTGAAAATATTACTATTAATGTAAAACTATTGATAAACTGTAAACTTTTGTCTGTACGCAATTCGATAAAGACTTCCGACTCCTCGGGCTGGTGCGAATATTTCAATGTCCCTATGTGCCAAACCGTTGGTTCGTGACACACCTTTAGGCGACGCACGCTCGCTGCGCTCGCTCCAAAACTATAGCGTAACCTAAAACCAATCACTCTTGCGTTCGTTATCCGAGAAGAAGAGGCCTAATTTCAAATTTGCTTACGTGTCGGACTGATTGTGAGGTTGGACTAGATTTTCACGAGCGAGCGGAGGGAGCGAGCAACGATTACAATTTCCAAGCTATACATATATCTTATATTGTTCTGCATATATTTCCTACTATTACCTAATTTTGTCTGCGATTTCAGACCTCACGTTGCACTGTACTGTGTGAAAATATTTCTATTAATGTAAAACTATTGATAAACTGTAAACTTTTGTCAGTACGCAATTCGATAAAGACTTCCGACTCCTCGGGCTGGTGCGAATATTTCAATGTCTCTATGTGCCAAACCGATGGTTTGTGACACACCTTTACGCGTGCCTCGCTCGCTGCGCTCGCTCGAAAACTATAGCTTAACCTAAAACCAATCCCTCTTGCGTTCGTTATCCGAGAAGGAGGCGACTAATTTCAAATTTGCTTACGTGTCGGACCGGTTGTGAGGTTGGACTAGATTTTTACGAGCGAGCGGAGCGAGCGAGCAACGATTACAATTTCCAAGCTATACATATATCTTATATTGTTCTGCATATATTTCCTATTATTACCTAATTTTGTCTGCGATTTCGGACCTCACGTTGCACTGTACTGTGTGAAAATATTACTATTAATGTAAAACTATTGATAAACTGTAAACATTTGTCAGTAGGCAACTCGATAAAGACTTCCGACTCCTCGGGCTGGTGCGAATATTTCAATGTCCCTATGTGCCAAACCGTTTGTTCGTGACACACCTTTAGGCGCCGGACGCTCGCTGCGCTCGCTCCAAAACTATAGCCTAACCTAAAACCAGTCACTCTTGCGTTCGTTATCCGACCAGAAGGGGCCTAATTTCAAATTTGCTTACGTGTCGGATCGGTTGTGAGGTCGGACTAGACTTTTACGAGCGAGCGGAGCGGGCGAGCAACGATTACAATTTCCAAGCTATACATATATCTTATATTGTTCTGCATATATTTCCTATTATTACCTAATTTTGTCTGCGATTTCGGACCTCACGTTGCACTGTACTGTGTGAAAATATTACTATTAATGTAAAACTATTGATAAACTGTAAACATTTGTCAGTAGGCAATTCGTTAAAGACTTCCGGCTCCTCGGGCTGGTGCGAATATTTCAATGTCTCTATGCGCCAAACCGATGGTTTGTGACACACCTTTACGCGTGCCTCGCTCGCTGCGCTCGCTCGAAAACTATAGCCTAACCTAAAACCAATCCCTCTTGCGTTCGTTATCCGAGAAGGAGGCGACTAATTTCAAATTTGCGAACGTGTCGGATCGGATGTGAGGTTGGACTAGAGTTTTACAAGCGAGCGGAGAGAGCGAGCAACGATTACAATTTCCAAGCTATACATATATCCTATATTGTTCTGCATATATTTCCTATTATTACCTAATTTTGTCTGCGATTTCGGACCTCACGTTGCACTGTACTGTGTGAAAATATTACTATTAATGTAAAACTATTGATAAACTGTAAACCTTTGTCAGTACGCAATTCGATAAAGACTTCCGACTCCTCCGGCTGGTGCGAATATTTCAATGTCCCTATGTGCCAAACCGATGGTTTGTGACACACCTTTACGCGTGCCTCGCTCGCTGCGCTCGCCCGAAAACTATAGCCTAACCTAAAACCAATCCCTCTTGCGTTCGTAATCCGAGAAGGAGGCGACTAATTTCAAATTTGCGAACGTGTCGGATCGGCTGTGAGGTTGGACTAGAGTTTTACAAGCGAGCGGAGAGAGCGAGCAACGATTACAATTTCCAAGCTATACATATATCTTATATTGTTCTGCATATATTTCCTATTATTACCTAATTTTGTCTGCGATTTCGGACCTCACGTTGCACTGTACTCTGTGAAAATATTACTATTAATGTAAAACTATTGATAAACTGTAAACTTTTGTCAGTACGCAATTCGATAAAGACTTCCGACTCCTCTGGCTGGTGCGAATATTTCAATGTCCCTATGCGCCAAACCGTTGGTTCCTGACACACCTTTACGCGTCGCACGCTCGCTGCGCTCGCTCGAAAACTATAGCCTAACCTAAAACCAATCCCCCTTGCGTTCGTTATCCGAGAAGGAGGCGACTAATTTCAAATTTGCGAACGTGTCGGATCGGCTGTGAGGTTGGACTAGAGTTTTACAAGCGAGCGGAGCGAGCGAGCAACGATTACAATTTCCAAGCTATACATATATCTTATATTGTTCTGCATATATTTCCTCAGGTTGCACTGTACTGTGTGAAAATATTACTATTAATGTAAAACTATTGATAAACTGTAAACTTTTGTCTGTACGCAATTCGATAAAGACTTCCGACTCCTCGGGCTGGTGCGAATATTTCAATGTCCCTATGTGCCAAACCGTTGGTTCGTGACACACCTTTAGGCGACGCACGCTCGCTGCGCTCGCTCCAAAACTATAGCCTAACCTAAAACCAATCACTCTTGCGTTCGTTATCCGAGAAGAAGAGGCCTAATTTCAAATTTGCTTACGTGTCGGACCGATTGTGAGGTTGGACTAGATTTTTACGTGCGAGCGGAGGGAGCGAGCAACGATTACAATTTCCAAGCTATACATATATCTTATATTGTCCTGCATATATTTCCTGTTATTACATAATTTTGTCAGCGATTTCGGACCTCACGTTGCACTGTACTGTGTGAAAATATTTCTATTAATGTAAAACTATTGATAAACTGTAAACTTTTGTCAGTAGGCAATTCGATAAAGACTTCCGACTCCTCGGGCTGGTGCGAATATTTCAATGTCTCTATGCGCCAAACCGATGGTTTGTGACACACCTTTACGCGTGCCTCGCTCGCTGCGCTCGCTCGAAAACTATAGCCTAACCTAAAACCAATCCCTCTTGCGTTCGTTATCCGAGAAGGAGGCGACTAATTTCAAATTTGCTTACGTGTCGGACCGGTTGTGAGGTTGGACTAGATTTTTACGAGCGAGCGGAGCGAGCGAGCAACGATTACAATTTCCAAGCTATACATATATCTTATATTGTTCTGCATATATTTCCTATTATTACCTAATTTTGTCTGCGATTTCGGACCTCACGTTGCACTGTACTGTGTGAAAATATTACTATTAATGTAAAACTATTGATAAACTGTAAACATTTGTCAGTAGGCAACTCGATAAAGACTTCCGACTCCTCGGGCTGGTGCGAATATTTCAATGTCCCTATGTGCCAAACCGTTTGTTCGTGACACACCATTAGGCGCCGGACGCTCGCTGCGCTCGCTCCAAAACTATAGCCTAACCTAAAACCAGTCACTCTTGCGTTCGTTATCCGAGCAGAAGGGGCCTAATTTCAAATTTGCTTACGTGTCGGATCGGTTGTGAGGTCGGACTAGACTTTTACGAACGAGCGGAGCGGGCGAGCAACGATTACAATTTCCAAGCTATACATATATCTTATATTGTTCTGCATATATTTCCTATTATTACCTAATTTTGTCTGCGATTTCGGACCTCACGTTGCACTGTACTATGTGAAAATATTACTATTAATGTAAAACTATTGATAAACTGTAAACATTTGTCAGTACGCAATTCGATAAAGACTTCCGACTCCTCGGGCTGGTGCGAATATTTCAATGACCCTATGTGCCAAACCGATGGTTTGTGACACACCTTTACGCGTGCCTCGCTCGCTGCGCTCGCTCGAAAACTATAGCCTAACCTAAAACCAATCCCTCTTGCGTTCGTTATCCGAGAAGGAGGCGACTAATTTCAAATTTGCGAACGTGTCGGATCGGCTGTGAGGTTGGACTAGAGTTTTACAAGCGAGCGGAGAGAGCGAGCAACGATTACAATTTCCAAGCTATACATATATCCTATATTGTTCTGCATATATTTCCTATTATTACCTAATTTTGTCTGCGATTTCGGACCTCACGTTGCACTGTACTGTGTGAAAATATTACTATTAATGTAAAACTATTGATAAACTGTAAACCTTTGTCAGTACGCAATTCGATAAAGACTTCCGACTCCTCCGGCTGGTGCGAATATTTCAATGACCCTATGTGCCAAACCGATGGTTTGTGACACACCTTTACGCGTGCCTCGCTCGCTGCGCTCGCCCGAAAACTATAGCCTAACCTAAAACCAATCCCGCTTGCGTTCGTTATCCGAGAAGGAGGCGACTAATTTCAAATTTGCGAACGTGTCGGATCGGCTGTGAGGTTGGACTAGAGTTTTACAAGCGAGCGGAGAGAGCGAGCAACGATTACAATTTCCAAGCTATACATATATCTTATATTGTTCTGCATATATTTCCTATTATTACCTAACTTTGTCTGCGATTTCGGACCTCACGTTGCACTGTACTGTGTGAAAATATTACTATTAATGTAAAACTATTGATAAACTGTAAACTTTTGTCTGTACGCAATTCGATAAAGACTTCCGACTCCTCGGGCTGGTGCGAATATTTCAATGTCCCTATGTGCCAAACCGTTGGTTCGTGACACACCTTTAGGCGACGCACGCTCGCTGCGCTCGCTCCAAAACTATAGCCTAACCTAAAACCAATCACTCTTGCGTTCGTTATCCGAGAAGAAGAGGCCTAATTTCAAATTTGCTTACGTGTCGGACTGATTGTGAGGTTGGACTAGATTTTTACGAGCGAGCGGAGGGAGCGAGCAACGATTACAATTTCCAAGCTATACATATATCTTATATTGTTCTGCATATATTTCCTACTATTACCTAATTTTGTCTGCGATTTCGGACCTCACGTTGCACTGTAATGTGTGAACATATTACTATTAATGTAAAACTATTGATAAACTGTAAACTTTTGTCAGTAGGCAATTCGATAAAGACTTCCGACTCCTCGGGCTGGTGCGAATATTTCAATGTCTCTATGCGCCAAACCGATGGTTTGTGACACACCTTTACGCGTGCCTCGCTCGCTGCGCTCGCTCGAAAACTATAGCCTAACCTAAAACCAATCCCTCTTGCGTTCGTTATCCGAGAAGGAGGCGACTAATTTCAAATTTGCTTACGTGTCGGACCGGTTGTGAGGTTGGACTAGATTTTTACGAGCGAGCGGAGCGAGCGAGCAACGATTACAATTTCCAAGCTATACATATATCTTATATTGTTCTGCATATATTTCCTATTATTACCTAATTTTGTCTGCGATTTCGGACCTCACGTTGCACTGTACTGTGTGAAAATATTACTATTAATGTAAAACTATTGATAAACTGTAAACATTTGTCAGTAGGCAACTCGATAAAGACTTCCGACTCCTCGGGCTGGTGCGAATATTTCAATGTCCCTATGTGCCAAACCGTTTGTTCGTGACACACCTTTAGGCGCCGGACGCTCGCTGCGCTCGCTCCAAAACTATAGCCTAACCTAAAACCAGTCACTCTTGCGTTCGTTATCCGAGCAGAAGGGGCCTAATTTCAAATTTGCTTACGTGTCGGATCGGTTGTGAGGTCGGACTAGACTTTTACGAACGAGCGGAGCGGGCGAGCAACGATTACAATTTCCAAGCTATACATATATCTTATATTGTTCTGCATATATTTCCTATTATTACCTAATTTTGTCTGCGATTTCGGACCTCACCTTGCACTGTACTATGTGAAAATATTACTATTAATGTAAAACTATTGATAAACTGTAAACATTTGTCAGTACGCAATTCGATAAAGGCTTCCGACTCCTCGGGCTGGTGCGAATATTTCAATGACCCTATGTGCCAAACCGATGGTTTGTGACACACCTTTACGCGTGCCTCGCTCGCTGCGCTCGCTCGAAAACTATAGCCTAACCTAAAACCAATCCCTCTTGCGTTCGTTATCCGAGAAGGAGGCGACTAATTTCAAATTTGCGAACGTGTCGGATCGGCTGTGAGGTTGGACTAGAGTTTTACAAGCGAGCGGAGAGAGCGAGCAACGATTACAATTTCCAAGCTATACATATATCCTATATTGTTCTGCATATATTTCCTATTATTACCTAATTTTGTCTGCGATTTCGGACCTCACGTTGCACTGTACTGTGTGAAAATATTACTATTAATGTAAAACTATTGATAAACTGTAAACCTTTGTCAGTACGCAATTCGATAAAGACTTCCGACTCCTCCGGCTGGTGCGAATATTTCAATGACCCTATGTGCCAAACCGATGGTTTGTGACACACCTTTACGCGTGCCTCGCTCGCTGCGCTCGCCCGAAAACTATAGCCTAACCTAAAACCAATCCCTCTTGCGTTCGTTATCCGAGAAGGAGGCGACTAATTTCAAATTTGCGAACGTGTCGGATCGGCTGTGAGGTTGGACTAGAGTTTTACAAGCGAGCGGAGAGAGCGAGCAACGATTACAATTTCCAAGCTATACATATATCTTATATTGTTCTGCATATATTTCCTATTATTACCTAACTTTGTCTGCGATTTCGGACCTCACGTTGCACTGTACTGTGTGAAAATATTACTATTAATGTAAAACTATTGATAAACTGTAAACTTTTGTCTGTACGCAATTCGATAAAGACTTCCGACTCCTCGGGCTGGTGCGAATATTTCAATGTCCCTATGTGCCAAACCGTTGGTTCGTGACACACCTTTAGGCGACGGACGCTCGCTGCGCTCGCTCCAAAACTATAGCCTAACCTAAAACCAATCACTCTTGCGTTCGTTATCCGAGAAGAAGAGGCCTAATTTCAAATTTGCTTACGTGTCGGACTGATTGTGAGGTTGGACTAGATTTTTACGAGCGAGCGGAGGGAGCGAGCAACGATTACAATTTCCAAGCTATACATATATCTTATATTGTTCTGCATATATTTCCTACTATTACCTAATTTTGTCTGCGATTTCGGACCTCACGTTGCACTGTAATGTGTGAACATATTACTATTAATATACAACTATTGATAAGCTGTAAACTGTTGTCAGTAGGCAACTCGATAAAGACTTCCGACTCCTCGGGCTGGTGCGAATATTTCAATGTCCCTATGTGCCGAACCGTTGGTTCGAGACACACCTTTAGGCGTCGCACGCTCGCTGCGCTCGCTCCAAAACTATAGCCTAACCTAAAACCAATCACTCTTGCGTTCGTTATCCGAGAAGAAGAGGCCTAATTTCAAATTTGCTTACGTGTCGGATCGGTTGTGAGGTTGGACTATATTTTTACGAGCGAGCGGAGCGAGCGAGCAACGATTACAATTTCCAAGCTATACATATATCTTATATTGTTCTGCATATATTTCCTATTATTACCTAATTTTGTCTGCGATTTCGGACCTCACGTTGCACTGTACTGTGTGAAAATATTACTAGTTATGTAAAACTATTGATAAACTGTAAACTTTTGTCAGTACGCAATTCGATAAAGACTTCCGACTCCTCGGGCTGGTGCGAATATTTCAATGTCCCTATGTGCCAAAACGTTGGTTCGTGACACACCTTTAGGAGTCGCACGCTCGCTGCGCTCGCTCGGAAGCTATAGCCTAACCTAAAACCAAACCCTCTTCCGTTCGATATCCGAGAAGGAGGCGACTAATTTCAAATTTGCGAACGTGTCGGATCGGTTGTGAGGTTGGACTAGATTTTTACGAGCGAGAGGAGCGAGCGAGCAGCGATTACAATTTCCAAGCTATATATATACCATATATTGTCCTGCATATATTTCCTGTTATTACATAATTTTGTCAGCGATTTCGGACCTCACGTTGCACTGTACTGTGTGAAAATATTACTAGTTATGTAAAACTATTGATCAACTGGAAACTTTTGTAAGTAGGCAATTCGATAAAGACTTCCGACTCCTTGGGCTGGTGCGAATATTTCAATGTCCCTATGTGCCAAACCGTTGGTTCGTGACACACCTTTAGGCGACGCACGCTCGCTGCGCTCGCTCCAAAACTATAGCCTAACCTAAAACCAATCACTCTTGCGTTCGTTATCCGAGAAGAAGAGGCCTAATTTCAAATTTGCTTACGTGTCGGACCGATTGTGAGGTTGGACTAGATTTTTACGAGCGAGCGGAGCGAGCGAGCAACGATTACAATTTCGAAGCTATACATATATCTTATATTGTTCTGCATATATTTCCTATTATTACCTAATTTTGTCTCCGATTTCGGACCTCACGTTGCACTGTAATGTGTGAACATATTACTATTAATGTACAACTATTGATAAACTGTAAACTGTTGTCAGTAGGCAACTCGATAAAGACTTCCGACTCCTCGGGCTGGTGCGAATATTTCAGTGTCCCTATGTGCCGAACCGTTGGTTCGTGACACACCTTTAGGCGTCGCACGCTCGCCGCGCTCGCTCCAAAACTATAGCCTAACCTAAAAACAATCACTCTTGCGTTCGTGATCCGAGAAGAAGAGGCCCAATTTCAAATTTGCTTACGTGTCGGACCGGTTGTGAGGTTGGACTAGATTTTTACGAGCGAGCGGAGCGAGCGAGCAACGATTACAATTTCCAAGCTATACATATATCTTATATTGTTCTGCATATATTTCCTATTATTACCTAATTTTATCTGCGATTTCGGACGTCACGTTGCACTCTACTGTGTGAAAATATTACTATTAATTTAAAACTATTGATAAACTGTAAACTTTTGTCAGTAGGCAACTCGATAAAGACTTCCGACTTCTCGGGCTGGTGCGAATATTTCAATGTCCCTATGTGCCAATCCGTTGGTTCGTGACACACCTTTAGGAGTCGCACGCTCTCTGCGGTCGCTCGGAAACTATAGCCTAACCTAAAACCAAGCCCTCTTGCGTTCGTTATCCGAGAAGGAGGCGACTAATTTCAAGTTTGCTTACGTGTCGGATCGGTTGTGAGGTTGGACTAGATTTTTACGAACGAGCGGAGCGAGCGAGCAACGATTACAATTTCCAAGCTATATATATACCATATATTGTCCTGCATATATTTCCTGTTATTACATAATTTTGTCAGCGATTTCGGACCTCACGCGGCACTGTACTGTGTGAAAATATTACTATTAATGTAAAACTATTGATAAACTGTAAACTTTTGTCAGTACACAATTCGATAAAGACTTCCGACTCCTCTGGCTGGTGCGAATATTTCAATGTCCGTATGTGCCAAACCGTTGGTTCCTGACACACCTTTACGCGTCGCACGCTCGCTGCGCTCGCTCGAAAACTATAGCCTAACCTAAAACCAATCACTCTTGCGTTCGTTATCCGAGCAGGAGGCGACTAATTTCAAATTTGCGAACGTGTCGGATCGGCTGTGAAGTTGGACTAGAGTTTTACAAGCGAGCGGAGCGAGCGAGCAACGATTACAATTTCCAAGCTATACATATATCTTATATTGTTCTGCATATATTTCCTATTATTACCTAATTTTGTCTGCAATTTCGGTCCTCACGTTGCACTGTACTGTGTGAAAATATTACTATTAATGTAAAACTATTGGTAAACTGTAAACTTTTGTCAGTACGCAATTCGATAAAGACTTCCGACTCCTCGGGCTGGTGCGAATATTTCAATGTCCCTATGTGCCAAACCGATGGTTTGTGATACACCTTTACGCGTGCCTCGCTCGCTGCGCTCGCTCGAAAACTATAGCCTAACCTAAAACCAATCACTCTTGCGTTCATGATCCGAGAGGAAGGGGCCTAATTTCAAATTTGCTTACGTGTCGGATCGGTTGTGAGGTTGGACTAGATTTTTACGAGCGAGCGGAGCGAGCGAGCAACGATTACAATTTCCAAGCTATACATATATCTTATATTGTTCTGCATATATTTCCTATTATTACCTAATTTTGTCTGCGATTTCTGACCTCACGTTACACAATACTGTGTGAAAATATTTCTATTAATGTAAAACTATTGATAAACTGTAAACTTTCGTCAGTAGGCAACTCGATAGAGACATCCGACTCCTCGGGCTGGTGCGAATATTTCAATGTCCCTATGTGCCAAACCGATGGTTTGTGGCACACCTTTACGCGTGCCTCGCTCGCTGCGCTCGCTCGAAAACTATAGCCTAACCTAAAACCAATCCCTCTTGCGTTCGATATCCGAGAAGGAGGCAACTAATTTCAAATTTGCGAACGTGTCGGATCGGCTGTGAGGTTGGACTAGAGTTTTACAAGCGAGCGGAGCGAGCGAGCAACGATTACAATTTCCAAGCTATACATATATCTTATATTGTTCTGCATATATTTCCTATTATTACCTAATTTTGTCTGCGATTTCGGACCTCACGTTGCACTGTACTGTGTGAAAATATTACTATTAATGTAAAACTATTGGTAAACTGTAAACTTTTGTCAGTACGCAATTCGATAAAGACTTCCGACTCCTCGGGCTGGTGCGAATATTTCAATGTCCCTATGTGCCAAACCGATGGTTTGTGATACACCTTTACGCGTGCCTCGCTCGCTGCGCTCGCTCGAAAACTATAGCCTAACCTAAAACCAATCACTCTTGCGTTCATGATCCGAGAAGAAGGGGCCTAATTTCAAATTTGCTTACGTGTCGGATCGGTTGTGAGGTTGGACTAGATTTTTACGAGCGAGCGGAGCGAGCGAGCAACGATTACAATTTCCAAGCTATATATATACCATATATTGTCCTGTATATATTTCCTGTTAATACATAATTTTGTCGGCGATTTCGGACCTCACGTTGTACTGTACTGTGTGAAAATATTACTAGTTATGTAAAACTATTGATCAACTGGAAACTATTCTCAGTAGGCAATTCGATAAAGACTTCCGGCTCCTCGGGCTGGTGCGAATATTTCAATGTCTCTATGTGCCAAACCGATGGTTTGTGACACACCTTTACGCGTGCCTCGCTCGCTGCGCTCGCTCGAAAACTATAGCCTAACCTAAAACCAATCACTCTTGCGTTCGTTATCCGAGAAGGAGGCGACTAATTTCAAATTTGCTAACGTGTCGGATCGGCTGTGAGGTTGGTGTAGAGCTTTACAAGCGATCGGAGAGAGAGAGCAACTATTACAATTTCCAAGCTATACATATATCTTATATTGTTCTGCATATATTTCCTATTATTACCTAATTTTGTCTGCGATTTCGGACCTCACGTTGCACTGCACTATGTGAAAATATTACTATTAATGTAAAACTATTGATAAACTCTAAACTTTTGTCAGTACGCAATTCGATAAAGACTTCCGACTCCTCGGGCTGGTGCGAATATTTCAATGACCCTATGTGCCAAACCGATGGTTTGTGACACACCTTTACGCGTGCCTCGCTCGCTGCGCTCGCTCGGAAACTATAGGCTAACCTAAAACCAATCCCTCTTGCTTTCGTTATCCGAGAAGGAGGCGACTAATTTCAAATTTGCGAACGTGTCGGATCGGCTGTGAGGTTGGACTAGAGTTTTACAAGCGAACGGAGCGAGCGAGCAACGATTACAATTTCCAAGCTATACATATATCTTATATTGTTCTGCATATATTTCCTATTATTACCTAATTTTGTCTGCGATTTCGGTCCTCACGTTGCACTGTACTGTGTGAAAATATTACTATTAATGTAAAACTATTGATAAACTGTAAACTTTTGTCTGTACGCAATTCGATAAAGACTTCCGACTCCTCGGGCTGGTGCGAATATTTCAATGTCCCTATGTGCCAAACCGTTGGTTCGTGACACACCTTTAGGCGACGCACGCTCGCTGCCCTCGCTCCAAAACTATAGCCTAACCTAAAACCAATCACTCTTGCGTTCGTTATCCGAGAAGAAGTGGCCTAATTTCAAATTTGCTTACGTGTCGGACTGATTGTGAGGTTGGACTAGATTTTTACGAGCGAGCGGAGGGAGCGAGCAACGATTACAATTTCCAAGCTATACATATATCTTATATTGTTCTGCATATATTTCCTACTATTACCTAATTTTGTCTGCGATTTCGGACCTCACGTTGCACTGTAATGTGTGAACATATTACTATTAATGTACAACTATTGATAAGCTGTAAACTGTTGTCAGTAGGCAACTCGATAAAGACTTCCGACTCCTCGGGCTGGTGCGAATATTTCAATGTCCCTATGTGCCGAACCGTTGGTTCGTGACACACCTTTAGGCGACGCACGCTCGCTGCGCTCGCTCCAAAACTATAGCCTAACCTAAAACCAATCACTCTTGCGTTCGTTATCCGAGAAGAAGAGGCCTAATTTCAAATTTGCTTACGTGTCGGACTGATTGTGAGGTTGGACTAGATTTTTACGAGCGAGCGGAGCGAGCGAGCAACGATTACAATTTCCAAGCTATACATATATCTTATATTGTTCTGCATATATTTCCTACTATTACCTAATTTTGTCTGCGATTTCGGACCTCACGTTGTACTGTACTGTGTGAAAATATTACTAGTTATGTAAAACTATTGATCAACTGGAAACTATTCTCAGTAGGCAATTCGATAAAGACTTCCGGCTCCTCGGGCTGGTGCGAATATTTCAATGTCTCTATGTGCCAAACCGATGGTTTGTGACACACCTTTACGCGTGCCTCGCTCGCTGCGCTCGCTCGAAAACTATAGCCTAACCTAAAACCAATCACTCTTGCGTTCGTTATCCGAGAAGGAGGCGACTAATTTCAAATTTGCTAACGTGTCGGATCGGCTGTGAGGTTGGAGTAGAGCTTTACAAGCGATCGGAGAGAGAGAGCAACTATTACAATTTCCAAGCTATACATATATCTTATATTGTTCTGCATATATTTCCTATTATTACCTAATTTTGTCTGCGATTTCGGACCTCACGTTGCACTGCACTATGTGGAAATATTACTATTAATGTAAAACTATTGATAAACTGTAAACTTTTGTCAGTACGCAATTCGATAAAGACTTCCGACTCCTCGGGCTGGTGCGAATATTTCAATGACCCTATGTGCCAAACCGATGGTTTGTGACACACCTTTACCCGTGCCTCGCTCGCTGCGCTCGCTCGAAAACTATAGCCTAACCTAAAACCAATCCCTCTTGCGTTCGTTATCCGAGAAGGAGGCAACTAATTTCAAATTTGCGAACGTGTCGGATCGGCTGTGAGGTTGGACTATATTTTTACGAGCGAGCGGAGCGAGCGAGCAACGATTACAATTTCCAAGCTATACATATATCTTATATTGTTCTGCATATATTTCCTATTATTACCTAATTTTGTCTGCGATTTCGGACCTCACGTTGCACTGTACAGTGTGAAAATATTACTATTAATGTAAAACTATTGATAAACTGTAAACTTTTGTCAGTACGCAATTCGATAAAGACTTCCGACTCCTCGGGCTGGTGCGAATATTTCAATGTCCCTATGTGCCAAACCGATGGTTTGTGACACACCTTTAGGCGTCGCACGCTCGCTGCGCTCGCTCCAAAACTATAGCCTAACCTAAAACCAATCACTCTTGCGTTCGTTATCCGACAAGAAGAGGCCTAATTTCAAATTTGCTTACGTGTCGGATCGGTTGTGAGGTTGGACTAGAGTTTTACAAGCGAGCGGAGCGAGCGAGCAACGATTACAATTTCCAAGCTATACCTATATCTTATATTGTTCTGCATATATTTCCTATTATTACCTAATTTTATCTGCGATTTCGGTCCTCACGTTGCACTGTACAGTGTGAAAATATTACTATTAATGTAAAACTATTGATAAACTGTAAACTTTTGTCTGTACGCAATTCGATAAAGACTTCCGACTCCTCGGGCTGGTGCGAACATTTCAATGTCCCTATGTGCCAAACCGTTGGTTCGTGACACACCTTTAGGCGACGCACGCTCGCTGCGCTCGCTCCAAAACTATAGCCTAACCTAAAACCAATCACTCTTGCGTTCGTTATCCGAAAAAGAGGCGACTAATTTCAAATTTGCGAACGTGTCGGATCGGCTGTGAAGTTGGACTAGAGTTTTACAAGCGAGCGGAGCGAGCGAGCAACGATTACAATTTCCAAGCTATACATATATCTTATATTGTTCTGCATATATTTCCTATTATTACCTAATTTTGTCTGCGATTTCGGTCCTCACGTTGCACTGTACTGTGTGGAAATATTACTATTAATGTAAAACTATTGATAAACTGTAAACTTTTGTCAGTACGCAATTCGATAAAGACATCCGACTCCTCGGGCTGGTGCGAATATTTCAATGTCCCTATGCGCCGAACCGTTGGTTCGTGACACACCTTTAGGCGTTGCACGCTCGCTGCGCTCGCTCCAAAACTATAGCCTAACCTAAAACCAATCACTCTTGCGTTCGTTATCCGAGAAGAAGAGGCCTAATTTCAAATTTGCTTACGTGTCGGATCGGTTGTGAGGTTGGACTATATTTTTACGAGCGAGCGGAGCGAGCGAGCAACGATTACAATTTCCAAGCTATACATATATCTTATATTGTTCTGCATATATTTCCTATTATTACCTAATTTTGTCTGCGATTTCGGACCTCACGTTGCACTGTACTGTGTGAAAATATTACTAGTTATGTAAAACTATTGATAAACTGTAAACTTTTGTCAGTACGCAATTCGATAAAGACTTCCGACTCCTCGGGCTGGTGCGAATATTTCAATGACCCTATGTGCCAAACCGATGGTTTGTGACACACCTTTACGCGTGCCTCGCTCGCTGCGCTCGCTCGAAAACTATAGCCTAACCTAAAACCAATCCCTCTTGCTTTCGTTATCCGAGAAGGAGGCGACTAATTTCAAATTTGCGAACGTGTCGGATCGGCTGTGAGGTTGGACTAGAGTTTTACAAGCGAACGGAGCGAGCGAGCAACGATTACAATTTCCAAGCTATACATATATCTTATATTGTTCTGCATATATTTCCTATTATTACCTAATTTTGTCTGCGATTTCGGTCCTCACGTTGCACTGTACTGTGTGAAAATATTACTATTAATGTAAAACTATTGATAAACTGTAAACTTTTGTCTGTACGCAATTCGATAAAGACTTCCGACTCCTCGGGCTGGTGCGAATATTTCAATGTCCCTATGTGCCAAACCGTTGGTTCGTGACACACCTTTAGGCGACGCACGCTCGCTGCCCTCGCTCCAAAACTATAGCCTAACCTAAAACCAATCACTCTTGCGTTCGTTATCCGAGAAGAAGTGGCCTAATTTCAAATTTGCTTACGTGTCGGACTGATTGTGAGGTTGGACTAGATTTTTACGAGCGAGCGGAGGGAGCGAGCAACGATTACAATTTCCAAGCTATACATATATCTTATATTGTTCCGCATATATTTCCTACTATTACCTAATTTTGTCTGCGATTTCGGACCTCACGTTGCACTGTAATGTGTGAACATATTACTATTAATGTACAACTATTGATAAGCTGTAAACTGTTGTCAGTAGGCAACTCGATAAAGACTTCCGACTCCTCGGGCTGGTGCGAATATTTCAATGTCCCTATGTGCCGAACCGTTGGTTCGTGACACACCTTTAGGCGACGCACGCTCGCTGCGCTCGCTCCAAAACTATAGCCTAACCTAAAACCAATCACTCTTGCGTTCGTTATCCGAGAAGAAGAGGCCTAATTTCAAATTTGCTTACGTGTCGGACTGATTGTGAGGTTGGACTAGATTTTTACGAGCGAGCGGAGCGAGCGAGCAACGATTACAATTTCCAAGCTATACATATATCTTATATTGTTCTGCATATATTTCCTACTATTACCTAATTTTGTCTGCGATTTCGGACCTCACGTTGCACTGTAATGTGTGAACATATTACTATTAATGTACAACTATTGATAAGCTGTAAACTGTTGTCAGTAGGCAACTCGATAAAGACTTCCGACTCCTCGGGCTGGTGCGAATATTTCAATGTCCCTATGTGCCGAACCGTTGGTTCGAGACACACCTTTAGGCGTCGCACGCTCGCTGCGCTCGCTCCAAAACTATAGCCTAACCTAAAACCAATCACTCTTGCGTTCGTTATCCGAGAAGAAGAGGCCTAATTTCAAATTTGCTTACGTGTCGGATCGGTTGTGAGGTTGGACTATATTTTTACGAGCGAGCGGAGCGAGCGAGCAACGATTACAATTTCCAAGCTATACATATATCTTATATTGTTCTGCATATATTTCCTATTATTACCTAATTTTGTCTGCGATTTCGGACCTCACGTTGCACTGTACTGTGTGAAAATATTACTAGTTATGTAAAACTATTGATAAACTGTAAACTTTTGTCAGTACGCAATTCGATAAAGACTTCCGACTCCTCGGGCTGGTGCGAATATTTCAATGTCCCTATGTGCCAAAACGTTGGTTCGTGACACACCTTTAGGAGTCGCACGCTCGCTGCGCTCGCTCGGAAGCTATAGCCTAACCTAAAACCAAACCCTCTTGCGTTCGTTATCCGAGACGGAGGCGACTAATTTCAAATTTGCGAACGTGTCGGATCGGTTGTGAGGTTGGACTAGATTTTTACGAGCGAGGGGAGCGAGCGAGCAGCGATTACAATTTCCAAGCTATATATATACCATATATTGTCCTGCATATATTTCCTGTTATTACATAATTTTGTCAGCGATTTCGGACCTCACGTTGCACTGTACTGTGTGAAAATATTACTATTAATGTAAAACTATTGATAAACTGTAAACTTTTGTCAGTACGCAATTCGATAAAGACTTCCGACTCCTCGGGCTGGTGCGAATATTTCAATGTCCCTATGTGCCAAACCGTTGGTTCGTGACACACCTTTACGCGTCGCACGCTCGCTGCGCACGCTCGAAAACTATAGCCTAACCTAAAACCAATCCCCCTTGCGTTCGTTATCCGAGAAGGAGGCGACTAATTTCAAATTTGCGAACGTGTCGGACCGATTGTGAGGTTGGACTAGATTTTTACGAGCGAGCGGAGCGAGCGAGCAACGATTACAATTTCGAAGCTATACATATATCTTATATTGTTCTGCATATATTTCCTATTATTACCTAATTTTGTCTCCGATTTCGGACCTCACGTTGCACTGTAATGTGTGAACATATTACTATTAATGTACAACTATTGATAAACTGTAAACTGTTGTCAGTAGGCAACTCGATAAAGACTTCCGACTCCTCGGGCTGGTGCGAATATTTCAGTGTCCCTATGTGCCGAACCGTTGGTTCGTGACACACCTTTAGGCGTCGCACGCTCGCCGCGCTCGCTCCAAAACTATAGCCTAACCTAAAACCAAGCCCTCTTGCGTTCGTTATCCGAGAAGGAGGCGACTAATTTCAAGTTTGCTTACGTGTCGGATCGGTTGTGAGGTTGGACTAGATTTTTACGAACGAGCGGAGCGAGCGAGCAACGATTACAATTTCCAAGCTATATATATACCATATATTGTCCTGCATATATTTCCTGTTATTACATAATTTTGTCAGCGATTTCGGACCTCACGCGGCACTGTACTGTGTGAAAATATTTCTAGTTATGTAAAACTATTGATCAACTGGAAACTTTTGTCAGTAGGCAATTCGATAAAGACTTCCGGCTCCTCGTGCTGGTTCGAATATTTCAATGTCCCTATGTGCCAAACCGATGGTTTGTGACACACCTTTACGCGTGCCTCGCTCGCTGCGCTCGCTCGAAAACTATAGCCTATCCTAAAACCAAGCCCTCTTGCGTTCGTTATCCGAGAAGGAGGCGACAAATTTCAAATTTGCGAACGTGTCGGATCGGCTGTGAGGTTGGACTAGAGTTTTACAAGCGAGCGGAGCGAGCGAGCAACGATTACAATTTCCAAGCTATACATATATCTTATATTGTTCTGCATATATTTCCTATTATTACATAAGTTTGTCTGCGATTTCGGTCCTCACGTTGCACTGTACTGTGTGGAAATATTACTATTAATGTAAAACTATTGATAAACTGTAAACTTTTGTCAGTACGCAATTCGATAAAGACTTCCGACTCCTCGGGCTGGTGCGAATATTTCAATGTCCCTATGTGCCAAACCGTTGGTTCGTGACACACCTTTACGCGTCGCACGCTCGCTGCGCTCGCTCGAAAACTATAGCCTAACCTAAAACCAATCCCCCTTGCGTTCGTTATCCGAGAAGGAGGCGACTAATTTCAAATTTGCGAACGTGTCGGATCGGCTGTGAGGTTGGACTAGAGTTTTACAAGCGAGCGGAGCGAGCGAGCAACAATTACAATTTCCAAGCTATACATATATCTTATATTGTTCTGCATATATTTCCTACTATTACCTAATTTTGTCTGCGATTTCGGACCTCACGTTGCACTGTAATGTGTGAACATATTACTATTAATGTACAACTATTGATAAGCTGTAAACTGTTGTCAGTAGGCAACTCGATAAAGACTTCCGACTCCTCGGGCTGGTGCGAATATTTCAATGTCCCTATGTGCCGAACCGTTGGTTCGTGACACACCTTTAGGCGACGCACGCTCGCTGCGCTCGCTCCAAAACTATAGCCTAACCTAAAACCAATCACTCTTGCGTTCGTTATCCGAGAAGAAGAGGCCTAATTTCAAATTTGCTTACGTGTCGGACTGATTGTGAGGTTGGACTAGATTTTTACGAGCGAGCGGAGCGAGCGAGCAACGATTACAATTTCCAAGCTATACATATATCTTATATTGTTCTGCATATATTTCCTACTATTACCTAATTTTGTCTGCGATTTCGGACCTCACGTTGCACTGTAATGTGTGAACATATTACTATTAATGTACAACTATTGATAAGCTGTAAACTGTTGTCAGTAGGCAACTCGATAAAGACTTCCGACTCCTCGGGCTGGTGCGAATATTTCAATGTCCCTATGTGCCGAACCGTTGGTTCGAGACACACCTTTAGGCGTCGCCTGCTCGCTGCGCTCGCTCCAAAACTATAGCCTAACCTAAAACCAATCACTCTTGCGTTCGTTATCCGAGAAGAAGAGGCCTAATTTCAAATTTGCTTACGTGTCGGATCGGTTGTGAGGTTGGACTATATTTTTACGAGCGAGCGGAGCGAGCGAGCAACGATTACAATTTCCAAGCTATACATATATCTTATATTGTTCTGCATATATTTCCTATTATTACCTAATTTTGTCTGCGATTTCGGACCTCACGTTGCACTGTACTGTGTGAAAATATTACTAGTTATGTAAAACTATTGATAAACTGTAAACTTTTGTCAGTACGCAATTCGATAAAGACTTCCGACTCCTCGGGCTGGTGCGAATATTTCAATGTCCCTATGTGCCGAACCGTTGGTTCGAGACACACCTTTAGGCGTCGCACGCTCGCTGCGCTCGCTCCAAAACTATAGCCTAACCTAAAACCAATCACTCTTGCGTTCGTTATCCGAGAAGGAGGCGACTAATTTCAAGTTTGCTTACGTGTCGGATCGGTTGTGAGGTTGGACTAGATTTTTACGAACGAGCGGAGCGAGCGAGCAACGATTACAATTTCCAAGCTATATATATACCATATATTGTCCTGCATATATTTCCTGTTATTACATAATTTTGTCAGCGATTTCGGACCTCACGCGGCACTGTACTGTGTGAAAATATTTCTAGTTATGTAAAACTATTGATCAACTGGAAACTTTTGTCAGTAGGCAATTCGATAAAGACTTCCGGCTCCTCGTGCTGGTTCGAATATTTCAATGTCCCTATGTGCCAAACCGATGGTTTGTGACACACCTTTACGCGTGCCTCGCTCGCTGCGCTCGCTCGAAAACTATAGCCTAACCTAAAACCAAGCCCTCTTGCGTTCGTTATCCGAGAAGGAGGCGACAAATTTCAAATTTGCGAACGTGTCGGATCGGCTGTGAGGTTGGACTAGAGTTTTACAAGCGAGCGGAGCGAGCGAGCAACGATTACAATTTCCAAGCTATACATATATCTTATATTGTTCTGCATATATTTCCTATTATTACATAAGTTTGTCTGCGATTTCGGTCCTCACGTTGCACTGTACTGTGTGGAAATATTACTATTAATGTAAAACTATTGATAAACTGTAAACTTTTGTCAGTACGCAATTCGATAAAGACTTCCGACTCCTCGGGCTGGTGCGAATATTTCAATGTCCCTATGTGCCAAACCGTTGGTTCGTGACACACCTTTACGCGTCGCACGCTCGCTGCGCTCGCTCGAAAACTATAGCCTAACCTAAAACCAATCCCCCTTGCGTTCGTTATCCGAGAAGGAGGCGACTAATTTCAAATTTGCGAACGTGTCGGATCGGCTGTGAGGTTGGATTAGAGTTTTACAAGCGAGCGGAGCGAGCGAGCAACGATTACAATTTCCAAGCTATACATATATCTTATATTGTTCTGCATATATTTCCTATTATTACCTAATTTTGTCTGCGATTTCGGTCCTCACGTTGCACTGTACTGTGTGAAAATATTACTATTAATGTAGAACTATTGATAAACTGTAAACTTTTGTCTGTACGCATTTCGATAAAGACTTCCGACTCCTTGGGCTGGTGCGAATATTTCAATGTCCCTATGTGCCAAACCGTTGGTTCGTGACACACCTTTAGGCGACGCACGCTCGCTGCGCTCGCTCCAAAACTATAGCCTAACCTAAAACCAATCACTCTTGCGTTCGTTATCCGAGAAGAAGAGGCCTAATTTCAAATTTGCTTACGTGTCGGACCGATTGTGAGGTTGGACTAGATTTTTACGAGCGAGCGGAGCGAGCGAGCAACGATTACAATTTCGAAGCTATACATATATCTTATATTGTTCTGCATATATTTCCTATTATTACCTAATTTTGTCTCCGATTTCGGACCTCACGTTGCACTGTAATGTGTGAACATATTACTATTAATGTAAAACTATTGATAAACTGTAAACTGTTGTCAGTAGGCAACTCGATAAAGACTTCCGACTCCTCGGGCTGGTGCGAATATTTCAGTGTCCCTATGTGCCGAACCGTTGGTTCGTGACACACCTTTAGGCGTCGCACGCTCGCCGCGCTCGCTCCAAAACTATAGCCTAACCTAAAAACAATCACTCTTGCGTTCGTGATCCGAGAAGAAGAGGCCCAATTTCAAATTTGCTTACGTGTCGGACCGGTTGTGAGGTTGGACTAGATTTTTACGAGCGAGCGGAGCGAGCGAGCAACGATTATAATTTCCCAGCTATACATATATCTTATATTGTTCTGCATATATTTCCTATTATTACCTAATTTTGTCTGCGATTTCGGACCTCACGTTGCACTCTACTGTGTGAAAATATTACTATTAATTTAAAACTATTGACAAACTGTAAACTTTTGTCAGTAGGCAACTCGATAAAGACTTCCGACTTCTCGGGCTGGTGCGAATATTTCAATGTCCCTATGTGCCAATCCGTTGGTTCGTGACACACCTTTAGGAGTCGCACGCTCGCTGCGGTCGCTCGGAAACTATAGCCTAACCTAAAACCAAGCCCTCTTGCGTTCGTTATCCGAGAAGGAGGCGACTAATTTCAAGTTTGCTTACGTGTCGGATCGGTTGTGAGGTTGGACTAGATTTTTACGAACGAGCGGAGCGAGCGAGCAACGATTACAATTTCCAAGCTATATATATACCATATATTGTCCTGCATATATTTCCTGTTATTACATAATTTTGTCAGCGATTTCGGACCTCACGCGGCACTGTACTGTGTGAAAATATTTCTAGTTATGTAAAACTATTGATCAACTGGAAACTTTTGTCAGTAGGCAATTCGATAAAGACTTCCGGCTCCTCGTGCTGGATCGAATATTTCAATGTCCCTATGTACCAAACCGATGGTTTGTGACACACCTTTACGCGTGCCTCGCTCGCTGCGCTCGCTCGAAAACTATAGCCTAACCTAAAACCAAGCCCTCTTGCGTTCGTTATCCGAGAAGGAGGCGACAAATTTCAAATTTGCGAACGTGTCGGATCGGCTGTGAGGTTGGACTAGAGTTTTACAAGCGAGCGGAGCGAGCGAGCAACGATTACAATTTCCAAGCTATACATATATCTTATATTTTTCTGCATATATTTCCTATTATTACATAAGTTTGTCTGCGATTTCGGTCCTCACGTTGCACTGTACTGTGTGGAAATATTACTATTAATGTAAAACTATTGATAAACTGTAAACTTTTGTCAGTACGCAATTCGATAAAGACTTCCGACTCCTCGGGCTGGTGCGAATATTTCAATGTCCCTATGTGCCAAACCGTTGGTTCGTGACACACCTTTACGCGTCGCACGCTCGCTGCGCTCGCTCGAAAACTATAGCCTAACCTAAAACCAATCCCCCTTGCGTTCGTTATCCGAGAAGGAGGCGACTAATTTCAAATTTGCGAACGTGTCGGATCGGCTGTGAGGTTGGACTAGAGTTTTACAAGCGAGCGGAGCGAGCGAGCAACAATTACAATTTCCAAGCTATACATATATCTTATATTGTTCTGCATATATTTCCTATTATTACCTAATTTTGTCTGCGATTTCGGTCCTCACGTTGCACTGTACTGTGTGAAAATATTACTATTAATGTAGAACTATTGATAAACTGTAAACTTTTGTCTGTACGCAATTCGATAAAGACTTCCGACTCCTTGGGCTGGTGCGAATATTTCAATGTCCCTATGTGCCAAACCGTTGGTTCGTGACACACCTTTAGGCGACGCACGCTCGCTGCGCTCGCTCCAAAACTATAGCCTAACCTAAAACCAATCACTCTTGCGTTCGTTATCCGAGAAGAAGAGGCCTAATTTCAAATTTGATTACGTGTCGGACCGATTGTGAGGTTGGACTAGATTTTTACGAGCGAGCGGAGCGAGCGAGCAACGATTACAATTTCCAAGCTATACATATATCTTATATTGTTCTGCATATATTTCCTATTATTACCTAATTTTGTCTGCGATTTCGGACCTCACGTGGCACTCTACTGTGTGAAAATATTACTATTAATTTAAAACTATTGATAAACTGTAAACTTTTGTCAGTAGGCAACTCGATAAAGACTTCCGACTTCTCGGGCTGGTGCGAATATTTCAATGTCCCTATGTGCCAATCCGTTGGTTCGTGACACACCTTTAGGAGTCGCACGCTCGCTGCGCTCGCTCGGAAACTATAGCCTAACCTAAAACCAAGCCCTCTTGCGTTCGTTATCCGAGAAGGAGGCGACTAATTTCAAGTTTGCTTACGTGTCGGATCGGTTGTGAGGTTGGACTAGATTTTTACGAACGAGCGGAGCGAGCGAGCAACGATTACAATTTCCAAGCTATATATATACCATATATTGTCCTGCATATATTTCCTGTTATTACATAATTTTGTCAGCGATTTCGGACCTCACGCGGCACTGTACTGTGTGAAAATATTTCTAGTTATGTAAAACTATTGATCAACTGGAAACTTTTGTCAGTAGGCAATTCGATAAAGACTTCCGGCTCCTCGTGCTGGTTCGAATAATTTCAATGTCCCTATGTGCCAAACCGATGGTTTGTGACACACCTTTACGCGTGCCTCGCTCGCTGCGCTCGCTCGAAAACTATAGCCTAACCTAAAACCAAGCCCTCTTGCGTTCGTTATCCGAGAAGGAGGCGACAAATTTCAAATTTGCGAACGTGTCGGATCGGCTGTGAGGTTGGACTAGAGTTTTACAAGCGAGCGGAGCGAGCGAGCAACGATTACAATTTCCAAGCTATACATATATCTTATATTGTTCTGCATATATTTCCTATTATTACATAAGTTTTGTCTGCGATTTCGGTCCTCACGTTGCACTGTACTGTGTGGAAATATTACTATTAATGTAAAACTATTGATAAACTGTAAACTTTTGTCTGTACGCAATTCGATAAAGACTTCCGACTCCTCGGGCTGGTGCGAATATTTCAATGTCCCTATGTGCCGAACCGTTGGTTCGTGACACACCTTTAGGCGTCGCACGCTCGCTGCGCTCGCTCCAAAACTATAGCCTAACCTAAAAACAATCACTCTTGCGTTCGTGATCCGAGAAGAAGAGGACCAATTTCAAATTTGCTTACGTGTCGGACCGGTTGTGAGGTTGGACTAGATTTTTACGAGCGAGCGGAGCGAGCGAGCAACGATTACAATTTCCAAGCTATACATATATCTTATATTGTTCTGCATATATTTCCTATTATTACCTAATTTTGTCTGCGATTTCGGACCTCACGTTGCACTCTACTGTGTGAAAATATTACTATTAATTTAAAACTATTGATAAACTGTAAACTTTTGTCAGTAGGCAACTCGATAAAGACTTTCCGACTTCTCGGGCTGGTGCGAATATTTCAATGTCCCTATGTGCCAAACCGTTGGTTTGTGACACACCTTTACGCGTGCCTCGCTCGCTGCGCTTGCTCGAAAACTATAGCCTAAACTAAAACCAATCACTCTTGCGTTCGTTATCCGAGAAGAAGGGGCCTAATTTCAAATTTGTTTTCGTGTCGGATCGGTTGTGAGATTGGACTAGATTTTAACGAGCGAGCGGAGCGAGCGAGCAACGATTACAATTTCCAAGCTATACATATATCTTATATTGTTCTGCATATATTTCCTATTATTACCTAATTTTGTCTGCGATTTCGGACCTCACGTTGCACTCTACTGTGTGAAAATATTACTATTAATGTAAAACTATTGATAAACTGTAAACTTTTGTCAGTACGCAATTCGAAAAAGACTTCCGACTTCTCGGGCTGGTGCGAATATTTCAATGTCCCTATGTGCCAAACCGATGGTTTGTGACACACCTTTACGCGTGCCTCGCTCGCTGCGCTCGCTCGAAAACTATAGCCTAACCTAAAACCAAGCCCTCTTGCGTTCGTTATCCGAGAAGGAGGCGACAAATTTCAAATTTGCGAACGTGTCGGATCGGCTGTGAGGTTGGACTAGAGTTTTACGAGCGAGCGGAGCGAGCGAGCAACGATTACAATTTCCAAGCTATACATATATCTTATATTGTTCTGCATATATTTCCTATTATTACATAAGTTTGTCTGCGATTTCGGTCCTCACGTTGCACTGTACTGTGTGAAAATATTACTATTAATGTAGAACTATTGATAAACTGTAAACTTTTGTCTGTACGCAATTCGATAAAGACTTCCGACTCCTTGGGCTGGTGCGAATATTTCAATGTCCCTATGTGCCAAACCGTTGGTTCGTGACACACCTTTAGGCGACGCACGCTCGCTGCGCTCGCTCCAAAACTATAGCCTAACCTAAAACCAATCACTCTTGCGTTCGTTATCCGAGAAGAAGAGGCCTAATTTCAAATTTGCTTACGTGTCGGACCGATTGTGAGGTTGGACTAGATTTTTACGAGCGAGCGGAGCGAGCGAGCAACGATTACAATTTCCAAGCTATACATATATCTTATATTGTTCTGCATATATTTCCTATTATTACCTAATTTTGTCTGCGATTTCGGACCTCACGTTGCACTCTACTGTGTGAAAATATTACTATTAATTTAAAACTATTGATAAACTGTAAACTTTTGTCAGTAGGCAACTCGATAAAGGCTTCCGACTTCTCGGGCTGGTGCGAATATTTCAATGTCCCTATGTGCCAATCCGTTGGTTCGTGACACACCTTTAGGAGTCGCACGCTCGCTGCGCTCGCTCGGAAACTATAGCCTAACCTAAAAACAAGCCCTCTTGCGTTCGTTATCCGAGAAGGAGGCGACTAATTTCAAGTTTGCTTACGTGTCGGATCGGTTGTGAGGTTGGACTAGATTTTTACGAACGAGCGGAGCGAGCGAGCAACGATTACAATTTCCAAGCTATATATATACCATATATTGTCCTGCATATATTTCCTGTTATTACATAATTTTGTCAGCGATTTCGGACCTCACGCGGCACTGTACTGTGTGAAAATATTTCTAGTTATGTAAAACTATTGATCAACTGGAAACTTTTGTCAGTAGGCAATTCGATAAAGACTTCCGGCTCCTCGTGCTGGTTCGAATATTTCAATGTCCCTATGTGCCAAACCGATGGTTTGTGACACACCTTTACGCGTGCCTCGCTCGCTGCGCTCGCTCGAAAACTATAGCCTAACCTAAAACCAAGCCCTCTTGCGTTCGTTATCCGAGAAGGAGGCGACAAATTTCAAATTTGCGAACGTGTCGGATCGGCTGTGAGGTTGGACTAGAGTTTTACAAGCGAGCGGAGCGAGCGAGCAACGATTACAATTTCCAAGCTATACATATATCTTATATTGTTCTGCATATATTTCCTATTATTACATAAGTTTGTCTGCGATTTCGGTCCTCACGTTGCACTGTACTGTGTGGAAATATTACTATTAATGTAAAACTATTGATAAACTGTAAACTTTTGTCAGTACGCAATTCGATAAAGACTTCCGACTCCTCGGGCTGGTGCGAATATTTCAATGTCCCTATGTGCCAAACCGTTGGTTCGTGACACACCTTTACGCGTCGCACGCTCGCTGCGCTCGCTCGAAAACTATAGCCTAACCTAAAACCAATCCCCCTTGCGTTCGTTATCCGAGAAGGAGGCGACTAATTTCAAATTTGCGAACGTGTCGGATCGGCTGTGAGGTTGGACTAGAGTTTTACAAGCGAGCGGAGCGAGCGAGCAACGATTACAATTTCCAAGCTATATATATACCATATATTGTCCTGCATATATTTCCTGTTATTACATAATTTTGTCAGCGATTTCGGACCTCACGCGGCACTGTACTGTGTGAAAATATTTCTAGTTATGTAAAACTATTGATCAACTGGAAACTTTTGTCAGTAGGCAATTCGATAAAGACTTCCGGCTCCTCGTGCTGGTTCGAATATTTCAATGTCCCTATGTGCCAAACCGATGGTTTGTGACACACCTTTACGCGTGCCTCGCTCGCTGCGCTCGCTCGAAAACTATAGCCTAACCTAAAACCAAGCCCTCTTGCGTTCGTTATCCGAGAAGGAGGCGACAAATTTCAAATTTGCGAACGTGTCGGATCGGCTGTGAGGTTGGACTAGAGTTTTACAAGCGAGCGGAGCGAGCGAGCAACGATTACAATTTCCAAGCTATACATATATCTTATATTGTTCTGCATATATTTCCTATTATTACATAAGTTTGTCTGCGATTTCGGTCCTCACGTTGCACTGTACTGTGTGGAAATATTACTATTAATGTAAAACTATTGATAAACTGTAAACTTTTGTCAGTACGCAATTCGATAAAGACTTCCGACTCCTCGGGCTGGTGCGAATATTTCAATGTCCCTATGTGCCAAACCGTTGGTTCGTGACACACCTTTACGCGTCGCACGCTCGCTGCGCTCGCTCGAAAACTATAGCCTAACCTAAAACCAATCCCCCTTGCGTTCGTTATCCGAGAAGGAGGCGACTAATTTCAAATTTGCGAACGTGTCGGATCGGCTGTGAGGTTGGACTAGAGTTTTACAAGCGAGCGGAGCGAGCGAGCAACGATTACAATTTCCAAGCTATACATATATCTAATATTGTTCTGCATATATTTCCTATTATTACCTAATTTTGTCTGCGATTTCGGTCCTCACGTTGCACTGTACTGTGTGAAAATATTACTATTAATGTAGAACTATTGATAAACTGTAAACTTTTGTCTGTACGCAATTCGATAAAGACTTCCGACTCCTTGGGCTGGTGCGAATATTTCAATGTCCCTATGTGCCAAACCGTTGGTTCGTGACACACCTTTAGGCGACGCACGCTCGCTGCGCTCGCTTCAAAACTATAGCCTAACCTAAAACCTATCACTCTTGCGTTCGTTATCCGAGAAGAAGAGGCCTAATTTCAAATTTGCTTACGTGTCGGACCGATTGTGAGGTTGGACTAGATTTTTACGAGCGAGCGGAGCGAGCGAGCAACGATTACAATTTCCAAGCTATACATATATCTTATATTGTTCTGCATATATTTCCTATTATTACCTAATTTTGTCTGCGATTTCGGACCTCACGTTGCACTCTACTGTGTGAAAATATTACTATTAATTTAGAACTATTGATAAACTGTAAACTTTTGTCAGTAGGCAACTCGATAAAGACTTCCGACTTCTCGGGCTGGTGCGAATATTTCAATGTCCCTATGTGCCAATCCGTTGGTTCGTGACACACCTTTAGGAGTCGCACGCTCGCTGCGCTCGCTCGGAAACTATAGCCTAACCTAAAACCAAGCCCTCTTGCGTTCGTTATCCGAGAAGGAGGCGACTAATTTCAAGTTTGCTTACGTGTCGGATCGGTTGTGAGGTTGGACTAGATTTTTACGAACGAGCGGAGCGAGCGTGCAACGATTACAATTTCCAAGCTATATATATACCATATATTGTCCTGCATATATTTCCTGTTATTACATAATTTTGTCAGCGATTTCGGACCTCACGCGGCACTGTACTGTGTGAAAATATTTCTAGTTATGTAAAACTATTGATCAACTGGAAACTTTTGTCAGTAGGCAATTCGATAAAGACTTCCGGCTCCTCGTGCTGGTTCGAATATTTCAATGTCCCTATGTGCCAAACCGATGGTTTGTGACACACCTTTACGCGTGCCTCGCTCGCTGCGCACGCTCGAAAACTATAGCCTAACCTAAAACCAAGCCCTCTTGCGTTCGTTATCCGAGAAGGAGGCGACAAATTTCAAATTTGCGAACGTGTCGGATCGGCTGTGAGGTTGGACTAGAGTTTTACAAGCGAGCGGAGCGAGCGAGCAACGATTACAATTTCCAAGCTATACATATATCTTATATTGTTCTGCATATATTTCCTATTATTACCTAATTTTGTCTGCAATTTCGGTCCTCACGTTGCACTGTACTGTGTGGATATATTACTATTAATGTAAAACTATTGATAAACTGTAAACTTTTGTCTGTACGCAATTCGATAAAGACTTCCGACTCCTCGGGCTGGTGCGAATATTTCAATGTCCCTATGTGCCGAACCGTTGGTTCGTGACACACCTTTAGGCGTCGCACGCTCGCTGCGCTCGCTCCAAAACTATAGCCTAACCTAAAAACAATCACTCTTGCGTTCGTGATCCGAGAAGAAGAGGACCAATTTCAAATTTGCTTACGTGTCGGACCGGTTGTGAGGTTGGACTAGATTTTTACGAGCGAGCGGAGCGAGCGAGCAACGATTACAATTTCCAAGCTATACATATATCTTATATTGTTCTGCATATATTTCCTATTATTACCTAATTTTGTCTGCGATTTCGGACCTCACGTTGCACTCTACTGTGTGAAAATATTACTATTAATTTAAAACTATTGATAAACTGTAAACTTTTGTCAGTAGGCAACTCGATAAAGACTTCCGACTTCTCGGGCTGGTGCGAATATTTCAATGTCCCTATGTGCCAAACCGTTGGTTTGTGACACACCTTTACGCGTGCCTCGCTCGCTGCGCTTGCTCGAAAACTATAGCCTAAACTAAAACCAATCACTCTTGCGTTCGTTATCCGAGAAGAAGGGGCCTAATTTCAAATTTGTTTTCGTGTCGGATCGGTTGTGAGATTGGACTAGATTTTAACGAGCGAGCGGAGCGAGCGAGCAACGATTACAATTTCCAAGCTATACATATATCTTATATTGTTCTGCATATATTTCCTATTATTACCTAATTTTGTCTGCGATTTCGGACCTCACGTTGCACTCTACTGTGTGAAAATATTACTATTAATGTAAAACTATTGATAAACTGTAAACTTTTGTCAGTACGCAATTCGAAAAAGACTTCCGACTTCTCGGGCTGGTGCGAATATTTCAATGTCCCTATGTGCCAAACCGATGGTTTGTGACACACCTTTACGCGTGCCTCGCTCGCTGCGCTCGCTCGAAAACTATAGCCTAACCTAAAACCAAGCCCTCTTGCGTTCGTTATCCGAGAAGGAGGCGACAAATTTCAAATTTGCGAACGTGTCGGATCGGCTGTGAGGTTGGACTAGAGTTTTACGAGCGAGCGGAGCGAGCGAGCAACGATTACAATTTCCAAGCTATACATATATCTTATATTGTTCTGCATATATTTCCTATTATTACATAAGTTTGTCTGCGATTTCGGTCCTCACGTTGCACTGTACTGTGTGAAAATATTACTATTAATGTAGAACTATTGATAAACTGTAAACTTTTGTCTGTACGCAATTCGATAAAGACTTCCGACTCCTTGGGCTGGTGCGAATATTTCAATGTCCCTATGTGCCAAACCGTTGGTTCGTGACACACCTTTAGGCGACGCACGCTCGCTGCGCTCGCTCCAAAACTATAGCCTAACCTAAAACCAATCACTCTTGCGTTCGTTATCCGAGAAGAAGAGGCCTAATTTCAAATTTGCTTACGTGTCGGACCGATTGTGAGGTTGGACTAGATTTTTACGAGCGAGCGGAGCGAGCGAGCAACGATTACAATTTCCAAGCTATACATATATCTTATATTGTTCTGCATATATTTCCTATTATTACCTAATTTTGTCTGCGATTTCGGACCTCACGTTGCACTCTACTGTGTGAAAATATTACTATTAATTTAAAACTATTGATAAACTGTAAACTTTTGTCAGTAGGCAACTCGATAAAGACTTCCGACTTCTCGGGCTGGTGCGAATATTTCAATGTCCCTATGTGCCAATCCGATGGTTCGTGACACACCTTTAGGAGTCGCACGCTCGCTGCGCTCGCTCGGAAACTATAGCCTAACCTAAAAACAAGCCCTCTTGCGTTCGTTATCCGAGAAGGAGGCGACTAATTTCAAGTTTGCTTACGTGTCGGATCGGTTGTGAGGTTGGACTAGATTATTACGAACGAGCGGAGCGAGCGAGCAACGATTACAATTTCCAAGCTATATATATACCATATATTGTCCTGCATATATTTCCTGTTATTACATAATTTTGTCAGCGATTTCGGACCTCACGCGGCACTGTACTGTGTGAAAATATTTCTAGTTATGTAAAACTATTGATCAACTGGAAACTTTTGTCAGTAGGCAATTCGATAAAGACTTCCGGCTCCTCGTGCTGGTTCGAATATTTCAATGTCCCTATGTGCCAAACCGATGGTTTGTGACACACCTTTACGCGTGCCTCGCTCGCTGCGCTCGCTCGAAAACTATAGCCTAACCTAAAACCAAGCCCTCTTGCGTTCGTTATCCGAGAAGGAGGCGACAAATTTCAAATTTGCGAACGTGTCGGATCGGCTGTGAGGTTGGACTAGAGTTTTACAAGCGAGCGGAGCGAGCGAGCAACGATTACAATTTCCAAGCTATACATATATCTTATATTGTTCTGCATATATTTCCTATTATTACATAAGTTTGTCTGCGATTTCGGTCCTCACGTTGCACTGTACTGTGTGGAAATATTACTATTAATGTAAAACTATTGATAAACTGTAAACTTTTGTCAGTACGCAATTCGATAAAGACTTCCGACTCCTCGGGCTGGTGCGAATATTTCAATGTCCCTATGTGCCAAACCGTTGGTTCGTGACACACCTTTACGCGTCGCACGCTCGCTGCGCTCGCTCGAAAACTATAGCCTAACCTAAAACCAATCCCCCTTGCGTTCGTTATCCGAGAAGGAGGCGACTAATTTCAAATTTGCGAACGTGTCGGATCGGCTGTGAGGTTGGACTAGAGTTTTACAAGCGAGCGGAGCGAGCGAGCAACGATTACAATTTCCAAGCTATACATATATCTAATATTGTTCTGCATATATTTCCTATTATTACCTAATTTTGTCTGCGATTTCGGTCCTCACGTTGCACTGTACTGTGTGAAAATATTACTATTAATGTAGAACTATTGATAAACTGTAAACTTTTGTCTGTACGCAATTCGATAAAGACTTCCGACTCCTTGGGCTGGTGCGAATATTTCAATGTCCCTATGTGCCAAACCGTTGGTTCGTGACACACCTTTAGGCGACGCACGCTCGCTGCGCTCGCTTCAAAACTATAGCCTAACCTAAAACCTATCACTCTTGCGTTCGTTATCCGAGAAGAAGAGGCCTAATTTCAAATTTGCTTACGTGTCGGACCGATTGTGAGGTTGGACTAGATTTTTACGAGCGAGCGGAGCGAGCGAGCAACGATTACAATTTCCAAGCTATACATATATCTTATATTGTTCTGCATATATTTCCTATTATTACCTAATTTTGTCTGCGATTTCGGACCTCACGTTGCACTCTACTGTGTGAAAATATTACTATTAATTTAGAACTATTGATAAACTGTAAACATTTGTCAGTAGGCAACTCGATAAAGACTTCCGACTTCTCGGGCTGGTGCGAATATTTCAATGTCCCTATGTGCCAATCCGTTGGTTCGTGACACACCTTTAGGAGTCGCACGCTCGCTGCGCTCGCTCGGAAACTATAGCCTAACCTAAAACCAAGCCCTCTTGCGTTCGTTATCCGAGAAGGAGGCGACTAATTTCAAGTTTGCTTACGTGTCGGATCGGTTGTGAGGTTGGACTAGATTTTTACGAACGAGCGGAGCGAGCGAGCAACGATTACAATTTCCAAGCTATATATATACCATATATTGTCCTGCATATATTTCCTGTTATTACATAATTTTGTCAGCGATTTCGGACCTCACGCGGCACTGTACTGTGTGAAAATATTTCTAGTTATGTAAAACTATTGATCAACTGGAAACTTTTGTCAGTAGCCAATTCGATAAAGACTTCCGGCTCCTCGTGCTGGTTCGAATATTTCAATGTCCCTATGTGCCAAACCGATGGTTTGTGACACACCTTTACGCGTGCCTCGCTCGCTGCGCACGCTCGAAAACTATAGCCTAACCTAAAACCAAGCCCTCTTGCGTTCGTTATCCGAGAAGGAGGCGACAAATTTCAAATTTGCGAACGTGTCGGATCGGCTGTGAGGTTGGACTAGAGTTTTACGAGCGAGCGGAGCGAGCGAGCAACGATTACAATTTCCAAGCTATACATATATCTTATATTGTTCTGCATATATTTCCTATTATTACATAAGTTTGTCTGCGATTTCGGTCCTCACGTTGCACTGTACTGTGTGAAAATATTACTATTAATGTAGAACTATTGATAAACTGTAAACTTTTGTCTGTACGCAATTCGATAAAGACTTCCGACTCCTTGGGCTGGTGCGAATATTTCAATGTCCCTATGTGCCAAACCGTTGGTTCGTGACACACCTTTAGGCGACGCACGCTCGCTGCGCTCGCTCCAAAACTATAGCCTAACCTAAAACCAATCACTCTTGCGTTCGTTATCCGAGAAGAAGAGGCCTAATTTCAAATTTGCTTACGTGTCGGACCGATTGTGAGGTTGGACTAGATTTTTACGAGCGAGCGGAGCGAGCGAGCAACGATTACAATTTCCAAGCTATACATATATCTTATATTGTTCTGCATATATTTCCTATTATTACCTAATTTTGTCTGCGATTTCGGACCTCACGTTGCACTCTACTGTGTGAAAATATTACTATTAATTTAAAACTATTGATAAACTGTAAACTTTTGTCAGTAGGCAACTCGATAAAGACTTCCGACTTCTCGGGCTGGTGCGAATATTTCAATGTCCCTATGTGCCAATCCGATGGTTCGTGACACACCTTTAGGAGTCGCACGCTCGCTGCGCTCGCTCGGAAACTATAGCCTAACCTAAAAACAAGCCCTCTTGCGTTCGTTATCCGAGAAGGAGGCGACTAATTTCAAGTTTGCTTACGTGTCGGATCGGTTGTGAGGTTGGACTAGATTATTACGAACGAGCGGAGCGAGCGAGCAACGATTACAATTTCCAAGCTATATATATACCATATATTGTCCTGCATATATTTCCTGTTATTACATAATTTTGTCAGCGATTTCGGACCTCACGCGGCACTGTACTGTGTGAAAATATTTCTAGTTATGTAAAACTATTGATCAACTGGAAACTTTTGTCAGTAGGCAATTCGATAAAGACTTCCGGCTCCTCGTGCTGGTTCGAATATTTCAATGTCCCTATGTGCCAAACCGATGGTTTGTGACACACCTTTACGCGTGCCTCGCTCGCTGCGCTCGCTCGAAAACTATAGCCTAACCTAAAACCAAGCCCTCTTGCGTTCGTTATCCGAGAAGGAGGCGACAAATTTCAAATTTGCGAACGTGTCGGATCGGCTGTGAGGTTGGACTAGAGTTTTACAAGCGAGCGGAGCGAGCGAGCAACGATTACAATTTCCAAGCTATACATATATCTAATATTGTTCTGCATATATTTCCTATTATTACCTAATTTTGTCTGCGATTTCGGTCCTCACGTTGCACTGTACTGTGTGAAAATATTACTATTAATGTAGAACTATTGATAAACTGTAAACTTTTGTCTGTACGCAATTCGATAAAGACTTCCGACTCCTTGGGCTGGTGCGAATATTTCAATGTCCCTATGTGCCAAACCGTTGGTTCGTGACACACCTTTAGGCGACGCACGCTCGCTGCGCTCGCTTCAAAACTATAGCCTAACCTAAAACCTATCACTCTTGCGTTCGTTATCCGAGAAGAAGAGGCCTAATTTCAAATTTGCTTACGTGTCGGACCGATTGTGAGGTTGGACTAGATTTTTACGAGCGAGCGGAGCGAGCGAGCAACGATTACAATTTCCAAGCTATACATATATCTTATATTGTTCTGCATATATTTCCTATTATTACCTAATTTTGTCTGCGATTTCGGACCTCACGTTGCACTCTACTGTGTGAAAATATTACTATTAATTTAGAACTATTGATAAACTGTAAACATTTGTCAGTAGGCAACTCGATAAAGACTTCCGACTTCTCGGGCTGGTGCGAATATTTCAATGTCCCTATGTGCCAATCCGTTGGTTCGTGACACACCTTTAGGAGTCGCACGCTCGCTGCGCTCGCTCGGAAACTATAGCCTAACCTAAAACCAAGCCCTCTTGCGTTCGTTATCCGAGAAGGAGGCGACTAATTTCAAGTTTGCTTACGTGTCGGATCGGTTGTGAGGTTGGACTAGATTTTTACGAACGAGCGGAGCGAGCGAGCAACGATTACAATTTCCAAGCTATATATATACCATATATTGTCCTGCATATATTTCCTGTTATTACATAATTTTGTCAGCGATTTCGGACCTCACGCGGCACTGTACTGTGTGAAAATATTTCTAGTTATGTAAAACTATTGATCAACTGGAAACTTTTGTCAGTAGCCAATTCGATAAAGACTTCCGGCTCCTCGTGCTGGTTCGAATATTTCAATGTCCCTATGTGCCAAACCGATGGTTTGTGACACACCTTTACGCGTGCCTCGCTCGCTGCGCACGCTCGAAAACTATAGCCTAACCTAAAACCAAGCCCTCTTGCGTTCGTTATCCGAGAAGGAGGCGACAAATTTCAAATTTGCGAACGTGTCGGATCGGCTGTGAGGTTGGACTAGAGTTTTACGAGCGAGCGGAGCGAGCGAGCAACGATTACAATTTCCAAGCTATACATATATCTTATATTGTTCTGCATATATTTCCTATTATTACATAAGTTTGTCTGCGATTTCGGTCCTCACGTTGCACTGTACTGTGTGAAAATATTACTATTAATGTAGAACTATTGATAAACTGTAAACTTTTGTCTGTACGCAATTCGATAAAGACTTCCGACTCCTTGGGCTGGTGCGAATATTTCAATGTCCCTATGTGCCAAACCGTTGGTTCGTGACACACCTTTAGGCGACGCACGCTCGCTGCGCTCGCTCCAAAACTATAGCCTAACCTAAAACCAATCACTCTTGCGTTCGTTATCCGAGAAGAAGAGGCCTAATTTCAAATTTGCTTACGTGTCGGACCGATTGTGAGGTTGGACTAGATTTTTACGAGCGAGCGGAGCGAGCGAGCAACGATTACAATTTCCAAGCTATACATATATCTTATATTGTTCTGCATATATTTCCTATTATTACCTAATTTTGTCTGCGATTTCGGACCTCACGTTGCACTCTACTGTGTGAAAATATTACTATTAATTTAAAACTATTGATAAACTGTAAACTTTTGTCAGTAGGCAACTCGATAAAGACTTCCGACTTCTCGGGCTGGTGCGAATATTTCAATGTCCCTATGTGCCAATCCGATGGTTCGTGACACACCTTTAGGAGTCGCACGCTCGCTGCGCTCGCTCGGAAACTATAGCCTAACCTAAAAACAAGCCCTCTTGCGTTCGTTATCCGAGAAGGAGGCGACTAATTTCAAGTTTGCTTACGTGTCGGATCGGTTGTGAGGTTGGACTAGATTATTACGAACGAGCGGAGCGAGCGAGCAACGATTACAATTTCCAAGCTATATATATACCATATATTGTCCTGCATATATTTCCTGTTATTACATAATTTTGTCAGCGATTTCGGACCTCACGCGGCACTGTACTGTGTGAAAATATTTCTAGTTATGTAAAACTATTGATCAACTGGAAACTTTTGTCAGTAGGCAATTCGATAAAGACTTCCGGCTCCTCGTGCTGGTTCGAATATTTCAATGTCCCTATGTGCCAAACCGATGGTTTGTGACACACCTTTACGCGTGCCTCGCTCGCTGCGCTCGCTCGAAAACTATAGCCTAACCTAAAACCAAGCCCTCTTGCGTTCGTTATCCGAGAAGGAGGCGACAAATTTCAAATTTGCGAACGTGTCGGATCGGCTGTGAGGTTGGACTAGAGTTTTACAAGCGAGCGGAGCGAGCGAGCAACGATTACAATTTCCAAGCTATACATATATCTTATATTGTTCTGCATATATTTCCTATTATTACATAAGTTTGTCTGCGATTTCGGTCCTCACGTTGCACTGTACTGTGTGGAAATATTACTATTAATGTAAAACTATTGATAAACTGTAAACTTTTGTCAGTACGCAATTCGATAAAGACTTCCGACTCCTCGGGCTGGTGCGAATATTTCAATGTCCCTATGTGCCAAACCGTTGGTTCGTGACACACCTTTACGCGTCGCACGCTCGCTGCGCTCGCTCGAAAACTATAGCCTAACCTAAAACCAATCCCCCTTGCGTTCGTTATCCGAGAAGGAGGCGACTAATTTCAAATTTGCGAACGTGTCGGATCGGCTGTGAGGTTGGACTAGAGTTTTACAAGCGAGCGGAGCGAGCGAGCAACGATTACAATTTCCAAGCTATACATATATCTAATATTGTTCTGCATATATTTCCTATTATTACCTAATTTTGTCTGCGATTTCGGTCCTCACGTTGCACTGTACTGTGTGAAAATATTACTATTAATGTAGAACTATTGATAAACTGTAAACTTTTGTCTGTACGCAATTCGATAAAGACTTCCGACTCCTTGGGCTGGTGCGAATATTTCAATGTCCCTATGTGCCAAACCGTTGGTTCGTGACACACCTTTAGGCGACGCACGCTCGCTGCGCTCGCTTCAAAACTATAGCCTAACCTAAAACCTATCACTCTTGCGTTCGTTATCCGAGAAGAAGAGGCCTAATTTCAAATTTGCTTACGTGTCGGACCGATTGTGAGGTTGGACTAGATTTTTACGAGCGAGCGGAGCGAGCGAGCAACGATTACAATTTCCAAGCTATACATATATCTTATATTGTTCTGCATATATTTCCTATTATTACCTAATTTTGTCTGCGATTTCGGACCTCACGTTGCACTCTACTGTGTGAAAATATTACTATTAATTTAGAACTATTGATAAACTGTAAACATTTGTCAGTAGGCAACTCGATAAAGACTTCCGACTTCTCGGGCTGGTGCGAATATTTCAATGTCCCTATGTGCCAATCCGTTGGTTCGTGACACACCTTTAGGAGTCGCACGCTCGCTGCGCTCGCTCGGAAACTATAGCCTAACCTAAAACCAAGCCCTCTTGCGTTCGTTATCCGAGAAGGAGGCGACTAATTTCAAGTTTGCTTACGTGTCGGATCGGTTGTGAGGTTGGACTAGATTTTTACGAACGAGCGGAGCGAGCGAGCAACGATTACAATTTCCAAGCTATATATATACCATATATTGTCCTGCATATATTTCCTGTTATTACATAATTTTGTCAGCGATTTCGGACCTCACGCGGCACTGTACTGTGTGAAAATATTTCTAGTTATGTAAAACTATTGATCAACTGGAAACTTTTGTCAGTAGGCAATTCGATAAAGACTTCCGGCTCCTCGTGCTGGTTCGAATATTTCAATGTCCCTATGTGCCAAACCGATGGTTTGTGACACACCTTTACGCGTGCCTCACTCGCTGCGCACGCTCGAAAACTATAGCCTAACCTAAAACCAAGCCCTCTTGCGTTCGTTATCCGAGAAGGAGGCGACAAATTTCAAATTTGCGAACGTGTCGGATCGGCTGTGAGGTTGGACTAGAGTTTTACAAGCGAGCGGAGCGAGCGAGCAACGATTACAATTTCCAAGCTATACATATATCTTATATTGTTCTGCATATATTTCCTATTATTACATAAGTTTGTCTGCGATTTCGGTCCTCACGTTGCACTGTACTGTGTGGAAATATTACTATTAATGTAAAACTACTGATAAACTGTAAACTTTTGTCAGTACACAATTCGATAAAGACTTCCGACTCCTTGGGCTGGTGCGAATATTTCAATGTCCCTATGTGCCAAACCGTTGGTTCGTGACACACCTTTAGGCGACGCACGCTCGCTGCGCTCGCTCCAAAACTATAGCCTAACCTAAAACCAATCACTCTTGCGTTCGTTATCCGAGAAGAAGAGGCCTAATTTCAAATTTGCTTACGTGTCGGACCGATTGTGAGGTTGGACTAGATTTTTACGAGCGAGCGGAGCGAGCGAGCAACGATTACAATTTCGAAGCTATACATATATCTTATATTGTTCTGCATATATGTCCTATTATTACCTAATTTTGTCTCCGATTTCGGACCTCACGTTGCACTGTAATGTGTGAACATATTACTATTAATGTACAACTATTGATAAACTGTAAACTGTTGTCAGTAGGCAACTCGATAAAGACTTCCGACTCCTCGGGCTGGTGCGAATATTTCAGTGTCCCTATGTGCCGAACCGTTGGTTCGTGACACACCTTTAGGCGTCGCACGCTCGCCGCGCTCGCTCCAAAACTATAGCCTAACCTAAAAACAATCACTCTTGCGTTCGTGATCCGAGAAGAAGAGGCCCAATTTCAAATTTGCTTACGTGTCGGACCGGTTGTGAGGTTGGACTAGATTTTTACGAGCGAGCGGAGCGAGCGAGCAACGATTACAATTTCCAAGCTATACATATATCTTATATTGTTCTGCATATAGTTCCTATTATTACCTAATTTTGTCTGCGATTTCGGACCTCACGTTGCACTCTACTGTGTGAAAATATTACTATTAATTTAAAACTATTGATAAACTGTAAACTTTTGTCAGTAGGCAACTCGATAAAGACTTCCGACTTCTCGGGCTGGTGCGAATATTTCAATGTCCCTATGTGCCAATCCGTTGGTTCGTGACACACCTTTAGGAGTCGCACGCTCGCTGCGGTCGCTCGGAAACTATAGCCTAACCTAAAACCAAGCCCTCTTGCGTTCGTTATCCGAGAAGGAGGCGACTAATTTCAAGTTTGCTTACGTGTCGGATCGGTTGTGAGGTTGGACTAGATTTTTACGAACGAGCGGAGCGAGCGAGCAACGATTACAATTTCCAAGCTATATATATACCATATATTGTCCTGCATATATTTCCTGTTATTACATAATTTTGTCAGCGATTTCGGACCTCACGCGGCACTGTACTGTGTGAAAATATTTCTAGTTATGTAAAACTATTGATCAACTGGAAACTTTTGTCAGTAGGCAATTCGATAAAGACTTCCGGCTCCTCGTACAGGTTCGAATATTTCAATGTCCCTATGTGCCAAACCGATGGTTTGTGACACACCTTTACGCGTGCCTCGCTCGCTGCGCTCGCTCGAAAACTATAGCCTAACCTAAAACCAAGCCCTCTTGCGTTCGTTATCCGAGAAGGAGGCGACAAATTTCAAATTTGCGAACGTGTCGGATCGGCTGTGAGGTTGGACTAGAGTTTTACAAGCGAGCGGAGCGAGCGAGCAACGATTACAATTTCCAAGCTGTACATATATCTTATATTGTTCTGCATATATTTCCTATTATTACATAAGTTTGTCTGCGATTTCAGTCCTCACGTTGCACTGTACTGTGTGGAAATATTACTATTAATGTAAAACTATTGATAAACTGTAAACTTTTGTCAGTACACAATTCGATAAAGACTTCCGACTCCTCTGACTGGTGCGAATATTTCAATGTCCGTATGTGCCAAACCGTTGGTTCCTGACACACCTTTACGCGTCGCACGCTCGCTGCGCTCGCTCGAAAACTATAGCCTAACCTAAAACCAATCACTCTTGCGTTCGTTATCCGAGCAGGAGGCGACTAATTTCAAATTTGCGAACGTGTCGGATCGGCTGTGAAGTTGGACTAGAGTTTTACAAGCGAGCGGAGCGAGCGAGCAACGATTACAATTTCCAAGCTATACATATATCTTATATTGTTCTGCATATATTTCCTATTATTACCTAATTTTGTCTGCAATTTCGGTCCTCACGTTGCACTGTACTGTGTGGAAATATTACTATTAATGTAAAACTATTGATAAACTGTAAACTTTTGTCAGTACGCAATTCGATAAAGACTTCCGACTCCTCGGGCTGGTGCGAATATTTCAATGTCCCTATGTGCCAAACCGTTGGTTCGTGACACACCTTTACGCGTCGCACGCTCGCTGCGCTCGCTCGAAAACTATAGCCTAACCTAAATCCAATCCCCCTTGCGTTCGTTATCCGAGAAGGAGGCGACTAATTTCAAATTTGCGAACGTGTCGGATCGGCTGTGAGGTTGGACTAGAGTTTTACAAGCGAGCGGAGCGAGCGAGCAACGATTACAATTTCCAAGCTATACATATATCTTATATTGTTCTGCATATATTTCCTATTATTACCTAATTTTGTCTGCGATTTCGGTCCTCACGTTGCACTGTACTGTGTGAAAATATTACTATTAATGTAGAACTATTGATAAACTGTAAACTTTTGTCTGTACGCAATTCGATAAAGACTTCCGACTCCTTGGGCTGGTGCGAATATTTCAATGTCCCTATGTGCCAAACCGTTGGTTCGTGACACACCTTTAGGCGACGAACGCTCGCTGCGCTCGCTCCAAAACTATAGCCTAACCTAAAACCAATCACTCTTGCGTTCGTTATCCGAGAAGAAGAGGCCTAATTTCAAATTTGCTTACGTGTCGGACCGATTGTGAGGTTGGACTAGATTTTTACGAGCGAGCGGAGCGAGCGAGCAACGATTACAATTTCCAAGCTATACATATATCTTATATTGTTCTGCATATATTTCCTATTATTACCTAATTTTGTCTGCGATTTCGGACCTCACGTTGCACTCTACTGTGTGAAAATATTACTATTAATTTAAAACTATTGATAAACTGTAAACTTTTGTCAGTAGGCAACTCGATAAAGACTTCCGACTTCTCGGGCTGGTGCGAATATTTCAATGTCCCTATGTGCCAATCCGTTGGTTCGTGACACAACTTTAGGAGTCGCACGCTCGCTGCGCTCGCTCGGAAACTATAGCCTAACCTAAAACCAAGCCCTCTTGCGTTCGTTATCAGAGAAGGAGGCGACTAATTTCAAGTTTGCTTACGTGTCGGATCGGTTGTGAGGTTGGACTAGATTTTTACGAACGAGCGGAGCGAGCGAGCAACGATTACAATTTCCAAGCTATATATATACCATATATTGTCCTGCATATATTTCCTGTTATTACATAATTTTGTCAGCGATTTCGGACCTCACGCGGCACTGTACTGTGTGAAAATATTTCTAGTTATGTAAAACTATTGATCAACTGGAAACTTTTGTCAGTAGGCAATTCGATAAAGACTTCCGGCTCCTCGTGCTGGTTCGAATATATCAATGTCCCTATGTGCCAAACCGATGGTTTGTGACATACCTTTACGCGTGCCTCGCTCGCTGCGCTCGCTCGCTGCGCTCGCTCGAAAACTATAGCCTAACCTAAAACCAAGCCCTCTTGCGTTCGTTATCCGAGAAGGAGGCGACAAATTTCAAATTTGCGAACGTGTCGGATCGGCTGTGAGGTTGGACTAGAGTTTTACAAGCGAGCGGAGCGAGCGAGCAACGATTACAATTTCCAAGCTATACATATATCTTATATTGTTCTGCATATATTTCCTATTATTACATAAGTTTGTCTGCGATTTCGGTCCTCACGTTGCACTGTACTGTGTGGAAATATTACTATTAATGTAAAACTATTGATAAACTGTAAACTTTTGTCAGTACACAATTCGATAAAGACTTCCGACTCCTCTGGCTGGTGCGAATATTTCAATGTCCGTATGTGCCAAACCGTTGGTTCCTGACACACCTTTACGCGTCGCACGCTCGCTGCGCTCGCTCGAAAACTATAGCCTAACCTAAAACCAATCACTCTTGCGTTCGTTATCCGAGCAGGAGGCGACTAATTTCAAATTTGCGAACGTGTCGGATCGGCTGTGAAGTTGGACTAGAGTTTTACAAGCGAGCGGAGCGAGCGAGCAACGATTACAATTTCCAAGCTATATATATACCATATATTGTCCTGCATATATTTCCTGTTATTACATAATTTTGTCAGCGATTTCGGACCTCACGCGGCACTGTACTGTGTGAAAATATTTCTAGTTATATAAAACTATTGATCAACTGGAAACTTTTGTCAGTAGGCAATTCGATAAAGACTTCCGGCTCCTCGTGCTGGTTCGAATATTTCAATGTCCCTATGTGCCAAACCGATGGTTTGTGACATACCTTTACGCGTGCCTCGCTCGCTGCGCTCGCTCGAAAACTATAGCCTAACCTAAAACCAAGCCCTCTTGCGTTCGTTATCCGAGAAGGAGGCGACAAATTTCAAATTTGCGAACGTGTCGGATCGGCTGTGAGGTTGGACTAGAGTTTTACAAGCGAGCGGAGCGAGCGAGCAACGATTACAATTTCCAAGCTATACATATATCTTATATTGTTCTGCATATATTTCCTATTATTACCTAATTTTGTCTGCGATTTCGGACCTCACGTTGCACTCTACTGTGTGAAAATATTACTATTAATTTAAAACTATTGATAAACTGTAAACTTTTGTCAGTAGGCAACTCGATAAAGACTTCCGACTTCTCGGGCTGGTGCGAATATTTCAATGTCCCTATGTGCCAAACCGTTGGTTTGTGACACACCTTTACGCGTGCCTCGCTCGCTGCGCTTGCTCGAAAACTATAGCCTAAACTAAAACCAATCACTCTTGCGTTCGTTATCCGAGAAGAAGGGGCCTAATTTCAAATTTGCTTTCGTGTCGGATCGGTTGTGAGATTGGACTAGATTTTAAAGAGCGAGCGGAGCGAGCGAGCAACGATTACAATTTCCAAGCTATACATATATCTTATATTGTTCTGCATATATTTCCTATTATTACCTAATTTTGTCTGCGATTTCGGACCTCACCTTGCACTCTACTGTGTGAAAATATTACTATTAATGTAAAACTATTGATAAACTGTAAACTTTTGTCAGTACGCAATTCGAAAAAGACTTCCGACTTCTCGGGCTGGTGCGAATATTTCAATGTCCCTATGTGCCAAACCGTTGGTTCGTGACACACCTTTACGCGTCGCACGCTCGCTACGCTCGCTCGAAAAATTAGCCTAACCTAAAACCAATCCCCCTTGCGTTCGTTATCCGAGAAGGAGGCGACTAATTTCAAATTTGCTTACGTGTCGGATCGGCTGTGAGGTTGGACTAGAGTTTTACGAGCGAGCGGAGCGAGCGAGCAACGATTACAATTTCCAAGCTATACATATATCTTATATTGTTCTGCATATATTTCCTATTATTACCTAATTTTGTCTGCGATTTCTGACCTCACGTTACACTATACTGTGTGAAAATATTTCTATTAATGTAAAACTATTGATAAACTGTAAACTTTTGTCAGTAGGCAACTCGATAAAGACTTCCGACTTCTCGAGCTGGTGCGAATATTTCAATGTCCCTATGTGCCAAACCGTTGGTTCGTGACACACCTTTACGCGTCGCACGCTCGCTGCGCTCGCTCGAAAACTATAGCCTAACCTAAAACCAATCACTCTTGCGTTCGTTATCCGAGAAGAAGAGGCCTAATTTCAAATTTGCTTACGTGTCGGACCGATTGTGAGGTTGGACTAGATTTTTACGAGCGAGCGCAGCGAGCGAGCAACGATTACAATTTCCAAGCTATACATATATCTTATATTGTTCTGCATATATTTCCTATTATTACCTAATTTTGTCTGCGATTTCGGACCTCACGTTGCACTCTACTGTGTGAAAATATTACTATTAATTTAAAACTATTGATAAACTGTAAACTTTTGTCAGTAGGCAACTCGATAAAGACTTCCGACTTCTCGGGCTGGTGCGAATATTTCAATGTCCCTATGTGCCAATCCGTTGGTTCGTGACACACCTTTAGGAGTCGCACGCTCGCTGCGCTCGCTCGGAAACTATAGCCTAACCTAAAACCAAGCCCTCATGCGTTCGTTATCCGAGAAGGAGGCGACTAATTTCAAGTTTGCTTACGTGTCGGATCGGTTGTGAGGTTGGACTAGATTTTTACGAACGAGCGGAGCGAGCGAGCAACGATTACAATTTCCAAGCTATATATATACCATATATTGTCCTGCATATATTTCCTGTTACTACCTTAATTTGTCAGCGATTTCGGACCTCACGTTGCACTGGACTATGTGGAAATATTACTTTTTATGTAAAACTATTGATAAAATGTAAACTGTTGTCAGTAGGCAACTCGATAAAGACTTCGACTCCTCGGGCTGGTGCGAATATTTCAATGTCCCTATGTGCCAAACCGTTGGTTCGTGACACACCTTTAGGAGTCGCACGCTCGCTGCGCTCGCTCGAAGACTATAGCCTAACCTAAAACCAATCACTCTTGCGTTCGTTATCCGAGAAGCAGTCGACTAATTTCAAATTTGCTTACGTGTCGGATCGGTTGTGAGGTTGGACTAGATTTTTACGAGCGAGCGGAGCGAGCGAGCAACGATTACAATTTCCAAGCTATACATATATCTTATATTGTTCTGCATATATTTCCTATTATTACCAAATTTTGTCTGCGATTTCGGACCTCACGTTGCACTGTAATGTGTGAACATATTACTCTTAATGTAAAACTATTGATAAACTGTAAACTGTTGTCAGTAGGCAACTCGATAAAGACTTCCGACTCCTCGGGCTGGTGCGAATATTTCAATGTCCATATGTGCCAAACCGTTGGTTCCTGAAACACCTTTACGCGTCGCACGCTCGCTGCGCTCGCTCGAAAACAATAGCCTAACCTAAAACCAAGCCCTCTTGCGTTCGTTATCCGTGAAGGAGGCGACTAATTTCAAATTTGCGAACGTGTCGGATCGGTTGTGAGGTTGGACTAGAGTTTTACGAGCGAGGGGAGCGAGCGCGCAACGATTACAATTTCCAAGCTATACATCTATCTTATATTGTTCTGCATATATTTCCTATTATTACATAATTCTGTCTGCGATTTCGGACCTCATGTTGCACTGTAATGTGTGAACATATTACTATTAATGTAAAACTATTGATAAAATGTAAACTGTTGTCAGTAGGCAACTCGATAAAGACTTCGACTCCTCGGGCTGGTGCGAATATTTCAATGTCCCTATGTGCCAAACCGTTGGTTCGTGACACACCTTTAGGAGTCGCACGCTCGCTGCGCTCGCTCGAAGACTATAGCCTAACCTAAAACCAATCCCTCTTGCGTTCGTTTTCCGAGAAGCAGTCGACTAATTTCAAATTTGCTTACGTGTCGGATCGGTTGTGAGGTTGGACTAGATTTTTACGAGCGAGCGGAGCGAGCGAGCAACGATTACAATTTCCAAGCTATACATATATCTTATATTGTTCTGCATATATTTCCTATTATTACCAAATTTTGTCTGCGATTTCGGACCTCACGTTGCACTGTAATGTGTGAACATATTACTCTTAATGTAAAACTATTGATAAACTGTAAACTGTTGTCAGTAGGCAACTCGATAAAGACTTCCGACTCCTCGGGCTGGTGCGAATATTTCAATGTCCATATGTGCCAAACCGTTTGTTCGTGACACACCTTTAGGCGTCGCACACTCGCTGCGCTCGCTCGGAAACAATAGCCTAACCTAAAACCAAGCCCTCTTGCGTTCGTTATCCGTGAAGGAGGCGACTAATTTCAAATTTGCGAACGTGTCGGATCGGTTGTGAGGTTGGACTAGAGTTTTACGAGCGAGGGGAGCGAGCGCGCAACGATTACAATTTCCAAGCTATACATCTATCTTATATTGTTCTGCATATATTTCCTATTATTACATAATTCTGTCTGCGATTTCGGACCTCATGTTGCACTGTAATGTGTGAACATATTACTATTAATGTAAAACTATTGATAAAGTGTAAACTTTTGTCAGTAGGCAACTCGATAAAGACTTCCGACTCCTCGGGCTGGTGCGAATATTTCAATGTCCATATGTGCCAAACCGTTTGTTCGTGACACACCTTTAGGCGTCGCACACTCGCTGCGCTCGCTCGGAAACTATAGCCTAACCTGAAACCAATCCCTCTTGCGTTCGTTATCCGAGAAGGAGGCGACTAATTTCAAATTAGTGAACGTGTCGGATCGGTTGTAACGTTGGACTAGATTTTTACGAGCGAGCGGAGCGAGCGAGCAAAGATTACAATTTCCAAGCTATATATATACCATACATTGTCCTCCATATATGTAGTATCCAAATGGGTCTTAGAGAGAAAGGACAAGTGATGGTGTTTTGATTTAATATATATTATTAAGAGCAACGAAATGATTAGAATGCTGTTCTACGTTCTATTCTCGCATGCAGCTTTCCGCTTCCCAATCCAAAATCTGTCCACTCCGCACACTCCACACGCTCTGCACGCTCTCCACACTCTATACGCTCTGCTCGCTCTACACGCTCTGCACACTCTGCCCGCTCTACACGCTCTGCCCGCTGTACCTTTTCCCGTTCTTCGGAACAGGTATCCCGAAACCACCGTGATCAAGGTCACGCAGCCTTTTCACGTAAACTGTCCACTTAAAGGACACAACGGTACATTGTTTACAGTTCGGCCGATACCTTAGGCCTTCTGGCCCCGGTACTACATATATTTCCTGTTACTACCTTAATTTGTCAGCGATTTCGGACCTCACGTTGCACTGGACTATGTGGAAATATTACTTTTTATGTAAAACTATTGATAAAATGTAAACTGTTGTCAGTAGGCAACTCGATAAAGACTTCGACTCCTCGGGCTGGTGCGAATATTTCAATGTCCCTATGTGCCAAACCGTTGGTTCGTGACACACCTTTAGGAGTCGCACGCTCGCTGCGCTCGCTCGAAGACTATAGCCTAACCTAAAACCAATCCCTCTTGCGTTCGTTATCCGAGAAGCAGTCGACTAATTTCAAATTTGCTTACGTGTCGGATCGGTTGTGAGGTTGGACTAGATTTTTACGAGCGAGCGGAGCGAGCGAGCAACGATTACAATTTCCGAGCTATACATACATCTTATATTGTTCTGCATATATTTCCTATTATTACCAAATTTTGTCTGCGATTTCGGACCTCACGTTGCACTGTAATGAGTGAACATATTACTATTAATGTAAAACTATTGATCAACTGGAAACTTTTGTCAGTAGGCAAAACGATAAAGACTTCCGGCTCCTCGGGCTGGTGCGAATATTTCAATGTCCCTATGTGCCAAACCGTTGGTTCGTGAAACAACTTTACGCGTCGCACGCTCGCTGCGCTCGCTCGAAAACAATAGCCTAACCTAAAACCAAGCCCTCTTGCGTTCGTTATCCGTGAAGGAGGCGACTAATTTCAAATTTGCGAAAGTGTCGGATCGGTTGTGAGGTTGGACTAGAGTTTTACGAGCGAGCGGAGCGAACGAGCAAAGATTACAATTTCCAAGCTATATATATACCATACATTGTCCTCCATATATGTAGTATCCAAATGGGTCTTAGAGAGAAAGGACAAGTGATGGTGTTTTGATTTAATATATATTATTAAGAGCAACGAAATGATTAGAATGCTGTTCTACGTTCTATTCTCGCATGCAGCTTTCCGCTTCCCAATCCAAAATCTGTCCACTCCGCACACTCCACACGTTCTGCACGCTCTCCACACTCTATACGCTCTGCTCGCTCTACACGCTCTGCACACTCTGCCCGCTCTACACGCTCTGCCCGCTGTACCTTTTCCCGTTCTTCGGAACAGGTATCCCGAAACCACCGTGATCAAGGTCACGCAGCCTTTTCACGTAAACTGTCCACTTAAAGGACACAACGGTACATTGTTTACAGTTCGGCCGATACCTTAGGCCTTCTGGCCCCGGTACTACATATATTTCCTGTTACTACCTTAATTTGTCAGCGATTTCGGACCTCACGTTGCACTGGACTATGTGGAAATATTACTTTTTATGTAAAACTATTGATAAAATGTAAACTGTTGTCAGTAGGCAACTCGATAAAGACTTCGACTCCTCGGGCTGGTGCGAATATTTCAATGTCCCTATGTGCCAAACCGTTGGTTCGTGACACACCTTTAGGAGTCGCACGCTCGCTGCGCTCGCTCGAAGACTATAGCCTAACCTAAAACCAATTCCTCTTGCGTTCGTTATCCGAGAAGCAGTCGACTAATTTCAAATTTGCTTACGTGTCGGATCGGTTGTGAGGTTGGACTAGATTTTTACGAGCGAGCGGAGCGAGCGAGCAACGATTACAATTTCCAAGCTATACATATATCTTATATTGTTCTGCATATATTTCCTATTATTACCAAATTTTGTCTGCGATTTCGGACCTCACGTTGCACTGTAATGAGTGAACATATTACTATTAATGTAAAACTATTGATCAACTCGAAACTTTTGTCAGTAGGCAAAACGATAAAGACTTCCGGCTCCTCGGGCTGGTGCGAATATTTCAATGTCCCTATGTGCCAAACCGTTGGTTCGTGAAACAACTTTACGCGTCGCACGCTCGCTGCGCCCGCTCGAAAATAATGGCCTAACCTAAAACCAAGCCTTCTTGCGTTCGTTATCCGAGAAGAAGGGGCCTAATTTCAATTTTGCTTACGTGTCGGATCGGTTGTGAGGTTGGACTAGATTTTTACGAGCGAGCGGAGCGAGCGAGCAACGATTACAATTTCCAAGCTATACATATATCTTATATTGCTCTGCATATATTTCCTATTATTACCAAATTTTGTCTGCGATTTCGGACCTCACGTTGCACTGTAATGTGTGAACATATTACTATTAATGTAAAACTATTGATAAACTGTAAACTTTTGTCAGTACGCAATTCGATAAAGACTTCCGACTCCTCGGGCTGGTGCGAATATTTCAATGTCCATATGTGCCAAACCGTTTGTTCGTTACATACCTTTAGGCGTCGCACGCTCGCTGCGCTCGCTCGGAAACTATAGCCTAACTTAAAACCAATCCCTCTTGCGTTCGTTATCCGAGAAGTAGTCGACTAATTTCAAATTTGCTTACGTGTCGGATCGGTTGTGAGGTTGGACAAGATTTTTACGAGCGGGCGGAGCGAGCGCGGAACGATTACAATTTCCAAGCTATACATATATCTTATATTGTTCTGCATATATTTCCTATTATTAGATAATTTTATCTGCGATTTCGGACCTCACGTTGCACTGTAATGTGTGAACATATTACTCTTAATGTAAAACTATTGATAAACTGTAAACTGTTGTCAGTAGGCACTCGATAAAGACTTCCGACTCCTCGGGCTGGTGCTAATATTTCAATGACCATATGTGCCAAACCGTTGGTTACTGAAACACCTTTACGCGTCGCACGCTCGCTGCGCCCGCTCGAAAACAATAGCCTAACCTAAAACCAAGCCCTCTTGCGTTCGATATCCGTGAAGGAGGCGACTAATTTCAAATTTGCGAACGTGTCGGATCGGTTGTGAGGTTGGACTAGAGTTTTACGAGCGAGCGGAGCGAGCGCGCAACGATTACAATTTCCAAGCTATACATATATCTTATATTGTTCTGCATATATTTCCTATTATTACCAAATTTTGTCTGCGATTTCGGACCTCACGTTGCACTGTAATGAGTGAACATATTACTATTAATGTAAAACTATTGATCAACTGGAAACTTTTGTCAGTAGGCAAAACGATAAAGACTTCCGGCTCCTCGGGCTGGTGCGAAGAATTCAATGTCCCTATGTGCCAAACCGTTGGTTCGTGAAACAACTTTACGCGTCGCACGCGCGCTGCGCCCGCTCGAAAACAATGGCCTAACCTAAAACCAAGCCCTCTTGCGTTCGTCATCCGTGAAGGAGGCGACTAATTTCAAATTTGCGAACGTGTCGGATCGGTTGTGAGGTTGGACTAGAGTTTTACGAGCGAGCGGAGCGAGCGCGCAACGATTACAATTTCCAAGCTATACATCTATCTTATATTGTTCTGCATATATTTCCTATTATTACCTAATTCTGTCTGCGATTTCGGACCTCATGTTGCACTGTAATGTGTGAACATATTACTATTAATGTAAAACTATTGATAAAGTGTAAACTTTTGTCAGTAGGCAACTCGATAAAGACTTCCGACTCCTCGGGCTGGTGCGAATATTTCAATGTCCATATGTGCCAAACCGTTTGTTCGTGACACACCTTTAGGCGTCGCACGCTCGCTGCGCTCGCTCGGAAACTATAGCCTAACCTGAAACCAATCCCTCTTGCGTTCGTTATCCGAGAAGGAGGCGACTAATTTCAAATTAGTGAACGTGTCGGATCGGTTGTGACGTTGGACTAGATTTTTACGAGCGAGCGGAGCGAGCGAGCAACGATTACAATTTCCAAGCTATATATATACCATACATTGTCCTGCATATATGTAGTATCCAAATGGGTCTTAGAGAGAAAGGACAAGTGATGGTGTTTTGATTTAATATATATTATTAAGACCAACGAAATGATTAGAATGCTGTTCTACGTTCTATTCTCGCATGCAGCTTTCCGCTTCCCAATCCAAAATCTGTCCACTCCGCACACTCCACACGCTCTGCACGCTCTCCACACTCTATACGCTCTGCTCGCTCTACACGCTCTGCACACTCTGCCCGCTCTACACGCTCTGCCCGCTGTACCTTTTCCCGTTCTTCGGAACAGGTATCCCGAAACCACCGTGATCAAGGTCACGCAGCCTTTTCACGTAAACTGTCCACTTAAAGGACACAACGGTACATTGTTTACAGTTCGGCCGATACCTTAGGCCTTCTGGCCCCGGTACTACATATATTTCCTGTTACTACCTTAATTTGTCAGCGATTTCGGACCTCACGTTGCACTGGACTATGTGGAAATATTACTTTTTATGTAAAACTATTGATAAAATGTAAACTGTTGTCAGTAGGCAACTCGATAAAGACTTCGACTCCTCGGGCTGGTGCGAATATATCAATGTCCCTATGTGCCAAACCGTTGGTTCGTGAAACACCATTACGCGTCGCACGCTCGCTGCGCTCGCTCGAAAAAATTAGCCTAACCTAAAACCAAGCCCTCTTGCGTTCGTTATCCGTGAAGGAGGCGACTAATTTCAAATTTGTGAACGTGTCGGATCGGTTGTGACGTTGGACTAGAGTTTTACGAGCGAGCGGAGCGAGCGTGCAACGACTACAATTTCCAAGCTATACATATATCTTATATTGTTCTGCATATATTTCCTATTATTAGATTATTTTATCTGCGATTTCGGACCTCACGTTGCACTGTAATGTGTGGACATATTACTATTAATGTAAAACTATTGATCAACTGGAAACTTTTGTCAGTAGGCAAAACGATAAAGACTTCCGGCTCCTCGGGCTGGTGCGAATATTTCAATGTCCCTATGTGCCAAACCGTTGGTTCGTGAAACACCTTTACGCGTCGCACGCTCGCTGCGCCCGCTCGAAAACAATGGCCTAACCTAAAACCAAGCCTTCTTGCGTTCGTTATCCGAGAAGAATGGGCCTAATTTCAATTTTGCTTACGTGTCGGATCGGTTGTGAGGTTGGACTAGATTTTTACGAGCGAGCGGTGCGAGCGAGCAACGATTACAATTTCCAAGCTATACATATATCTAATATTGTTCTGCATATATTTCCTATTATTACCAAATTTTGTCTGCGATTTCGGACCTCACGTTGCACTGTAATGAGTGAACATATTACTATTAATGTAAAACTATTGATAAACTGTAAACTTTTGTCAGTAGGAAACTCGATAAGGACTTCCGACTCCTCGGGCTGGTGCGAATATTTCAATGTCTCTATGTGCTAAACCGTTGGTTCGTGATACACATTTACGCGTCGCTCGCTCGCTGCGCTCGCTCGGAAACTATAGTCTAACCTAAAACCAATCCCTCTTGCGTTCGTTATCCGAGAAGGAGGCGACTAATTTCAAATTAAGGAACGTGTCGGATCGGTTGTGAGGTTGGACTAGATATTTAGGTGCGAGCGGAGCGAGCGAGTAACGATTACAATTTCCAAGCTATACATTTATCTTATATTGCGTTGCATATATTTCCTGTTACTACCTTAATTTGTCTGCGATTTCGGACCTCACGTTGCACTGGACTATGTGGAAATATTACTTTTTATGTAAAACTATTGATAAAATGTCAACTTTTGTCAGTAGGCAAAACGATAAAGACTTCCGGCTCCTCGGGCTGGTGCGAATATTTCAATGTCCCTATGTGCCAAACCGTTGGTTCGTGAAACACCTTTACGCGCCGCACGCTCGCTGCGCTCGCTCGAAAACAATAGCCTAACCTAAAACCAAGCCCTCTTGCGTTCGTTATCCGAGAAGAAGGGGCCTAATTTCAATTTTGCTTACGTGTCGGATCGGTTGTGAGGTTGGACTAGATTTTTACGAGCGAGCGGAGCGAGCGAGCAACGATTACAATTTCCAAGCTATATATATACCATATATTGTCCTGCATATATTTCCTGTTACTACCTTAATTTTTCAGCGATTTCGGACCTCACGTTGCACTGGACTATGTGGAAATATTACTTTTTATGTAAAACTATTGATAAAATGTCAACTTTTGTCAGTAGGCAAAACGATAAAGACTTCCGGCTCCTCGGGCTGGTGCGAATATTTCAATGTCCCTATGTGCCAAACCGTTGGTTCGTGAAACACCTTTACGCGCCGCACGCTCGCTGCGCTCGCTCGAAAACAATAGCCTAACCTAAAACCAAGCCCTCTTGCGTTCGTTATCCGAGAAGAAGGGGCCTAATTTCAATTTTGCTTACGTGTCGGATCGGTTGTGAGGTTGGACTAGATTTTTACGAGCGAGCGGAGCGAGCGAGCAACGATTACAATTTCCAAGCTATATATATACCATATATTGTCCTGCATATATTTCCTGTTACTACCTTAATTTTTCAGCGATTTCGGACCTCACGTTGCACTGGACTATGTGGAAATATTACTTTTTATGTAAAACTATTGATAAAATGTAAACTGTTGTCAGTAGGCAACTCGATAAAGACTTCGACTCCTCGGGCTGGTGCGAATATTTCAATGTCCCTATGTGCCAAACCGTTGGTTCCTGAAACACCTTTACGCGTTGCACGCTCGCTGCGCTCGCTCGAAAACAATAGCCTAACCTAAAACCAAGCCCTCTTGCGTTCGTTATCCGTGAAGGAGGCGACTAATTTCAAATTTGCGAACGTGTCGGATCGGTTGTGAGGTTGGACTAGAGTTTTACGAGCGAGGGGAGCGAGCGCGCAACGATTACAATTTCCAAGCTATACATCTATCTTATATTGTTCTGCATATATTTCCTATTATTACATAATTCTGTCTGCGATTTCGGACCTCATGTTGCACTGTAATGTGTGAACATATTACTATTAATGTAAAACTATTGATAAAGTGTAAACTTTTGTCAGTAGGCAACTCGATAAAGACTTCCGACTCCTCGGGCTGGTGCGAATATTTCAATGTCCATATGTGCCAAACCGTTTGTTCGTGACACACCTTTAGGCGTCGCACGCTCGCTGCGCTCGCTCGGAAACTATAGCCTAACCTGAAACCAATCCCTCTTGCGTTCGTTATCCGAGAAGGAGGCGACTAATTTCAAATTAGTGAACGTGTCGCATCGGTTGTGACGTTGGACTAGATTTTTACGAGCGAGCGGAGCGAGCGAGCAAAGATTACAATTTCCAAGCTATATATATACCATACATTGTCCTCCATATATGTAGTATCCAAATGGGTCTTAGAGAGAAAGGACAAGTGATGGTGTTTTGATTTAATATATATTATTAAGAGCAACGAAATGATTAGAATGCTGTTCTACGTTCTATTCTCGCATGCAGCTTTCCGCTTCCCAATCCAAAATCTGTCCACTCCGCACACTCCACACGCTCTGCACGCTGTCCACACTCTATACACTCTGCTCGCTCTACACGCTCTGCACACTCTGCCCGCTCTACACGCTCTGCCCGCTGTACCTTTTCCCGTTCTTCGGAACAGGTATCCCGAAACCACCGTGATCAAGGTCACGCAGCCTTTTCACGTAAACTGTCCACTTAAAGGACACAACGGTACATTGTTTACAGTTCGGCCGATACCTTAGGCCTTCTGGCCCCGGTACTACATATATTTCCTGTTACTACCTTAATTTGTCAGCGATTTCGGACCTCACGTTGCACTGGACTATGTGGAAATATTACTTTTTATGTAAAACTATTGATAAAATGTAAACTGTTGTCAGTAGGCAACTCGATAAAGACTTCGACTCCTCGGGCTGGTGCGAATATTTCAATGTCCCTATGTGCCAAACCGTTGGTTCGTGACACACCTTTAGGAGTCGCACGCTCGCTGCGCTCGCTCGAAGACTATAGCCTAACCTAAAACCAATTCCTCTTGCGTTCGTTATCCGAGAAGCAGTCGACTAATTTCAAATTTGCTTACGTGTCGGATCGGTTGTGAGGTTGGACTAGATTTTTACGAGCGAGCGGAGCGAGCGAGCCACGATTACAATTTCCAAGCTATACATATATCTTATATTGTTCTGCATATATTTCCTATTATTACCAAATTTTGTCTGCGATTTCGGACCTCACGTTGCACTGTAATGAGTGAACATATTACTATTAATGTAAAACTATTGATAAACTGTAAACTCTTGTCAGTAGGAAACTCGATAAGGACTTCCGACTCCTCGGGCTGGTGCGAATATTTCAATGTCCCTATGTGCTAAACCGTTGGTTCGTGATACACATTTACGCGTCGCTCGCTCGCTGCGCTCGCTCGGAAACTATAGTCTAACCTAAAACCAATCCCTCTTGCGTTCGTTATCCGAGAAGGAGGCGACTAATTTCAAATTAGGGAACGTGTCGGATCGGTTGTGAGGTTGGACTAGATATTTAGGTGCGAGCGGAGCGAGCGAGTAACGATTACAATTTCCAAGCTATACATTTATCTTATATTGCGTTGCATATATTTCCTGTTACTACCTTAATTTGTCTGCGATTTCGGACCTCACGTTGCACTGGACTATGTGGAAATATTACTTTTTATGTAAAACTATTGATAAAATGTCAACTTTTGTCAGTAGGCAAAACGATAAAGACTTCCGGCTCCTCGGGCTGGTGCGAATATTTCAATGTCCCTATGTGCCAAACCGTTGGTTCGTGAAACACCTTTACGCGCCGCACGCTCGCTGCGCTCGCTCGAAAACAATAGCCTAACCTAAAACCAAGCCCTCTTGCGTTCGTTATCCGAGAAGAAGGGGCCTAATTTCAATTTTGCTTACGTGTCGGATCGGTTGTGAGGTTGGACTAGATTTTTACGAGCGAGCGGAGCGAGCGAGCAACGATTACAATTTCCAAGCTATATATATACCATATATTGTCCTGCATATATTTCCTGTTACTACCTTAATTTTTCAGCGATTTCGGACCTCACGTTGCACTGGACTATGTGGAAATATTACTTTTTATGTAAAACTATTGATAAAATGTAAACTGTTGTCAGTAGGCAACTCGATAAAGACTTCGACTCCTCGGGCTGGTGCGAATATTTCAATGTCCCTATGTGCCAAACCGTTGGTTCCTGAAACACCTTTACGCGTCGCACGCTCGCTGCGCTCGCTCGAAAACAATAGCCTAACCTAAAACCAAGCCCTCTTGCGTTCGTTATCCGTGAAGGAGGCGACTAATTTCAAATTTGCGAACGTGTCGGATCGGTTGTGAGGTTGGACTAGAGTTTTACGAGCGAGGGGAGCGAGCGCGCAACGATTACAATTTCCAAGCTATACATCTATCTTATATTGTTCTGCATATATTTCCTATTATTACATAATTCTGTCTGCGATTTCGGACCTCATGTTGCACTGTAATGTGTGAACATATTACTATTAATGTAAAACTATTGATAAAGTGTAAACTTTTGTCAGTAGGCAACTCGATAAAGACTTCCGACTCCTCGGGCTGGTGCGAATATTTCAATGTCCATATGTGCCAAACCGTTTGTTCGTGACACACCTTTAGGCGTCGCACGCTCGCTGCGCTCGCTCGGAAACTATAGCCTAACCTGAAACCAATCCCTCTTGCGTTCGTTATCCGAGAAGGAGGCGACTAATTTCAAATTAGTGAACGTGTCGCATCGGTTGTGACGTTGGACTAGATTTTTACGAGCGAGCGGAGCGAGCGAGCAAAGATTACAATTTCCAAGCTATATATATACCATACATTGTCCTCCATATATGTAGTATCCAAATGGGTCTTAGAGAGAAAGGACAAGTGATGGTGTTTTGATTTAATATATATTATTAAGAGCAACGAAATGATTAGAATGCTGTTCTACGTTCTATTCTCGCATGCAGCTTTCCTCTTCCCAATCCAAAATCTGTCCACTCCGCACACTCCACACGCTCTGCACGCTGTCCACACTCTATACACTCTGCTCGCTCTACACGCTCTGCACACTCTGCCCGCTCTACACGCTCTGCCCGCTGTACCTTTTCCCGTTCTTCGGAACAGGTATCCCGAAACCACCGTGATCAAGGTCACGCAGCCTTTTCACGTAAACTGTCCACTTAAAGGACACAACGGTACATTGTTTACAGTTCGGCCGATACCTTAGGCCTTCTGGCCCCGGTACTACATATATTTCCTGTTACTACCTTAATTTGTCAGCGATTTCGGACCTCACGTTGCACTGGACTATGTGGAAATATTACTTTTTATATAAAACTATTGATAAAATGTAAACTGTTGTCAGTAGGCAACTCGATAAAGACTTCGACTCCTCGGGCTGGTGCGAATATTTCAATGTCCCTATGTGCCAAACCGTTGGTTCGTGACACACCTTTAGGAGTCGCACGCTCGCTGCGCTCGCTCGAAGACTATAGCCTAACCTAAAACCAATTCCTCTTGCGTTCGTTATCCGAGAAGCAGTCGACTAATTTCAAATTTGCTTACGTGTCGGATCGGTTGTGAGGTTGGACTAGATTTTTACGAGCGAGCGGAGCAAGCGAGCAACGATTACAATTTCCAAGCTATACATATATCTTATACTGTTCTGCATATATTTCCTATTATTACCAAATTTTGTCTGCGATTTCGGACCTCACGTTGCACTGTAATGAGTGAACATATTACTATTAATGTAAAACTATTGATCAACTGGAAACTTTTGTCAGTAGGCAAAACGATAAAGACTTCCGGCTCATCGGGCTGGTGCGAATATTTCAATGTCCCTATGTGCCAAACCGTTGGTTCGTGAAACAACTTTACGCGTCGCACGCTCGCTGCGCCCGCTCGAAAACAATAGCCTAACCTAAAACCAAGCCCTCTTGCGTTCGTTATCCGTGAAGGAGGCGACTAATTTCAAATTTGCGAACGTGTCGGATCGGTTGTGAGGTTGGACTAGAGTTTTACGAGCGAGCGGAGCGAGCGCGCAACGATTACAATTTCCAAGCTATACATATATCTTATATTGTTCTGCATATATTTCCTATTATTACCAAATTTTGTCTGCGATTTCGGACCTCACGTTGCACTGTAATGAGTGAACATATTACTATTAATGTAAAACTATTGATCAACTGGAAACTTTTGTCAGTAGGCAAAACGATAAAGACTTCCGGCTCCTCGGGCTGGTGCGAATATTTCAATGTCCCTATGTGCCAAACCGTTGGTTCGTGAAACAACTTTACGCGTCGCACGCTCGCTGCGCCCGCTCGAAAACAATGGCCTAACCTAAAACCAAGCCTTCTTGCGTTCGTTATCCGAGAAGAAGGGGCCTAATTTCAATTTTGCTTACGTGTCGGATCGGTTGTGAGGTTGGACTAGATTTTTACGAGCGAGCGGAGCGAGCGAGCAACGATTACAATTTCCAAGCTATACATATATCTTATATTGTACTGCATATATTTCCTATTATTACATAATTCTGTCTGCGATTTCGGACCTCATGTTGCACTGTAATGTGTGAACATATTACTATTAATGTAAAACTATTGATAAAATGTAAACTTTTGTCAGTAGGCAACTCGATAAAGACTTCCGACTCCTCGGGCTGGTGCGAATATTTCAATGTCCATATGTGCCAAACCGTTTGTTCGTGACACACCTTTAGGCGTCGCACGCTCGCTGCGCTCGCTCGGAAACTATAGCCTAACCTGAAACCAATCCCTCTTGCGTTCGTTATCCGAGAAGGAGGCGACTAATTTCAAATTAGTGAACGTGTCGGATCGGTTGTGACGTTGGACTAGATTTTTACGAGCGAGCGGAGCGAGCGAGCAAAGATTACAATTTCCAAGCTATATATATACCATACATTGTCCTCCATATATGTAGTATCCAAATGGGTCTTAGAGAGAAAGGACAAGTGATGGTGTTTTGATTTAATATATATTATTAAGAGCAACGAAATGATTAGAATGCTGTTCAACGTTCTATTCTCGCATGCAGCTTTCCGCTTCCCAATCCAAAATCTGTCCACTCCGCACACTCCACACGCTCTGCACGCTCTCCACACTCTATACGCTCTGCTCGCTCTACACGCTCTGCACACTCTGCCCGCTCTACACGCTCTGCCCGCTGTACCTTTTCCCGTTCTTCGGAACAGGTATCCCGAAACCACCGTGATCAAGGTCACGCAGCCTTTTCACGTAAACTGTCCACTTAAAGGACACAACGGTACATTGTTTACAGTTCGGCCGATACCTTAGGCCTTCTGGCCCCGGTACTACATATATTTCCTGTTACTACCTTAATTTGTCAGCGATTTCGGACCTCACGTTGCACTGGACTATGTGGAAATATTACTTTTTATGTAAAACTATTGATAAAATGTAAACTGTTGTCAGTAGGCAACTTGATAAAGACTTCGACTCCTCGGGCTGGTGCGAATATTTCAATGTCCCTATGTGCCAAACCGTTGGTTCGTGACACACCTTTAGGTGTCGCACGCTCGCTGCGCTCGCTCGAAGACTATAGCCTAACCTAAAACCAATCCCTCTTGCGTTCGTTATCCGAGAAGCAGTCGACTAATTTCAAATTTGCTTACGTGTCGGATCGGTTGTGAGGTTGGACTAGATTTTTACGAGCGAGCGGAGCGAGCGAGCAACCATTACAATTTCCAAGCTATACATGTATCTTATATTGTTCTGCATATATTTCCTATTATTACCAAATTTTGTCTGCGATTTCGGACCTCACGTTGCACTGTAATGAGTGAACATATTACTACTAATGTAAAACTATTGATCAACTGGAAACTTTTGTCAGTAGGCAAAACGATAAAGACTTCCGGCTCCTCGGGCTGGTGCGAATATTTCAATGTCCCTATGTGCCAAACCGTTGGTTCGTGAAACAACTTTACGCGTCGCACGCTCGCTGCGCCCGCTCGAAAATAATGGCCTAACCTAAAACCAAGCCTTCTTGCGTTCGTTATCCGAGAAGAAGGGGCCTAATTTCAATTTTGCTTACGTGTCGGATCGGTTGTGAGGTTGGACTAGATTTTTACGAGCGAGCGGAGCGAGCGAGCAACGATTACAATTTCCAAGCTATACATATATCTTATATTGCTCTGCATATATTTCCTATTATTACCAAATTTTGTCTGCGATTTCGGACCTCACGTTGCACTGTAATGAGTGAACATATTACTATTAATGTAAAACTAGTGATCAACTGGAAACTTTTGTCAGTAGGCAAAACGATAAAGACTTCTGGCTCCTCGGGCTGGTGCGAATATTTCAATGTCCCTATGTGCCAAACCGTTGGTTCGTGAAACAACTTTACGCGTCGCACGCTCGCTGCGCCCGCTCGAAAACAATGGCCTAACCTAAAACCAAGCCTTCTTGCGTTCGTTATCCGAGAAGAAGGGGCCTAATTTCAATTTTGCTTACGTGTCGGATCGGTTGTGAGGTTGGACTAGATTTTTACGAGCGAGCGGAGCGAGCGAGCAACGATTACAATTTCCAAGCTATACATATATCTTATATTGTTCTGCATATATTTCCTATTATTACCAAATTTTGTCTGCGATTTCGGACCTCACGTTGCACTGTAATGTGTGAACATATTACTCTTAATGTAAAACTATTGATAAACTGTAAACTGTTGTCAGTAGGCAACTCGATAAAGACTTCCGACTCCTCGGGCTGGTGCGAATATTTCAATGTCCATATGTGCCAAACCGTTGGTTCCTGAAACACCTTTACGCGTCGCACGCTCGCTGCGCTCGCTCGAAAACAATAGCCTAACCTAAAACCAAGCCCTCTTGCGTTCGTTATCCGTGAAGGAGGCGAATAATTTCAAATTTGCGAACGTGTCGGATCGGTTGTGAGGTTGGACTAGAGTTTTACGAGCGAGCGGAGCGAGCGCGCAACGATTACAATTTCCAAACTATACATCTATCTTATATTGTTCTGCATATATTTCCTATTATTACATAATTCTGTCTGCGATTTCGGACCTCATGTTGCACTGTAATGTGCGAACATATTACTATTAATGTAAAACTATTGATAAAGTGTAAACTTTTGTCAGTAGGCAACTCGATAAAGACTTCCGACTCCTCGGGCTGGTGCGAATATTTCAATGTCCATATGTGCCAAACCGTTTGTTCGTGACACACCTTTAGGCGTCGCACGCTCGCTGCGCTCGCTCGGAAACTATAGCCTAATCTGAAACCAATCCCTCTTGCGTTCGTTATCCGAGAAGGAGGCGACTAATTTCAAATTAGTGAACGTGTCGGATCGGTTGTGACGTTGGACTAGATTTTTACGAGCGAGCGGAGCGAGCGAGCAAAGATTACAATTTCCAAGCTATATATATACCATACATTGTCCTCCATATATGTAGTATCCAAATGGGTCTTAGAGAGAAAGGACAAGTGATGGTGTTTTGATTTAATATATATTATTAAGAGCAACGAAATGATTAGAATGCTGTTCTACGTTCTATTCTCGCATGCAGCTTTCCGCTTCCCAATCCAAAATCTGTCCACTCCGCACACTCCACACGCTCTGCACGCTCTCCACACTCTATACGCTCTGCTCGCTCTACACGCTCTGCACACTCTGCCCGCTCTACACGCTCTGCCCGCTGTACCTTTTCCCGTTCTTCGGAACAGGTATCCCGAAACCACCGTGATCAAGGTCACGCAGCCTTTTCACGTAAACTGTCCACTTAAAGGACACAACGGTACATTGTTTACAGTTCGGCCGATACCTTAGGCCTTCTGGCCCCGGTACTACATATATTTCCTGTTACTACCTTAATTTGTCAGCGATTTCGGACCTCACGTTGCACTGGACTATGTGGAAATATTACTTTTTATGTAAAACTATTGATAAAATGTAAACTGTTGTCAGTAGGCAACTCGATAAAGACTTCGACTCCTCGGGCTGGTGCGAATATTTCAATGTCCCTATGTGCCAAACCGTTGGTTCGTGACACACCTTTAGGAGTCGCACGCTCGCTGCGCTCGCTCGAAGACTATAGCCTAACCTAAAACCAATCCCTCTTGCGTTCGTTATCCGAGAAGCAGTCGACTAATTTCAAATTTGCTTACGTGTCGGATCGGTTGTGAGGTTGGACTAGATTTTTACGAGCGAGCGGAGCGAGCGAGCAACGATTACAATTTCCAAGCTATACATATATCTTATATTGTTCTGCATATATTTCCTATTATTACCAAATTTTGTCTGCGATTTCGGACCTCACGTTGCACTGTAATGAGTGATCATATTACTATTAATGTAAAACTATTGATCAACTGGAAACTTTTGTCAGTAGGCAAAACGATAAAGACTTCCGGCTCCTCGGGCTGGTGCGAATATTTCAATGTCCCTATGTGCCAAACCGTTGGTTCGTGAAACAACTTTACGCGTCGCACGCTCGCTGCGCCCGCTCGAAAATAATGGCCTAACCTAAAACCAAGCCTTCTTGCGTTCGTTATCCGAGAAGAAGGGGCCTAATTTCAATTTTGCTTACGTGTCGGATCGGTTGTGAGGTTGGACTAGATTTTTACGAGCGAGCGGAGCGAGCGAGCAACGATTACAATTTCCAAGCTATACATATATCTTATATTGCTCTGCATATATTTCCTATTATTACCAAATTTTGTCTGCGATTTCGGACCTCACGTTGCACTGTAATGAGTGAACATATTACTATTAATGTAAAACTATTGATCAACTGGAAACTTTTGTCAGTAGGCAAAACGATAAAGACTTCCGGCTCCTCGGGCTGGTGCGAATATTTCAATGTCCCTATGTGCCAAACTGTTGGTTCGTGAAACAACTTTACGCGTCGCACGCTCGCTGCGCCCGCTCGAAAACAATAGCCTAACCTAAAACCAAGCCCTCTTGCGTTCGTTATCCGTGAAGGAGGCGACTAATTTCAAATTTGCGAACGTGTCGGATCGGTTGTGAGGTTGGACTAGAGTTTTACGAGCGAGCGGAGCGAGCGCGCAACGATTACAATTTCCAAGCTATACATATATCTTATATTGTTCTGCATATATTTCCTATTATTACCAAATTTTGTCTGCGATTTCGGACCTCACGTTGCACTGTAATGAGTGAACATATTACTATTAATGTAAAACTATTGATGAATTGGAAACTTTTGTCAGTAGGCAAAACGATAAAGACTTCCGGCTCCTCGGGCTGGTGCGAATATTTCAATGTCCCTATGTGCCAAACCGTTGGTTCGTGAAACAACTTTACGCGTCGCACGCTCGCTGCGCCCGCTCGAAAACAATGGCCTAACCTAAAACCAAGCCTTCTTGCGTTCGTTATCCGAGAAGAAGGGGCCCAATTTCAATTTTGCTTACGTGTCGGATCGGTTGTGAGGTTGGACTAGATTTTTACGAGCGAGCGGAGCGAGCGAGCAACGATTACAATTTCCAAGCTATACATATATCTTATATTGTTCTGCATATATTTCCTATTATTACCAAATTTTGTCTGCGATTTCGGACCTCACGTTGCACTGTAATGTGTGAACATATTACTCTTAATGTAAAACTATTGATAAACTGTAAACTGTTGTCAGTAGGCAACTCGATAAAGACTTCCGACTCCTCGGGCTGGAGCGAATATTTCAATGTCCATATGTGCCAACCCGTTGGTTCCTGAAACACCTTTACGCGTCGCACGCTCGCTGCGCTCGCTCGAAAACAATAGCCTAACCTAAAACCAAGCCCTCTTGCGTTCGTTATCCGTGAAGGAGGCGACTAATTTCAAATTTGCGAACGTGTCGGATCGGTTGTGACGTTGGACTAGATTTTTACGAGCGAGCGGAGCGAGCGAGCAAAGATTACAATTTCCAAGCTATATATATACCATACATTGTCCTCCATATATGTAGTATCCAAATGGGTCTTAGAGAGAAAGGACAAGTGATGGTGGTTTGATTTAATATATATATTATTAAGAGCAACGAAATGATTAGAATGCTGTTCTACGTTCTATTCTCGCATGCAGCTCTCCGCTTCCCAATCCAAAATCTGTCCACTCCGCACACTCCACACGCTCTGCACGCTCTCCACACTCTATACGCTCTGCTCGCTCTACACGCTCTGCACACTCTGCCCGCTCTACACGCTCTGCCCGCTGTACCTTTTCCCGTTCTTCGGAACAGGTATCCCGAAACCACCGTGATCAAGGTCACGCAGCCTTTTCACGTAAACTGTCCACTTAAAGGACACAACGGTACATTGTTTACAGTTCGGCCGATACCTTAGGCCTTCTGGCCCCGGTACTACATATATTTCCTGTTACTACCTTAATTTGTCAGCGATTTCGGACCTCACGTTGCACTGGACTATATGGAAATATTACTTTTTATGTAAAACTATTGATAAAATGTAAACTGTTGTCAGTAGGCAACTCGATAAAGACTTCGACTCCTCGGGCTGGTGCGAATATTTCAATGTCCCTATGTGCCAAACCGTTGGTTCGTGACACACCTTTAGGAGTCGCACGCTCGCTGCGCTCGCTCGAAAATAATGGCCTAACCTAAAACCAAGCCTTCTTGCGTTCGTTATCCGAGAAGAAGGGGCCTAATTACAATTTTGCTTACGTGTCGGATTGGTTGTGAGGTTGGACTAGATTTTTACGAGCGAGCGGAGCGAGCGAGCAACGATTACAATTTCCAAGCTATACATATATCTTATATTGCTCTGCATATATTTCCTATTATTACCAAATTTTGTCTGCGATTTCGGACCTCACGTTGCACTGTAATGTGTGAACATATTACTATTAATGTAAAACTATTGATAAACTGTAAACTTTTGTCAGTACGCAATTCGATAAAGACTTCCGACTCCTCGGGCTGGTGCGAATATTTCAATGTCCCTATGTGCCAAACCGTTGGTTCGTGACACACCTTTATGAGTCGCACGCTCGCTGCGCTCGCTCGAAGACTATAGCCTAACCTAAAACCAATCCCTCTTGCGTTCGTTATCCGAGAAGCAGTCGACTAATTTCAAATTTGCTTACGTGTCGGATCGGTTGTGATGTTGGACTAGATTTTTACGAGCGAGCGGAGCGAGCGAGCAACGATTACAATTTCCAAGCTATACATATATCTTATATTGCTCTGCATATATTTCCTATTATTACCAAATTTTGTCTGCGATTTCGGACCTCACGTTGCACTGTAATGTGTGAACATATTACTATTAATGTAAAACTATTGATAAACTGTAAACTTTTGTCAGTACGCAATTCGATAAAGACTTCCGACTCCTCGGGCTGGTGCGAATATTTCAATGTCCATATGTGCCAAACCGTTTATTCGTTACATACCTTTAGGCGTCGCACGCTCGCTGCGCTCGCTCGGAAACTATAGCCTAACTTAAAACCAATCCCTCTTGCGTTCGTTATCCGAGAAGTAGTCGACTAATTTCAAATTTGCTTACGTGTCGGATCGGTTGTGAGGTTGGACTAGATTTTTACGAGCGGGCGGAGCGAGCGCGGAACGATTACAATTTCCAAGCTATACATATATCTTATATTGTTCTGCATATATTTCCTATTATTAGATAATTTTATCTGCGATTTCGGACCTCACGTTGCACTGTAATGTGTGAACATATTACTCTTAATGTAAAACTATTGATAAACTGTAAACTGTTGTCAGTAGGCAACTCGATAAAGACTTCCGACTCCTCGGGCTGGTGCTAATATTTCAATGACCATATGTGCCAAACCGTTGGTTACTGAGACACCTTTACGCGTCGCACGCTCGCTGCGCTCGCTCGAAAACAATAGCCTAACCTAAAACCAAGCCCTCTTGCGTTCGTTATCCGTGAAGGAGGCGACTAATTTCAAATTTGCGAACGTGTCGGATCGGTTGTGAGGTTGGACTAGAGTTTTACGAGCGAGCGGAGCGAGCGCGCAACGATTACAATTTCCAAGCTATACATATATCTTATATTGTTCTGCATATATTTCCTATTATTACCAAATTTTGTCTGCGATTTCGGACCTCACGTTGCACTGTAATGAGTGAACATATTACTATTAATGTAAAACTATTGATCAACTGGAAACTTTTGTCAGTAGGCAAAACGATAAAGACTTCCGGCTCCTCGGGCTGGTGCGAATATTTCAATGTCCCTATGTGCCAAACCGTTGGTTCGTGAAACAACTTTACGCGTCGCACGCTCGCTGCGCCCGCTCGAAAACAATAGCCTAACCTAAAACCAAGCCCTCTTGCGTTCGTTATCCGTGAAGGAGGCGACTAATTTCAAATTTGCGAACGTGTCGGATCGGTTGTGACGTTGGACTAGATTTTTACGAGCGAGCGGAGCGAGCGAGCAAAGATTACAATTTCCAAGCTATATATATACCATACATTGTCCTCCATATATGTAGTATCCAAATGGGTCTTAGAGAGAAAGGACAAGTGATGGTGTTTTGATTTAATATATATTATTAAGAGCAACGAAATGATTAGAATGCTGTTCTACGTTCTATTCTCGCATGCAGCTTTCCGCTTCCCAATCCAAAATCTGTCCACTCCGCACACTCCACACGCTCTGCACGCTCTCCACACTCTATACGCTCTGCTCGCTCTACACGCTCTGCACACTCTGCCCGCTCTACACGCTCTGCCCGCTGTACCTTTTCCCGTTCTTCGGAACAGGTATCCCGAAACCACCGTGATCAAGGTCACGCAGCCTTTTCACGTAAACTGTCCACTTAAAGGACACAACGGTACATTGTTTACAGTTCGGCCGATACCTTAGGCCTTCTGGCCCCGGTACTACATATATTTCCTGTTACTACCTTAATTTGTCAGCGATTTCGGACCTCACGTTGCACTGGACTATGTGGAAATATTACTTTTTATGTAAAACTATTGATAAAATGTAAACTGTTGTCAGTAGGCAACTCGATAAAGACTTCGACTCCTCGGGCTGGTGCGAATATTTCAATGTCCCTATGTGCCAAACCGTTGGTTCGTGACACACATTTAGGAGTCGCACGCTCGCTGCGCTCGCTCGAAGACTATAGCCTAACCTAAAACCAATCCCTCTTGCGTTCGTTATCCGAGAAGCAGTCGACTAATTTCAAATTTGCTTACGTGTCGGATCGGTTGTGAGGTTGGACTAGATTTTTACGAGCGAGCGGAGCGAGCGAGCAACGATTACAATTTCCAAGCTATACATATATCTTATATTGTTCTGCATATATTTCCTATTATTACCAAATTTTGTCTGCGATTTCGGACCTCACGTTGCACTGTAATGAGTGAACATATTACTATTAATGTAAAACTATTGATCAACTGGAAACTTTTGTCAGTAGGCAAAACGATAAAGACTTCCGACTCCTCGGGCTGGTGCTAATATTTCAATGACCATATGTGCCAAACCGTTGGTTACTGAGACACCTTTACGCGTCGCACGCTCGCTGCGCTCGCTCGAAAACAATAGCCTAACCTAAAACCAAGCCCTCTTGCGTTCGTTATCCGTGAAGGAGGCGACTAATTTCAAATTTGCGAACGTGTCGGATCGGTTGTGAGGTTGGACTAGAGTTTTACGAGCGAGCGGAGCGAGCGCGCAACGATTACAATTTCCAAGCTATACATATATCTTATATTGTTCTGCATATATTTCCTATTATTACCAAATTTTGTCTGCGATTTCGGACCTCACGTTGCACTGTAATGAGTGAACATATTACTATTAATGTAAAACTATTGATCAACTGGAAACTTTTGTCAGTAGGCAAAACGATAAAGACTTCCGGCTCCTCGGGCTGGTGCGAATATTTCAATGTCCCTATGTGCCAAACCGTTGGTTCGTGAAACAACTTTACGCGTCGCACGCTCGCTGCGCCCGCTCGAAAACAATGGCCTAACCTAAAACCAAGCCTTCTTGCGTTCGTTATCCGAGAAGAAGGGGCCTAATTTCAATTTTGCTTACGTGTCGGATCGGTTGTGAGGTTGGACTAGATTTTTACGAGCGAGCGGAGCGAGCGAGCAACGATTACAATTTCCAAGCTATACATATATCTTATATTGCTCTGCATATATTTCCTATTATTACCAAATTTTGTCTGCGATTGCGGACCTCACGTTGCACTGTAATGTGTGAACATATTACTATTAATGTAAAACTAGTGATAAACTGTAAACTTTTGTCAGTACGCAATTCGATAAAGACTTCCGACTCCTCGGGCTGGTGCGAATATTTCAATGTCCATATGTGCCAAACCGTTGGTTCCTGAAACACCTTTACGCGTCGCACGCTCGCTGCGCTCGCTCGAAAACAATAGCCTAACCTAAAACCAAGCCCTCTTGCGTTCGTTATCCGTGAAGGAGGCGACTAATTTCAAATTTGCGAACGTGTCGGGTCGGTTGTGAGGTTGGACTAGAGTTTTACGAGCGAGCGGAGCGAGCGCGCAACGATTACAATTTCCAAGCTATACATATATCTTATATTGTTCTGCATATATTCCCTATTATGACCTAATTCTGTCTGCGATTTCGGACCTCACGTTGCACTGGACTATGTGGAAATATTACTTTTTATGTAAAACTATTGATAAAATGTAAACTTTTGTCAGTAGGCAACTCGATAAACACTTCCGACTCCTCGGGCTGGTGCGAATATTTCAATGTCCCTATGTGCCAAACCGTTGGTTCGTGAAACACCTTTACGCGTCGCACGCTCGCTGCGCTCACTCGAAAACAATAGTCTAACCTAAAACCAATTCCTCTTGCGTTCGTTATCCGAGAAGGAGGCGACTAATTTCAAATTAACGAACGCGTCGGATCGGTTGTGAGGTTGGACTAGATTTTTACGAGCGAGCGGAGCGAGCGAGCAACGATTACAATTTCCAAGCTATACATTTATCTTATATTGCGTTGCATATATTTCCTGTTACTACCTTAATTTGTCAGCGATTTCGGACCTCACGTTGCACTGTAATGTGTGAACATATTCCTATTAATGTAAAACTATTGATAAACTGTAAACTTTTGTCAGTACGCAATTCGATAAAGACTTCCGACTGCTCGGGCTGGTGCGAATATTTCAATGTCCCTATGTGCCAAACCGTTGGTTCGTGACACACCTTTAGGATTCGCACGCTCGCTGCGCTCGCTCGAAGACTATAGCCTAACCTAAAACCAATCCCTCTTGCGTTCGTTATCCGAGAAGCAGTCGACTAATTTCAAATTTGCTTACGTGTCGGATCGGTTGTGAGGTTGGACTAGATTTTTACGAGCGAGCGGAGCGAGCGAGCAACGATTACAATTTCCAAGCTATACATATATCTTATATTGTTCTGCATGTATTTCCTATTATTACCAAATTTTGTCTGCGATTTCGGACCTCACGTTGCACTGTAATGAGTGAACATATTACTATTAATGTAAAACTATTGATCAACTGGAAACTTTTGTCAGTAGTCAAAACGATAAAGACTTCCGGCTCCTCGGGCTGGTGCGAATATTTCAATGTCCCTATGTGCCAAACCGTTGGTTCGTGAAACAACTTTACGCGTCGCACGCTCAATGCGCCCGCTCGAAAATAATGGCCTAACCTAAAACCAAGCCTTCTTGCGTTCGTTATCCGAGAAGAAGGGGCCTAATTTCAATTTTGCTTACGTGTCGGATCGGTTGTGAGGTTGGACTAGATTTTTACGAGCGAGCGGAGCGAGCGAGCAACGATTACAATTTCCAAGCTATACATATATCTTATATTGCTCTGCATATATTTCCTATTATTACCAAATTTTGTCTGCGATTTCGGACCTCACGTTGCACTGTAATGTGTGAACATATTACTATTAATGTAAAACTATTGATAAACTGTAAACTTTTGTCAGTACGCAATTCGATAAAGACTTCCGACTCCTCGGGCTGGTGCGAATATTTCAATGTCCATATGTGCCAAACCGTTTGTTCGTTACATACCTTTAGGCGTCGCACGCTCGCTGCGCTCGCTCGGAAACTATAGCCTAACTTAAAACCAATCCCTCTTGCGTTCGTTATCCGAGAAGTAGTCGACTAATTTCAAATTTGCTTACGTGTCGGATCGGTTGTGAGGTTGGACTAGATTTTTACGAGCGGGCGGAGCGAGCGCGGAACGATTACAATTTCCAAGCTATACATATATCTTATATTGTTCTATATATATTTCCTATTATTAGATAATTTTATCTGCGATTTCGGACCTCACGTTGCACTGTAATGTGTGAACATATTACTCTTAATGTAAAACTATTGATAAACTGTAAACTGTTGTCAGTAGGCAACTCGATAAAGACTTCCGACTCCTCGGGCTGGTGCTAATATTTCAATGACCATATGTGCCAAACCGTTGGGTACTGAGACACCTTTACGCGTCGCACGCTCGCTGCGCTCGCTCGAAAACAATAGCCTAACCTAAAACCAAGCCCTCTTGCGTTCGTTATCCGTGAAGGAGGCGACTAATTTCAAATTTACGAACGTGTCGGATCGGTTGTGAGGTTGGACTAGAGTTTTACGAGCGAGCGGAGCGAGCGCGCAACGATTACAATTTCCAAGCTATACATATATCTTATATTGTTCTGCATATATTTCCTATTATTACCAAATTTTGTCTGCGATTTCGGACCTCACGTTGCACTGTAATGAGTGAACATATTACTATTAATGTAAAACTATTGATCAACTGGAAACTTTTGACAGTAGGCAAAACGATAAAGACTTCCGGCTCCTCGGGCTGGTGCGAATATTTCAATGTCCCTATGTGCCAAACCGTTGGTTCGTGAAACAACTTTACGCGTCGCACGCTCGCTGCGCCCGCTCGAAAACAATGGCCTAACCTAAAACCAAGCCTTCTTGCGTTCGTTATCCGAGAAGAAGGGGCCTAATTTCAATTTTGCTTACGTGTCGGATCGGTTGTGAGGTTGGACTAGATTTTTACGAGCGAGCGGAGCGAGCGAGCAACGATTACAATTTCCAAGCTATACATATATCTTATATTGCTCTGCATATATTTCCTATTATTACCAAATTTTGTCTGCGATTGCGGACCTCACGTTGCACTGTAATGTGTGAACATATTACTATTAATGTAAAACTATTGATAAACTGTAAACTTTTGTCAGTACGCAATTCGATAAAGACTTCCGACTCCTCGGGCTGGTGCGAATATTTCAATGTCCATATGTGCCAAACCGTTTGTTCGTTACATACCTTTAGGCGTCGCACGCTCGCTGCGCTCGCTCGGAAACTATAGCCTAACTTAAAACCAATCCCTCTTGCGTTCGTTATCCGAGAAGCAGTCGACAAATTTCAAATTTGCTTACGTGTCGGATCGGTTGTGAGGTTGGACTAGATTTTTACGAGCGGGCGGAGCGAGCGCGGAACGATTACAATTTCCAAGCTATACATATATCTTATATTGTTCTGCATATATTTCCTATTATTAGATAATTTTATCTGCGATTTCTGACCTCACGTTGCACTGTAATGTGTGAACATGTTACTCTTAATGTAAAACTATTGATAAACTGTAAACTGTTGTCAGTAGGCAACTCGATAAAGACTTCCGACTCCTCGGGCTGGTGCGAATATTTCAATGTCCATATGTGTCAAACCGTTGGTTCCTGAAACACCTTTACGCGTCGCACGCTCGCTGCGCTCGCTCGAAAACAATAGCCTAACCTAAAACCAAGCCCTCTTGCGTTCGTTATCCGTGAAGGAGGCGACTAATTTCAAATTTGCGAACGTGTCGGGTCGGTTGTGAGGTTGGACTAGAGTTTTACGAGCGAGCGGAGCGAGCGCGCAACGATTACAATTTCCAAGCTATACATATATCTTATATTGTTCTGCATATATTCCCTATTATGACCTAATTCTGTCTGCGATTTCGGACCTCACGTTGCACTGGACTATGTGGAAATATTACTTTTTATGTAAAACTATTGATAAAATGTAAACTTTTGTCAGTAGGCAACTCGATAAACACTTCCGACTCCTCGGGCTGGTGCGAATATTTCAATGTCCCTATGTGCCAAACCGTTGGTTCGTGAAACACCTTTACGCGTCGCACGCTCGCTGCGCTCACTCGAAAACAATAGTCTAACCTAAAACCAATTCCTCTTGCGTTCGTTATCCGAGAAGGAGGCGACTAATTTCAAATTAGCGAACGCGTCGGATCGGTTGTGAGGTTGGACTAGATTTTTACGAGCGAGCGGAGCGAGCGAGCAACGATTACAATTTCCAAGCTATACATTTATCTTATATTGCGTTGCATATATTTCCTGTTACTACCTTAATTTGTCAGCGATTTCGGACCTCACGTTGCACTGTAATGTGTGAACATATTACTATTAATGTAAAACTATTGATAAACTGTAAACTTTTGTCAGTACGCAATTCGATAAAGACTTCCGACTGCTCGGGCTGGTGCGAATATTTCAATGTCCCTATGTGCCAACCCGTTGGTTCGTGAAACAACTTTACGCGTCGCACGCTCGCTGCGCCCGCTCGAAAACAATGGCCTAACCTAAAACCAAGCCTTCTTGCGTTCGTTATCCGAGAAGAATGGGCCTAATTTCAATTTTGCTTACGTGTCGGATCGGTTGTGAGGTTGGAGTAGATTTTCACGAGCGAGCGGAGCGAGCGAACAACGATTACAATTTCCAAGCTATACATGTATCTTATACTGTTCTGCATATATTTCGTAGTATTACCTAATTTTGTCTGCGATTTCGGACCTCACGTTGCACTGTATTGTGTGAACATATTACTATTAATGTAAAACTATTGATAAACTGTAAACTTTTGTCAGTACGCAATTCGATAAAGACTTCCGACTCCTCGGGCTGGTGCGAATATTTCAATGTCCATATGTGCCAAACCGTTTGTTCGTTACATACCTTTAGGCGTCGCACGCTCGCTGCGCTCGCTCGGAAACTATAGCCTAACTTAAAACCAATCCCTCTTGCGTTCGTTATCCGAGAAGCAGTCGACTAATTTCAAATTTGCTTACATGTCGGATCGGTTGTGAGGTTGGACTAGATTTTTACGAGCGGGCGAAGCGAGCGCGGAACGATTACAATTTCCAAGCTATACATATATCTTATATTGTTCTGCATATATTTCCTATTATAACCTAATTCTGTCTGCGATTCCGGACCTCACGTTGCACTGTAATGTGTGAACATATTACTATTAATGTAAAACTATTGATAAACTGTAAACTTTTGTCAGTAGGGAACTCGATAAAGACTTGCGACTCCTCGGGCTGGTGCGAATATTTCAATGTCCCTATGTGCCAAACCGTTTCTTCGTGACATACCTTTAGGCGTCGCACGCTCGCTGCGCTCGCTCGGAAACTATAGCCTAACCTAAAACCAATCCCTCTTGCGTTCGTTATCCGAGTAGCAGTCGACTAATTTCAAATTTGCTTACGTGTCGGATCGGTTGTGAGGTTGGACTAGATTTTTACGAGCGAGCGGAGCGAGCGCGGAACGATTACAATTTCCAAGCTATACATATATCTTATATTGTTCTGCATATATTTCCTATTATTAGATAATTTTATCTGCGATTTCGGACCTCACGTTGCACTGTAATGTGTGAACATATTACTCTTAATGTAAAACTATTGATAAACTGTAAACTGTTGTCAGTAGGCAACTCGATAAAGACTTCCGACTCCTCGGGCTGGTGCGAATATTTCAATGTCCATATGTGCCAAACCGTTGGTTCCTGAAACACCTTTACGCGTCGCACGCTCGCTGCGCTCGCTCGAAAACAATAGCCTAACCTAAAACCAAGCCCTCTTGCGTTCGTTATCCGTGAAGGAGGCGACTAATTTCAAATTTGCGAACGTGTCGGATCGGTTGTGAGGTTGGACTAGAGTTTTACGAGCGAGCGGAGCGAGCGCGCAACGATTACAATTTCCAAGCTATACATCTATCTTATATTGTTCTGCATATATTTCCTATTATTACCTAATTCTGTCTGCGATTTCGGACCTCATGTTGCACTGTAATGTGTGAACATATTACTATTAATGTAAAACTATTGATAAACTGTAAACTGTTGTCAGTAGGCAACACGATAAAGACTTCCGACTCCTCGGGCTGGTGCGAATATTTCAATGTCCATATGTGCCAAACCGTTGGTTCCTGAAACACCTTTACGCGTCGCACGCTCGCTGCGCTCGCTCGAAAACAATAGCCTAACCTAAAACCAAGCCCTCTTGCGTTCGTTATCCGTGAAGGAGGCGACTAATTTCAAATTTGCGAACGTGTCGGATCGGTTGTGAGGTTGGACTAGAGTTTTACGAGCGAGCGGAGCGAGCGCGCCACGATTACAATTTCCAAGCTATACATATATCTTATATTGTTCTGCATATATTCCCTATTATGACCTAATTCTGTCTGCGATTTCGGACCTCATGTTGCACTGTAATGTGTGAACATATTACTATTAATGTAAAACTATTGATAAAGTGTAAACTTTTGTCAGTAGGCAACTCGATAAAGACTTCCGACTCCTCGGGCTGGTGCGAATATTTCAATGTCCCTATGTGCCAAACCGTTTGTTCGTGACACACCTTTAGGCATCGCACGCTCGCTGCGCTCGCTCGGAAACTATAGCCTAACCTGAAACAAATCCCTCTTGCGTTCGTTATCCGAGAAGGAGGCGACTAATTTCAAATTAGTGAACGTGTCGGATCGGTTGTGACGTTGGACTAGATTTTTACGAGCGAGCGGTGCGAGCGAGCAACGATTACAATTTCCAAGCTATATATATACCATACATTGTCCTGCATATATGTAGTATCCAAATGGGTCTTAGAGAGAAAGGACAAGTGATGGTGTTTTGATTTAATATATATTACTAAGAGCAACGAAATGATTAGAATGCTGTTCTACGTTCTATTCTCGCATGCAGCTTTCCGCTTCCCAATCCAAAATCTGTCCACTCCGCACACTCCACACGCTCTGCACGCTCTCCACACTCTATACGCTCTGCTCCCTCTACACGCTCTGCACACTCTGCCCGTTCTACACGCTCTGCCCGCTGTACCTTTTCCCGTTCTTCGGAACAGGTATCCCGAAACCACCGTGATCAAGGTCACGCAGCCTTTTCACGTAAAGTGTCCACTTAAAGGACACAACGGTACATTGTTTACAGTTCGGCCGATACCTTAGGCCTTCTGGCCCCGGTACTACATATATTTCCTGTTATTACATAATTTTGTCAGCGACTTCGGACCTCACGTTGCACTGGACTATGTGGAAATATTACTTTTTATGTAAAACTATTGATAAACTGTAAACTTTTGTCAGTAGGCAACTCGATAAAGACTTCCGACTGCTCGGGCTGGTGCGAATATTTCAATGTCCCTATGTGCTAAACCGTTGGTTCATGACACACCTTTACGCGTCGCTCGCTCGCTGCGCTCGCTCGGAAACTATAGTCTAACCTAAAACCAATTCCTCTTGCGTTCGTTATCCTAGAAGGAGGCGACTAATTTCAAATTAGCGAACGCGTCGGATCGGTTGTGAGGTTGGACTAGATTTTTACGAGCGAGCGGAGCGAGCGAGCAACTATTACAATTTCCAAGCTATACATTTATCTTATATTGCGTTGCATATATTTCCTGTTACTACCTTAATTTGTCTGCGATTTCGGACCTCACGTTGCACTGTAATGAGTGAACATATTACTATTAATGTAAAACTATTGATCAACTGGAAACTTTTGTCAGTAGGCAAAACGATAAAGACTTCCGGCTCCTCGGGCTGGTGCGAATATTACAATGTCCCTATGTGCCAAACCGTTGGTTCGTGAAACACCTTTACGCGTCGCACGCTCGCTGCGCCCGCACGAAAACTATGGCCTAACCTAAAACCAAGCCTTCTTGCGTTCGTTATCCGAGAAGAATGGGCCTAATTTCAATTTTGCTTACGTATCGGATCGGTTGTGAGGTTGGAGTAGATTTTTACGAGCGGGCGGAGCGAGCGAGCAACGATTACAATTTCCAAGTTATACATATATCTAATATTGTTCTGCATATATTTCCTATTATTACCAAATTTTGTCTGCGATTTCGGACCTCACGTTGCACTGTAATGAGTGAACATATTACTATTAATGTAAAACTATTGATAAACTGTAATCTTTTGTCAGTAGGCAACTCGATAAAGACTTCCGACTCCTCGGGCTGGTGCGAATATTTCAATGTCCCTATGTGCTAAACCGTTGGTTCGTGATACACATTTACGCGTCACTCGCTCGCTGCGCTCGCTCGGAAACTATAGTCTAACCTAAAACCAATCCGTCTTGCGTTCGTTATCCGAGAAGGAGGCGACTAATTTCAAATTAGGGAACGTGTCGGATCGGTTGTGAGGTTGGACTAGATATTTAGGTGCGAGCGGAGCGAGCGAGTAACGATTACAATTTCCAAGCTATACATTTATCTTATATTGCGTTGCATATATTTCCTGTTACTACCTTAATTTGTCAGCGATTTCGGACCTCACGTTGCACTGGACTATGTGGAAATATTACTTTTTATGTAAAACTATTGATAAAATGTAAACTTTTGTCAGTAGGCAACTCGATAAAGACTTCCGACTCCTCGGGCTGGTGCGAATATTTCAATGTCCCTATGTGCCAAACCGTTGGTTCGTGAAACACCTTTACGCGTCGCTCGCTCGCTGCGCTCGCTCGGAAACTATAGTCTAACCTAAAACCAATTCCTCTTGCGTTCGTTATCCTAGAAGGAGGCGACTAATTTCAAATTAGCGAACGCGTCGGATCGGTTGTGAGGTTGGACTAGATTTTTACGAGCGAGCGGAGCGAGCGAGCAACGATTACAATTTCCAAGCTATACATTTATCTTATATTGCGTTGCATATATTTCCTGTTACTACCTTAATTTGTCAGCGATTTCGGACCTCACGTTGCACTGTAATGTGTGAACATATTACTATTAATGTAAAACTATTGATAAACTGTAAACTTTTGTCAGTACGCAATTCGATAAAGACTTCCGACTGCTCGGGCTGGTGCGAATATTTCAATGTCCCTATGTGCCAAACCGTTGGTTCGTGAAACAACTTTACGCGTCGCACGCTCGCTGCGCCCGCTCGAAAACAATGGCCTAACCTAAAACCAAGCCATCTTGCGTTCGTTATCCGAGAAGAAGGGGACTAATTTCAATTTTGCTTACGTGTCGGATCGGTTGTGATGTTGGACTAGATTTCTACGAGTGAGCGGAGCGAGCGAGCAACGATTACAATTTCCAAGCTATACATATATCTTATATTGTTCTGCATATATTTCCTATTATAACCAAATTTTGTCTGCGATTTCGGACCTCACGTTGCACTGTAATGTGTGAACATATTACTATTAATGTAAAACAATTGATAAACTGTAAACTTTTGTCAGTACGCAATTCGATAAAGACTTCCGACTCCTCGGGCTGGTGCGAATATTTCAATGTCCCTATGTGCCAAACCGTTGGTTCGTGATACACCTTTACGCGTCGCTCGCTCGCTGCGCTCGCTCGGAAACTATAGTCTAACCTAAAACCAATCCCTCTTGCGTTCGTTATCCGAGAAGGAGGCGACTAATTTGAAATTAGCGAACGTGTCGGATCGGTTGTGAGGTTGGACTAGATTTTTACGAGCGAGCGGAGCGAGCGAGCAACGATTACAATTTCCAAGCTATACATATATCATATATTGCGTTGCATATATTTCCTGTTACTACCTTAATTTGTCAGCGATTTCGGACCTCACGTTGCACTGTAATGTGTGAACATATTACTATTAATGTAAAACTATTGATAAACTGTAAACTTTTGTCAGTACGCAATTCGATAAAGACTTCCGACTCCTCGGGCTGGTGCGAATATTTCAATGTCCCTATGTGCCAAACCGTTGGTTCGTGAAACAACTTTACGCGTCGCACGCTCGCTGCTCCCGCTCGAAAACAATGGCCTAACCTAAAACCAAGCCTTCTTGCGTTCGTTATCCGAGAAGAATGGGCCTAATTTCAATTTTGCTTACGTGTCGGATCGGTTGTGAGGTTGGAGTAGATTTTCACGAGCGAGCGGAGCGAGCGAACAACGATTACAATTTCCAAGCTATACATGTATCTTATACTGTTCTGCATATATTTCGTAGTATTACCTAATTTTGTCTGCGATTTCGGACCTCACGTTGCACTGTATTGTGTGAACATATTACTATTAATGTAAAACTATTGATAAACTGTAAACTTTTGTCAGTAGGCAACTCGATAAAGACTTCCGACTCCTCGGGCTGGTGCGGATATTTCAATGTCTCTATGTGCTAAACCGTTGGTTCATGACACATCTTTACGCGTCGCTCGCTCGCTGCGCTCGCTCGGAAACTATAGTCTAACCTAAAACCAATTCCTCTTGCGTTCGTTATCCTAGAAGGAGGCGACTAATTTCAAATTAGCGAACGCGTCGGATCGGTTGTGAGGTTGGACTAGATTTTTACGAGCGAGCGGAGCGAGCGAGCAACGATTACAATTTCCAAGCTTTACATTTATCTTATATTGCGTTGCATATATTTCCTGTTACTACCGTAATTTGTCAGCGATTTCGGACCTCACGTTGCACTGGACTATATGGAAATATTACTTTTTATGTAAAACTATTGATAAAGTGTAAACTTTTGTCAGTAGGCAACTCGATAAAGACTTCCGACTCCTCGGGCTGGTGCGAATATTTCAATGTCCCTATGTGCTAAACCGTTGGTTCATGACACACCTTTACGCGTCGCCCGCTCGCTGCGCTCGCTCGGAAACTATAGTCTAACCTAAAACCAATTCCTCTTGCGTTCGTTATCCTAGAAGGAGGCGACTAATTTCAAATTAGCGAACGCGTCGGATCGGTTGTGAGGTTGGACTAGATTTTTACGAGCGAGCGGAGCGAGCGAGCAACGATTACAATTTCCAAGCTATACATTTATCTTATATTGCGTTGCATATATTTCCTGTTACTACCTTAATTTGTCTGCGATTTCGGACCTCACGTTGCACTGTAATGAGTGAACATATTACTATTAATGTAAAACTATTGATCAACTGGAAACTTTTGTCAGTAGGCAAAACGATAAAGACTTCCGGCTCCTCGGGCTGGTGCGAATATTACAATGTCCCTATGTGCCAAACCGTTGGTTCGTGAAACACCTTTACGCGTCGCACGCTCGCTGCGCCCGCACGAAAACTATGGCCTAACCTAAAACCAAGCCTTCTTGCGTTCGTTATCCGAGAAGGAGGCGACTAATTTCAAATTAGGGAACGTGTCGGATCGGTTGTGAGGTTGGACTAGATATTTAGGTGCGAGCGGAGCGAGCGAGTAACGATTACAATTTCCAAGCTATACATTTATCTTATATTGCGTTGCATATATTTCCTGTTACTACCTTAATTTGTCAGCGATTTCGGACCTCACGTTGCACTGGACTATGTGGAAATATTACTTTTTATGTAAAACTATTGATAAAATGTAAACTTTTGTCAGTAGGCAACTCGATAAACACTTCCGACTCCTCGGGCTGGTGCGAATATTTCAATGTCCCTATGTGCCAAACCGTTGGTTCGTGAAACACCGTTACGCGTCGCACGCTCGCTGCGCTCGCTCGAAAACAATAGCCTAACCTAAAACCAAGCCCTCTTGCGTTCGTTATCCGAGAAGAAGGGGCCTAATTTCAATTTTGCTTACGTGTCGGATCGGTTGTGCGGTTGGACTAGATTTTTACGAGCGAGCGGAGCGAGCGAGCAACGATTACAATTTCCAAGCTATATATATACCATATATTGTCCTGCATATATTTCCTGTTACTACCTTAATTTGTCAGCGATTTCGGACCTCACGTTGCACTGGACTATGTGGAAATATTACTTTTTATGTAAAACTATTGATAAACTGTAAACTTTTGTCAGTAGGCAACTCGATAAAGACTTCCGACTCCTCGGGCTGGTGCGAATATTTCAATGTCCCTATGTGCCAAACCGTTGGTTCGTGAAACACCTTTACGCGTCGCTCGCTCGCTGCGCTCGCTCGGAAACTATAGTCTAACCTAAAACCAATTCCTCTTGCGTTCGTTATCCTAGAAGGAGGCGACTAATTTCAAATTAGCGAACGCGTCGGATCGGTTGTGAGGTTGGACTAGATTTTTACGAGCGAGCGGAGCGAGCGAGCAACGATTACAATTTCCAAGCTATACATTTATCTTATATTGCGTTGCATATATTTCCTGTTACTACCTTAATTTGTCAGCGATTTCGGACCTCACGTTGCACTGTAATGTGTGAACATATTACTATTAATGTAAAACTATTGATAAACTGTAAACTTTTGTCAGTACGCAATTCGATAAAGACTTCCGACTGCTCGGGCTGGTGCGAATATTTCAATGTCCCTATGTGCCAAACCGTTGGTTCGTGAAACAACTTTACGCGTCGCACGCTCGCTGCGCCCGCTCGAAAACAATGGCCTAACCTAAAACCAAGCCATCTTGCGTTCGTTATCCGAGAAGAAGGGGCCTAATTTCAATTTTGCTTACGTGTCGGATCGGTTGTGATGTTGGACTAGATTTTTACGAGTGAGCGGAGCGAGCGAGCAACGATTACAATTTCCAAGCTATACATATATCTTATATTGTTCTGCATATATTTCCTATTATAACCAAATTTTGTCTGCGATTTCGGACCTCACGTTGCACTGTAATGTGTGAACATATTACTATTAATGTGAAACAATTGATAAACTGTAAACTTTTGTCAGTACGCAATTCGATAAAGACTTCCGACTCCTCGGGCTGGTGCGAATATTTCAATGTCCCTATGTGCCAAACCGTTGGTTCGTGATACACCTTTACGCGTCGCTCGCTCGCTGCGCTCGCTCGGAAACTATAGTCTAACCTAAAACCAATCCCTCTTGCGTTCGTTATCCGAGAAGGAGGCGACTAATTTGAAATTAGCGAACGTGTCGGATCGGTTGTGAGGTTGGACTAGATTTTTACGAGCGAGCGGAGCGAGCGAGCAACGATTACAATTTCCAAGCTATACATATATCATATATTGCGTTGCATATATTTCCTGTTACTACCTTAATTTGTCAGCGATTTCGGACCTCACGTTGCACTGTAATGTGTGAACATATTACTATTAATGTAAAACTATTGATAAACTGTTAACTTTTGTCAGTACGCAATTCGATAAAGACTTCCGACTCCTCGGGCTGGTGCGAATATTTCAATGTCCCTATGTGCCAAACCGTTGGTTCGTGAAACAACTTTACGCGTCGCACGCTCGCTGCGCCCGCTCGAAAACAATGGCCTAACCTAAAACCAAGCCTTCTTGCGTTCGTTATCAGAGAAGAATGGGCCTAATTTCAATTTTGCTTACGTGTCGGATCGGTTGTGAGGTTGGAGTAGATTTTCACGTGCGAGCGGAGCGAGCGAACAACGATTACAATTTCCAAGCTATACATGTATCTTATACTGTTCTGCATATATTTCGTAGTATTACCTAATTTTGTCTGCGATTTCGGACCTCACGTTGCACTGTATTGTGTGAACATATTACTATTAATGTAAAACTATTGATAAACTGTAAACTTTTGTCAGTAGGCAACTCGATAAAGACTTCCGACTCCTCGGGCTGGTGCGGATATTTCAATGTCTCTATGTGCTAAACCGTTGGTTCATGACACACCTTTACGCGTCGATCGCTCGCTGCGCTCGCTCGGAAACTATAGTCTAACCTAAAACCAATTCCTCTTGCGTTCGTTATCCTAGAAGGAGGCGACTAATTTCAAATTAGCGAACGCGTCGGATCGGTTGTGAGGTTGGACTAGATTTTTACGAGCGAGCGGAGCGAGCGAGCAACGATTACAATTTCCAAGCTTTACATTTATCTTATATTGCGTTGCATATATTTCCTGTTACTACCTTAATTTGTCAGCGATTTCGGACCTCACGTTGCACTGGACTATTTGGAAATATTACTTTTTATGTAAAACTATTGATAAAGTGTAAACTTTTGTCAGTAGGCAACTCGATAAAGACTTCCGACTCCTCGGGCTGGTGCGAATATTTCAATGTCCCTATGTGCTAAACCGTTGGTTCATGACACACCTTTACGCGTCGCTCGCTCGATGCGCTCGCTCGGAAACTATAGTCTAACCTAAAACCAATTCCTCTTGCGTTCGTTATCCTAGAAGGAGGCGACTAATTTCAAATTAGCGAACGCGTCGGATCGGTTGTGAGGTTGGACTAGATTTTTACGAGCGAGCGGAGCGAGCGAGCAACGATTACAATTTCCAAGCTATACATTTATCTTATATTGCGTTGCATATATTTCCTGTTACTACCTTAATTTGTCTGCGATTTCGGACCTCACGTTGCACTGTAATGAGTGAACATATTACTATTAATGTAAAACTATTGATCAACTGGAAACTTTTGTCAGTAGGCAAAACGATAAAGACTTCCGGCTCCTCGGGCTGGTGCGAATATTACAATGTCCCTATGTGCCAAACCGTTGGTTCGTGAAACACCTTTACGCGTCGCACGCTCGCTGCGCCCGCACGAAAACTATGGCCTAACCTAAAACCAAGCCTTCTTGCGTTCGTTATCCGAGAAGAATGGGCCTAATTTCAATTTTGCTTACGTGTCGGATCGGTTGTGAGGTTGGAGTAGATTTTTACGAGCGGGCGGAGCGAGCGAGCAACGATTACAATTTCCAAGTTATACATATATCTAATATTGTTCTGCATATATTTCCTATTATTACCAAATTTTGTCTGCGATTTCGGACCTCACGTTGCACTGTAATGAGTGAACATATTACTATTAATGTAAAACTATTGATAAACTGTAAACTTTTGTCAGTAGGCAACTCGATAAAGACTTCCGACTCCTCGGGCTGGTGCGAATATTTCAATGTCCCTATGTGCTAAACCGTTGGTTCGTGATACACATTTACGCGTCGCTCGCTCGCTGCGCTCGCTCGGAAACTATAGTCTAACCTAAAACCAATCCGTCTTGCGTTCGTTATCCGAGAAGGAGGCGACTAATTTCAAATTAGGGAACGTGTCGGATCGGTTGTGAGGTTGGACTAGATATTTAGGTGCGAGCGGAGCGAGCGAGTAACGATTACAATTTCCAAGCTATACATTTATCTTATATTGCGTTGCATATATTTCCTGTTACTACCTTAATTTGTCAGCGATTTCGGACCTCACGTTGCACTGGACTATGTGGAAATATTACTTTTTATGTAAAACTATTGATAAAATGTAAACTTTTGTCAGTAGGCAACTCGATAAACACTTCCGACTCCTCGGGCTGGTGCGAATATTTCAATGTCCCTATGTGCCAAACCGTTGGTTCGTGAAACACCGTTACGCGTCGCACGCTCGCTGTGCTCGCTCGAAAACAATAGCCTAACCTAAAACCAAGCCCTCTTGCGTTCGTTATCCGAGAAGAAGGGGCCTAATTTCAATTTTGCTTACGTGTCGGATCGGTTGTGCGGTTGGACTAGATTTTTACGAGCGAGCGGAGCGAGCGAGCAACGATTACAATTTCCAAGCTATATATATACCATATATTGTCCTGCATATATTTCCTGTTACTACCTTAATTTGTCAGCGATTTCGGACCTCACGTTGCACTGGACTATGTGGAAATATTACTTTTTATGTAAAACTATTGATAAACTGTAAACTTTTGTCAGTAGGCAACTCGATAAAGACTTCCGACTCCTCGGGCTGGTGCGAATATTTCAATGTCCCTATGTGCCAAACCGTTGGTTCGTGAAACACCTTTACGCGTCGCTAGCTCGCTGCGCTCGCTCGGAAACTATAGTCTAACCTAAAACCAATTCCTCTTGCGTTCGTTATCCTAGAAGGAGGCGACTAATTTCAAATTAGCGAACGCGTCGGATCGGTTGTGAGGTTGGACTAGATTTTTACGAGCGAGCGGAGCGAGCGAGCAACGATTACAATTTCCAAGCTATACATTTATCTTATATTGCGTTGCATATATTTCCTGTTACTACCTTAATTTGTCAGCGATTTCGGACCTCACGTTGCACTGTAATGTGTGAACATATTACTATTAATGTAAAACTATTGATAAACTGTAAACTTTTGTCAGTACGCAATTCGATAAAGACTTCCGACTCCTCGGGCTGGTGCGAATATTTCAATGTCCCTATGTGCCAAACCGTTGGTTCGTGAAACACCTTTACGCGTCGCTCGCTCGCTGCGCTCGCTCGGAAACTATAGTCTAACCTAAAACCAATTCCTCTTGCGTTCGTTATCCTAGAAGGAGGCGACTAATTTCAAATTAGCGAACGCGTCGGATCGGTTGTGAGGTTGGACTAGATTTTTACGAGCGAGCGGAGCGAGCGAGCAACGATTACAATTTCCAAGCTATACATTTATCTTATATTGCGTTGCATATATTTCCTGTTACTACCTTAATTTGTCAGCGATTTCGGACCTCACGTTGCACTGGACTATTTGGAAATATTACTTTTTATGTAAAACTATTGATAAAGTGTAAACTTTTGTCAGTAGGCAACTCGATAAAGACTTCCGACTCCTCGGGCTGGTGCGAATATTTCAATGTCCCTATGTGCTAAACCGTTGGTTCATGACACACCTTTACGCGTCGCTCGCTCGATGCGCTCGCTCGGAAACTATAGTCTAACCTAAAACCAATTCCTCTTGCGTTCGTTATCCTAGAAGGAGGCGACTAATTTCAAATAAGCGAACGCGTCGGATCGGTTGTGAGGTTGGACTAGATTTTTACGAGCGAGCGGAGCGAGCGAGCAACGATTACAATTTCCAAGCTATACATTTATCTTATATTGCGTTGCATATATTTCCTGTTACTACCTTAATTTGTCTGCGATTTCGGACCTCACGTTGCACTGTAATGAGTGAACATATTACTATTAATGTAAAACTATTGATCAACTGGAAACTTTTGTCAGTAGGCAAAACGATAAAGACTTCCGGCTCCTCGGGCTGGTGCGAATATTACAATGTCCCTATGTGCCAAACCGTTGGTTCGTGAAACACCTTTACGCGTCGCACGCTCGCTGCGCCCGCACGAAAACTATGGCCTAACCTAAAACCAAGCCTTCTTGCGTTCGTTATCCGAGAAGAATGGGCCTAATTTCAATTTTGCTTACGTGTCGGATCGGTTGTGAGGTTGGAGTAGATTTTTACGAGCGGGCGGAGCGAGCGAGCAACGATTACAATTTCCAAGTTATACATATATCTAATATTGTTCTGCATATATTTCCTATTATTACCAAATTTTGTCTGCGATTTCGGACCTCACGTTGCACTGTAATGAGTGAACATATTACTATTAATGTAAAACTATTGATAAACTGTAAACTTTTGTCAGTAGGCAACTCGATAAAGACTTCCGACTCCTCGGGCTGGTGCGAATATTTCAATGTCCCTATGTGCTAAACCGTTGGTTCGTGATACACATTTACGCGTCGCTCGCTCGCTGCGCTCGCTCGGAAACTATAGTCTAACCTAAAACCAATCCGTCTTGCGTTCGTTATCCGAGAAGGAGGCGACTAATTTCAAATTAGGGAACGTGTCGGATCGGTTGTGAGGTTGGACTAGATATTTAGGTGCGAGCGGAGCGAGCGAGTAACGATTACAATTTCCAAGCTATACATTTATCTTATATTGCGTTGCATATATTTCCTGTTACTACCTTAATTTGTCAGCGATTTCGGACCTCACGTTGCACTGGACTATGTGGAAATATTACTTTTTATGTAAAACTATTGATAAAATGTAAACTTTTGTCAGTAGGCAACTCGATAAACACTTCCGACTCCTCGGGCTGGTGCGAATATTTCAATGTCCCTATGTGCCAAACCGTTGGTTCGTGAAACACCGTTACGCGTCGCACGCTCGCTGTGCTCGCTCGAAAACAATAGCCTAACCTAAAACCAAGCCCTCTTGCGTTCGTTATCCGAGAAGAAGGGGCCTAATTTCAATTTTGCTTACGTGTCGGATCGGTTGTGCGGTTGGACTAGATTTTTACGAGCGAGCGGAGCGAGCGAGCAACGATTACAATTTCCAAGCTATATATATACCATATATTGTCCTGCATATATTTCCTGTTACTACCTTAATTTGTCAGCGATTTCGGACCTCACGTTGCACTGGACTATGTGGAAATATTACTTTTTATGTAAAACTATTGATAAACTGTAAACTTTTGTCAGTAGGCAACTCGATAAAGACTTCCGACTCCTCGGGCTGGTGCGAATATTTCAATGTCCCTATGTGCCAAACCGTTGGTTCGTGAAACACCTTTACGCGTCGCTAGCTCGCTGCGCTCGCTCGGAAACTATAGTCTAACCTAAAACCAATTCCTCTTGCGTTCGTTATCCTAGAAGGAGGCGACTAATTTCAAATTAGCGAACGCGTCGGATCGGTTGTGAGGTTGGACTAGATTTTTACGAGCGAGCGGAGCGAGCGAGCAACGATTACAATTTCCAAGCTATACATTTATCTTATATTGCGTTGCATATATTTCCTGTTACTACCTTAATTTGTCAGCGATTTCGGACCTCACGTTGCACTGTAATGTGTGAACATATTACTATTAATGTAAAACTATTGATAAACTGTAAACTTTTGTCAGTACGCAATTCGATAAAGACTTCCGACTCCTCGGGCTGGTGCGAATATTTCAATGTCCCTATGTGCCAAACCGTTGGTTCGTGAAACACCTTTACGCGTCGCTCGCTCGCTGCGCTCGCTCGGAAACTATAGTCTAACCTAAAACCAATTCCTCTTGCGTTCGTTATCCTAGAAGGAGGCGACTAATTTCAAATTAGCGAACGCGTCGGATCGGTTGTGAGGTTGGACTAGATTTTTACGAGCGAGCGGAGCGAGCGAGCAACGATTACAATTTCCAAGCTATACATTTATCTTATATTGCGTTGCATATATTTCCTGTTACTACCTTAATTTGTCAGCGATTTCGGACCTCACGTTGCACTGTAATGTGTGAACATATTACTATTAATGTAAAACTATTGATAAACTGTAAACTTTTGTCAGTACGCAATTCGATAAAGACTTCCGACTGCTCGGGCTGGTGCGAATATTTCAATGTCCCTATGTGCCAAACCGTTGGTTCGTGAAACAACTTTACGCGTCGCACGCTCGCTGCGCCCGCTCGAAAACAATGGCCTAACCTAAAACCAAGCCATCTTGCGTTCGTTATCCGAGAAGAAGGGGCCTAATTTCAATTTTGCTTACGTGTCGGATCGGTTGTGATGTTGGACTAGATTTTTACGAGTGAGCGGAGCGAGCGAGCAACGATTACAATTTCCAAGCTATATATATATCTTATATTGTTCTGCATATATTTCCTATTATAACCAAATTTTGTCTGCGATTTCGGACCTAACGTTGCACTGTAATGTGTGAACATATTACTATTAATGTAAAACTATTGATAAACTGTAAACTTTTGTCAGTACGCAATTCGATAAAGACATCCGACTCCTCGGGCTGGTGCGAATATTTCAATGTACATATGTGCCAAACCGTTTGTTCGTTACATACCTTTAGGCGTAGCACGCTCGCTGCGCTCGCTCGGAAACTATAGCCTAACCTAAAACCAATAGCTCTTGCGTTCGTTATCCGAGAAGGAGGCGACTAATTTCAAATTAGTGAACGTGTCGGATCGGTTGTGAGGTTGGACTAGATTTTTACGAGCGAGCGGAGCGAGCGAGCAACTATTACAATTTCCAAGTTATACATTTATCTTATATTAAGTTGCATATATTTCCTGTTACTACCTTAATTTGTCAGCGATTTCGGACCTCACGTTGCACTGTAATGTGTGAACATATTACTATTAATGTAAAACTATTGATCAACTGGAAACTTTTGTAAGTAGGCAAAACGATAGAGACTTCCGGCTCCTCGGGCTGGTGCGAATATTTCAATGTCCCTATGTGCCAAACCGTTGGTTCGTGAAACACCTTTACGCGTCGCACGCTCGCTGCGCCTGCTCGAAAACAATGGCCTAACCTAAAACCAAGCCTTCTTGCGTTCGTTATCCGAGAAGAAGGGGCCTAATTTCAATTTTGCTTATGTGTCGGATCGGTTGTGAGGTTGGACTAGATTTTTACGAGCGAGCGGAGCGAGCGAACAACGATTACAATTTCCAAGCTATACATTTATCATATATTGCGTTGCATATATTTCCTGTTACTACCTTAATTTGCCAGCGATTTCGGACCTCACGTTGCACTGTAATGTGTGAACATATTACTATTTATGTAAAACTATTGATAAACTGTAAACTTTTGTCAGTACGCAATTCGATAAAGACTTCCGACTCCTCGGGCTGGTGCGAATATTTCAATGTCCCTATGTGCCAAACCGTTGGTTCGTGAAACACCTTTACGCGTCGCACGCTCGCTGCGCCTGCTCGAAAACAATGGCCTAACCTAAAACCAAGCCTTCTTGCGTTCGTTGTCCGAGAAGGAATCGACTAATTTCAAATTTGCGACCGTGTCGGATCGGCTGTGAGGTTGGACTAGAGTTTTACAAGCGAGCGGAGGGAGCGAGAAACGATTACAATTTCCAAGCTATATATATACCATATATTGTCCTGCATATATTTCCTGTTATTACATAATTTTGTCAGCGATTTCGGACCTCAAGTTGCACTGCACTGTGTGAAAATATTACTAGTTATGTAAAACTATTGATCAACTGCAAACTTTTGTCAGTAGGCAAAACGATAAAGACTTCCGGCTCCTCGGGCTGGTGCGAATATTTCAATGTCCCTATGTTCCAAACCGTTGGTTCGTGAAACAACTTTCCGCGTCGCACGCTCGCTGCGCCTGCTCGAAAACAATGGCCTAACCTAAAACCAAGCCTTCTTGCGTTCGTTGTCCGAGAAGGAATCGACTAATTTCAAATTTGCGACCGTGTCGGATCGGCTGTGAGGTTGGACTAGAGTTTTACAAGCGAGCGGAGGGAGCGAGAAACGATTACAATTTCCAAGCTATACATTTATCTTATATTCTTCTGCATATATTTCCTATTATTACCTAATTTTGTCTGCGATTTCGGACCTCACGTTGCACTGTACTGTGTGAAAATATTACTATTAATGTAAAACTATTGATAAACTGTAAACTTTTGTCAGTACGCAATTCAATAAAGACTTCCGACTCCTCGGGCTGGTGCGAATATTTCAATGTCCCTATGTGCCAAACCGATGGTTCGTGAAACACCTTTACGCGTCGCACGCTCGCTGCGCCCGTTCGAAAACAATGGCCTAACCTAAAACCAAGCCCTCTTGCGTTCGTTATCCGAGAAGAAGGGGCCTAATTTCAGTTTTGCTTACGTGTCGGAACGGTTGTGAGGTTGGACTAGATTTTTACGAGCGAGCGGAGCGAGCGAGCAACGATTACAATTTCCAAGCTATATATACCATATATTGTCCTGCATATATTTCCTGTTATTACATAATTTTGTCAGCGATTTCGGACCTCACGTTGCACTGCACTGTGTGAAAATATTACTAGTTATGTAAAACTATTGATCAACTGGAAACTTTTGTCAGTAGGCAAAACGGTAAAGACTTCCGGCTCCTCGGGCTGGTGCGAATATTTCAATGTCCCTATATGCCAAACCGTTGGTTCGTGAAACAACTTTACGCGTCGCACGCTCGCTGCGCCCGCTCGAAAACAATGGCCTAACCTAAAACCAAGCCTTCTTGCGTTCGTTATCCGAGAAGAAGGGGCCTAATTTCAATTTTGCTTACGTGTCGGAACGGTTGTGACGTTGGACTAGATTTTTACGAGCGAGCGGAGCGAGCGAGCAACTATTACAATTTCCAAGCTATACATATATCTTATATTGTTCTGCATATATTTCCTATTATTACCAAATTTTGTCTGCGATTTCGGACCTAACGTTGCACTGTAATGTGTGAACATATTACTATTAATGTAAAACTATTGATAAACTGTAAACTTTTGTCAGTACGCAATTCGATAAAGACATCCGACTCCTCGGGCTGGTGCGAATATTTCAATGTACATATGTGCCAAACCGTTTGTTCGTTACATACCTTTAGGCGTAGCACGCTCGCTGCGCTCGCTCGGAAACTATAGCCTAACCTAAAACCAATAGCTCTTGCGTTCGTTATCCGAGAAGGAGGCGACTAATTTCAAATTAGTGAACGTGTCGGATCGGTTGTGAGGTTGGACTAGATTTTTACGAGCGAGCGGAGCGAGCGAGCCACGATTACAATTTCCATGCTATATATACCATATATTGTCCTGCATATATTTCCTGTTATTACATAATTTTGTCAGCGATTTCGGACCTCACGTTGCACTGCACTGTGTGAAAATATTACTAGTTATGTAAAACTATTGATCAACTGGAAACTTTTGTCAGTGGGCAAAACGATGAAGACTTCCGGCTCCTCGGGCTGGTGCGAATATTTCAATGTCCCTATATGCCAAACCGTTGGTTCGTGAAACAACTTTACGCGTCGCTCGCTCGCTGCGCTCGCTCGGAAACTATAGTCTAACCTAAAACCAATCCCTCTTGCGTTCGTTATCCGAGAAGGAGGCGACTAATTTCAAATTTGTGAACGTGTCGGATCGGTTGTGAGGTTGGACTAGATTTTTACGAGCGAGCGGAGCGAGCGAGCAACGATTACAATTTCCAAGCTATACATTTATCTTATATTGCGTTGCATATATTTCCTGTTACTACCTTAATTTGTCTGCGATTTCGGACCTCACGTTGCACTGTAATGAGTGAACATATTACTATTAATGTAAAACTATTGATCAACTGGAAACTTTTGTCAGTAGGCAAAACGATAGAGACTTCCGGCTCCTCGGGCTGGTGCGAATATTTCAATGTCCCTATGTGCCAAACCGTTGGTTCGTGAAACACCTTTACGCGTCGCACGCTCGCTGCGCCCGCACGAAAACAATGGCCTAACCTAAAACCAAGCCTTCTTGCGTTCGTTATCCGAGAAGAAGGGGCCTAGTTTCAATTTTGCTTATGTGTCGGATCGGTTGTGAGGTTGGACTAGATCTTTACGAGCGAGCGGAGCGAGCTAGCAACGATTACAATTTCCAAGCTATACATTTATCATATATTGCGTTGCATATATTTCCTGTTACTACCTTAATTTGCCAGCGATTTCGGACCTCACGTTGCACTGTAATGTGTGAACATATTACTATTTATGTAAAACTATTGATAAACTGTAAACTTTTGTCAGTACGCAATTCGATAAAGACTTCCGACTCCTCGGGCTGGTGCGAATATTTCAATGTCCCTATGTGCCAAACCGTTGGTTCGTGAAACACCTTTACGCGTCGCACGCTCGCTGCGCCTGCTCGAAAACAATGGCCTAACCTAAAACCAAGCCTTCTTGCGTTCGTTGTCCGAGAAGGAATCGACTAATTTCAAATTTGCGACCGTGTCGGATCGGCTGTGAGGTTGGACTAGAGTTTTACAAGCGAGCGGAGGGAGCGAGAAACGATTACAATTTCCAAGCTATACATTTATCTTATATTCTTCTGCATATATTTCCTATTATTACCTAATTTTGTCTGCGATTTCGGACCTCACGTTGCACTGTACTGTGTGAAAATATTACTATTAATGTAAAACTATTGATAAACTGTAAACTTTTGTCAGTACGCAATTCAATAAAGACTTCCGACTCCTCGGGCTGGTGCGAATATTTCAATGTCCCTATGTGCCAAACCGATGGTTCGTGAAACACCTTTACGCGTCGCACGCTCGCTGCGCCCGTTCGAAAACAATGGCCTAACCTAAAACCAAGCCCTCTTGCGTTCGTTATCCGAGAAGAAGGGGCCTAATTTCAGTTTTGCTTACGTGTCGGAACGGTTGTGAGGTTGGACTAGATTTTTACGAGCGAGCGGAGCGAGCGAGCAACGATTACAATTTCCAAGCTATACATATATCTTATACTGTTCTGCATATATTTCGTATTATTACCTAATTTTGTCTGCGATTTCGGACCTCACGATGCACTGTAATGTGTGAACATATTACTATTAATGTAAAACTATTGATAAACTGTAAACTTTTGTCAGTACGCAATTCGATAAAGACTTCCGACTCCTCGGGCTGGTGCGAATATTTCAATGTCCCTATGTGCCAAACCGTCGTTTCGTGACACACCTTTACGCGTCGCACGCTCGCAGCGCTCGCTCGAAAACTATAGCCTAACCTAAAACCAATCCCTCTTGCGTTCGTTATCCTAGAAGGAGGCGACTAATTTCAAATTAGCGAACGCGTCGGATCGGTTGTGAGGTTGGACTAGATTTTTACGAGCGAGCGGAGCGAGCGAGCAACGATTACAATTTCCAAGCTATATATACCATATATTGTCCTGCATATATTTCCTGTTACTACCTTAATTTGTCAGCGATTTCGGACCTCACGTTGCACTGTAATGTGTGAACATATTATTATTAATGTAAAACTATTGATAAACTGTAAACTTTTGTCAGTACGCAATTCGATAAAGACTTCCGACTCCTCGGGCTGGTGCGAATATTTCAATGTCCAAATGTGCCAAACCGTTGGTTCGTGAAACAACTTTACGCGTCGCACGCTCGCTGCGCCCGCTCGAAAACAATGGCCTAACCTACAACCAAGCCTTCTTGCGTTCGTTATCCGAGAAGAAGGGGCCTAATTTCAATTTTGCTTACGTGTCGGATCGGTTGTGAGGTTGGAGTAGATTTTTACGAGCGAGCGGAGCGAGCGAGCAACGATTACAATTTCCAAGCTATATATACCATATATTGTCCTGCATATGTTTCCTGTTATTACATAATTTTGTCAGCGATTTCGGACCTCACGTTGCACTGCACTGTGTGAAAATATTACTAGTTATGTAAAACTATTGATCAACTGGAAACTTTTGTCAGTGGGCAAAACGATAAAGACTTCCGGCTCCTCGGGCTGGTGCGAATATTTCAATGTCCAAATGTGCCAAACCGTTGGTTCGTGAAACAACTTTACGCGTCGCACGCTCGCTGCGCCCGCTCGAAAACAATGGCCTAACCTACAACCAAGCCTTCTTGCGTTCGTTATCCGAGAAGAAGGGGCCTAATTTCAATTTTGCTTACGTGTCGGATCGGTTGTGAGGTTGGACTGGATTTTTACGAGCGAGCGGAGCGAGCGAGCAACGATTACAATTTCCAAGCTATACATTTATCTTATATTGCGTTGCTTATATTTCCTGTTACTACCTTAATTTGTCAGCGATTTCGGACCTCACGTTGCACTGGACTATGTGGAAATATTACTTTTTATGTAAAACTATTGATAAACTGTAAACTTTTGTCAGTAGGCAACTCGATAAAGACTTCCGACTCCTCGGGCTGGTGCGAATATTTCAATGTCCCTATGTGCCAAACCGTTGGTTCGTGAAACACCTTTACGCGTCGCTCGCTCGCTGCGCTCGCTCGGAAACTATAGTCTAACCTAAAACCAATTCCTCTTGCGTTCGTTATCCTAGAAGGAGGCGACTAATTTCAAATTAGCGAACGCGTCGGATCGGTTGTGAGGTTGGACTAGATTTTTACGAGCGAGCGGAGCGAGCGAGCAACGATTACAATTTCCAAGCTATACATTTATCTTATATTGCGTTGCATATATTTCCTGTTACTACCTTAATTTGTCAGCGATTTCGGACCTCACGTTGCACTGTAATGTGTGAACATATTACTATTAATGTAAAACTATTGATAAACTGTAAACTTTTGTCAGTACGCAATTCGATAAAGACTTCCGACTGCTCGGGCTGGTGCGAATATTTCAATGTCCCTATGTGCCAAACCGTTGGTTCGTGAAACAACTTTACGCGTCGCACGCTCGCTGCGCCCGCTCGAAAACAATGGCCTAACCTAAAACCAAGCCATCTTGCGTTCGTTATCCGAGAAGAAGGGGCCTAATTTCAATTTTGCTTACGTGTCGGATCGGTTGTGATGTTGGACTAGATTTTTACGAGTGAGCGGAGCGAGCGAGCAACGATTACAATTTCCAAGCTATACATATATCTTATATTGTTCTGCATATATTTCCTATTATAACCAAATTTTGTCTGCGATTTCGGACCTCACGTTGCACTGTAATGTGTGAACATATTACTATTAATGTGAAACAATTGATAAACTGTAAACTTTTGTCAGTACGCAATTCGATAAAGACTTCCGACTCCTCGGGCTGGTGCGAATATTTCAATGTCCCTATGTGCCAAACCGTTGGTTCGTGATACACCTTTACGCGTCGCTCGCTCGCTGCGCTCGCTCGGAAACTATAGTCTAACCTAAAACCAATCCCTCTTGCGTTCGTTATCCGAGAAGGAGGCGACTAATTTGAAATTAGCGAACGTGTCGGATCGGTTGTGAGGTTGGACTAGATTTTTACGAGCGAGCGGAGCGAGCGAGCAACGATTACAATTTCCAAGCTATACATATATCATATATTGCGTTGCATATATTTCCTGTTACTACCTTAATTTGTCAGCGATTTCGGACCTCACGTTGCACTGTAATGTGTGAACATATTACTATTAATGTAAAACTATTGATAAACTGTTAACTTTTGTCAGTACGCAATTCGATAAAGACTTCCGACTCCTCGGGCTGGTGCGAATATTTCAATGTCCCTATGTGCCAAACCGTTGGTTCGTGAAACAACTTTACGCGTCGCACGCTCGCTGCGCCCGCTCGAAAACAATGGCCTAACCTAAAACCAAGCCTTCTTGCGTTCGTTATCAGAGAAGAATGGGCCTAATTTCAATTTTGCTTACGTGTCGGATCGGTTGTGAGGTTGGAGTAGATTTTCACGTGCGAGCGGAGCGAGCGAACAACGATTACAATTTCCAAGCTATACATGTATCTTATACTGTTCTGCATATATTTCGTAGTATTACCTAATTTTGTCTGCGATTTCGGACCTCACGTTGCACTGTATTGTGTGAACATATTACTATTAATGTAAAACTATTGATAAACTGTAAACTTTTGTCAGTAGGCAACTCGATAAAGACTTCCGACTCCTCGGGCTGGTGCGGATATTTCAATGTCTCTATGTGCTAAACCGTTGGTTCATGACACACCTTTACGCGTCGATCGCTCGCTGCGCTCGCTCGGAAACTATAGTCTAACCTAAAACCAATTCCTCTTGCGTTCGTTATCCTAGAAGGAGGCGACTAATTTCAAATTAGCGAACGCGTCGGATCGGTTGTGAGGTTGGACTAGATTTTTACGAGCGAGCGGAGCGAGCGAGCAACGATTACAATTTCCAAGCTTTACATTTATCTTATATTGCGTTGCATATATTTCCTGTTACTACCTTAATTTGTCAGCGATTTCGGACCTCACGTTGCACTGGACTATTTGGAAATATTACTTTTTATGTAAAACTATTGATAAAGTGTAAACTTTTGTCAGTAGGCAACTCGATAAAGACTTCCGACTCCTCGGGCTGGTGCGAATATTTCAATGTCCCTATGTGCTAAACCGTTGGTTCATGACACACCTTTACGCGTCGCTCGCTCGATGCGCTCGCTCGGAAACTATAGTCTAACCTAAAACCAATTCCTCTTGCGTTCGTTATCCTAGAAGGAGGCGACTAATTTCAAATTAGCGAACGCGTCGGATCGGTTGTGAGGTTGGACTAGATTTTTACGAGCGAGCGGAGCGAGCGAGCAACGATTACAATTTCCAAGCTATACATTTATCTTATATTGCGTTGCATATATTTCCTGTTACTACCTTAATTTGTCTGCGATTTCGGACCTCACGTTGCACTGTAATGAGTGAACATATTACTATTAATGTAAAACTATTGATCAACTGGAAACTTTTGTCAGTAGGCAAAACGATAAAGACTTCCGGCTCCTCGGGCTGGTGCGAATATTACAATGTCCCTATGTGCCAAACCGTTGGTTCGTGAAACACCTTTACGCGTCGCACGCTCGCTGCGCCCGCACGAAAACTATGGCCTAACCTAAAACCAAGCCTTCTTGCGTTCGTTATCCGAGAAGAATGGGCCTAATTTCAATTTTGCTTACGTGTCGGATCGGTTGTGAGGTTGGAGTAGATTTTTACGAGCGGGCGGAGCGAGCGAGCAACGATTACAATTTCCAAGTTATACATATATCTAATATTGTTCTGCATATATTTCCTATTATTACCAAATTTTGTCTGCGATTTCGGACCTCACGTTGCACTGTAATGAGTGAACATATTACTATTAATGTAAAACTATTGATAAACTGTAAACTTTTGTCAGTAGGCAACTCGATAAAGACTTCCGACTCCTCGGGCTGGTGCGAATATTTCAATGTCCCTATGTGCTAAACCGTTGGTTCGTGATACACATTTACGCGTCGCTCGCTCGCTGCGCTCGCTCGGAAACTATAGTCTAACCTAAAACCAATCCGTCTTGCGTTCGTTATCCGAGAAGGAGGCGACTAATTTCAAATTAGGGAACGTGTCGGATCGGTTGTGAGGTTGGACTAGATATTTAGGTGCGAGCGGAGCGAGCGAGTAACGATTACAATTTCCAAGCTATACATTTATCTTATATTGCGTTGCATATATTTCCTGTTACTACCTTAATTTGTCAGCGATTTCGGACCTCACGTTGCACTGGACTATGTGGAAATATTACTTTTTATGTAAAACTATTGATAAAATGTAAACTTTTGTCAGTAGGCAACTCGATAAACACTTCCGACTCCTCGGGCTGGTGCGAATATTTCAATGTCCCTATGTGCCAAACCGTTGGTTCGTGAAACACCGTTACGCGTCGCACGCTCGCTGTGCTCGCTCGAAAACAATAGCCTAACCTAAAACCAAGCCCTCTTGCGTTCGTTATCCGAGAAGAAGGGGCCTAATTTCAATTTTGCTTACGTGTCGGATCGGTTGTGCGGTTGGACTAGATTTTTACGAGCGAGCGGAGCGAGCGAGCAACGATTACAATTTCCAAGCTATATATATACCATATATTGTCCTGCATATATTTCCTGTTACTACCTTAATTTGTCAGCGATTTCGGACCTCACGTTGCACTGGACTATGTGGAAATATTACTTTTTATGTAAAACTATTGATAAACTGTAAACTTTTGTCAGTAGGCAACTCGATAAAGACTTCCGACTCCTCGGGCTGGTGCGAATATTTCAATGTCCCTATGTGCCAAACCGTTGGTTCGTGAAACACCTTTACGCGTCGCTAGCTCGCTGCGCTCGCTCGGAAACTATAGTCTAACCTAAAACCAATTCCTCTTGCGTTCGTTATCCTAGAAGGAGGCGACTAATTTCAAATTAGCGAACGCGTCGGATCGGTTGTGAGGTTGGACTAGATTTTTACGAGCGAGCGGAGCGAGCGAGCAACGATTACAATTTCCAAGCTATACATTTATCTTATATTGCGTTGCATATATTTCCTGTTACTACCTTAATTTGTCAGCGATTTCGGACCTCACGTTGCACTGTAATGTGTGAACATATTACTATTAATGTAAAACTATTGATAAACTGTAAACTTTTGTCAGTACGCAATTCGATAAAGACTTCCGACTCCTCGGGCTGGTGCGAATATTTCAATGTCCCTATGTGCCAAACCGTTGGTTCGTGAAACACCTTTACGCGTCGCTCGCTCGCTGCGCTCGCTCGGAAACTATAGTCTAACCTAAAACCAATTCCTCTTGCGTTCGTTATCCTAGAAGGAGGCGACTAATTTCAAATTAGCGAACGCGTCGGATCGGTTGTGAGGTTGGACTAGATTTTTACGAGCGAGCGGAGCGAGCGAGCAACGATTACAATTTCCAAGCTATACATTTATCTTATATTGCGTTGCATATATTTCCTGTTACTACCTTAATTTGTCAGCGATTTCGGACCTCACGTTGCACTGTAATGTGTGAACATATTACTATTAATGTAAAACTATTGATAAACTGTAAACTTTTGTCAGTACGCAATTCGATAAAGACTTCCGACTGCTCGGGCTGGTGCGAATATTTCAATGTCCCTATGTGCCAAACCGTTGGTTCGTGAAACAACTTTACGCGTCGCACGCTCGCTGCGCCCGCTCGAAAACAATGGCCTAACCTAAAACCAAGCCATCTTGCGTTCGTTATCCGAGAAGAAGGGGCCTAATTTCAATTTTGCTTACGTGTCGGATCGGTTGTGATGTTGGACTAGATTTTTACGAGTGAGCGGAGCGAGCGAGCAACGATTACAATTTCCAAGCTATATATATATCTTATATTGTTCTGCATATATTTCCTATTATAACCAAATTTTGTCTGCGATTTCGGACCTAACGTTGCACTGTAATGTGTGAACATATTACTATTAATGTAAAACTATTGATAAACTGTAAACTTTTGTCAGTACGCAATTCGATAAAGACATCCGACTCCTCGGGCTGGTGCGAATATTTCAATGTACATATGTGCCAAACCGTTTGTTCGTTACATACCTTTAGGCGTAGCACGCTCGCTGCGCTCGCTCGGAAACTATAGCCTAACCTAAAACCAATAGCTCTTGCGTTCGTTATCCGAGAAGGAGGCGACTAATTTCAAATTAGTGAACGTGTCGGATCGGTTGTGAGGTTGGACTAGATTTTTACGAGCGAGCGGAGCGAGCGAGCAACTATTACAATTTCCAAGTTATACATTTATCTTATATTAAGTTGCATATATTTCCTGTTACTACCTTAATTTGTCAGCGATTTCGGACCTCACGTTGCACTGTAATGTGTGAACATATTACTATTAATGTAAAACTATTGATCAACTGGAAACTTTTGTAAGTAGGCAAAACGATAGAGACTTCCGGCTCCTCGGGCTGGTGCGAATATTTCAATGTCCCTATGTGCCAAACCGTTGGTTCGTGAAACACCTTTACGCGTCGCACGCTCGCTGCGCCTGCTCGAAAACAATGGCCTAACCTAAAACCAAGCCTTCTTGCGTTCGTTATCCGAGAAGAAGGGGCCTAATTTCAATTTTGCTTATGTGTCGGATCGGTTGTGAGGTTGGACTAGATTTTTACGAGCGAGCGGAGCGAGCGAACAACGATTACAATTTCCAAGCTATACATTTATCATATATTGCGTTGCATATATTTCCTGTTACTACCTTAATTTGCCAGCGATTTCGGACCTCACGTTGCACTGTAATGTGTGAACATATTACTATTTATGTAAAACTATTGATAAACTGTAAACTTTTGTCAGTACGCAATTCGATAAAGACTTCCGACTCCTCGGGCTGGTGCGAATATTTCAATGTCCCTATGTGCCAAACCGTTGGTTCGTGAAACACCTTTACGCGTCGCACGCTCGCTGCGCCTGCTCGAAAACAATGGCCTAACCTAAAACCAAGCCTTCTTGCGTTCGTTGTCCGAGAAGGAATCGACTAATTTCAAATTTGCGACCGTGTCGGATCGGCTGTGAGGTTGGACTAGAGTTTTACAAGCGAGCGGAGGGAGCGAGAAACGATTACAATTTCCAAGCTATATATATACCATATATTGTCCTGCATATATTTCCTGTTATTACATAATTTTGTCAGCGATTTCGGACCTCAAGTTGCACTGCACTGTGTGAAAATATTACTAGTTATGTAAAACTATTGATCAACTGCAAACTTTTGTCAGTAGGCAAAACGATAAAGACTTCCGGCTCCTCGGGCTGGTGCGAATATTTCAATGTCCCTATGTTCCAAACCGTTGGTTCGTGAAACAACTTTCCGCGTCGCACGCTCGCTGCGCCTGCTCGAAAACAATGGCCTAACCTAAAACCAAGCCTTCTTGCGTTCGTTGTCCGAGAAGGAATCGACTAATTTCAAATTTGCGACCGTGTCGGATCGGCTGTGAGGTTGGACTAGAGTTTTACAAGCGAGCGGAGGGAGCGAGAAACGATTACAATTTCCAAGCTATACATTTATCTTATATTCTTCTGCATATATTTCCTATTATTACCTAATTTTGTCTGCGATTTCGGACCTCACGTTGCACTGTACTGTGTGAAAATATTACTATTAATGTAAAACTATTGATAAACTGTAAACTTTTGTCAGTACGCAATTCAATAAAGACTTCCGACTCCTCGGGCTGGTGCGAATATTTCAATGTCCCTATGTGCCAAACCGATGGTTCGTGAAACACCTTTACGCGTCGCACGCTCGCTGCGCCCGTTCGAAAACAATGGCCTAACCTAAAACCAAGCCCTCTTGCGTTCGTTATCCGAGAAGAAGGGGCCTAATTTCAGTTTTGCTTACGTGTCGGAACGGTTGTGAGGTTGGACTAGATTTTTACGAGCGAGCGGAGCGAGCGAGCAACGATTACAATTTCCAAGCTATATATACCATATATTGTCCTGCATATATTTCCTGTTATTACATAATTTTGTCAGCGATTTCGGACCTCACGTTGCACTGCACTGTGTGAAAATATTACTAGTTATGTAAAACTATTGATCAACTGGAAACTTTTGTCAGTAGGCAAAACGGTAAAGACTTCCGGCTCCTCGGGCTGGTGCGAATATTTCAATGTCCCTATATGCCAAACCGTTGGTTCGTGAAACAACTTTACGCGTCGCACGCTCGCTGCGCCCGCTCGAAAACAATGGCCTAACCTAAAACCAAGCCTTCTTGCGTTCGTTATCCGAGAAGAAGGGGCCTAATTTCAATTTTGCTTACGTGTCGGAACGGTTGTGACGTTGGACTAGATTTTTACGAGCGAGCGGAGCGAGCGAGCAACTATTACAATTTCCAAGCTATACATATATCTTATATTGTTCTGCATATATTTCCTATTATTACCAAATTTTGTCTGCGATTTCGGACCTAACGTTGCACTGTAATGTGTGAACATATTACTATTAATGTAAAACTATTGATAAACTGTAAACTTTTGTCAGTACGCAATTCGATAAAGACATCCGACTCCTCGGGCTGGTGCGAATATTTCAATGTACATATGTGCCAAACCGTTTGTTCGTTACATACCTTTAGGCGTAGCACGCTCGCTGCGCTCGCTCGGAAACTATAGCCTAACCTAAAACCAATAGCTCTTGCGTTCGTTATCCGAGAAGGAGGCGACTAATTTCAAATTAGTGAACGTGTCGGATCGGTTGTGAGGTTGGACTAGATTTATACGAGCGAGCGGAGCGAGCGAGCCACGATTACAATTTCCATGCTATATATACCATATATTGTCCTGCATATATTTCCTGTTATTACATAATTTTGTCAGCGATTTCGGACCTCACGTTGCACTGCACTGTGTGAAAATATTACTAGTTATGTAAAACTATTGATCAACTGGAAACTTTTGTCAGTGGGCAAAACGATGAAGACTTCCGGCTCCTCGGGCTGGTGCGAATATTTCAATGTCCCTATATGCCAAACCGTTGGTTCGTGAAACAACTTTACGCGTCGCTCGCTCGCTGCGCTCGCTCGGAAACTATAGTCTAACCTAAAACCAATCCCTCTTGCGTTCGTTATCCGAGAAGGAGGCGACTAATTTCAAATTTGTGAACGTGTCGGATCGGTTGTGAGGTTGGACTAGATTTTTACGAGCGAGCGGAGCGAGCGAGCAAACGATTACAATTTCCAAGCTATACATTTATCTTATATTGCGTTGCATATATTTCCTGTTACTACCTTAATTTGTCTGCGATTTCGGACCTCACGTTGCACTGTAATGAGTGAACATATTACTATTAATGTAAAACTATTGATCAACTGGAAACTTTTGTCAGTAGGCAAAACGATAGAGACTTCCGGCTCCTCGGGCTGGTGCGAATATTTCAATGTCCCTATGTGCCAAACCGTTGGTTCGTGAAACACCTTTACGCGTCGCACGCTCGCTGCGCCCGCACGAAAACAATGGCCTAACCTAAAACCAAGCCTTCTTGCGTTCGTTATCCGAGAAGAAGGGGCCTAGTTTCAATTTTGCTTATGTGTCGGATCGGTTGTGAGGTTGGACTAGATCTTTACGAGCGAGCGGAGCGAGCGAGCAACGATTACAATTTCCAAGCTATACATTTATCATATATTGCGTTGCATATATTTCCTGTTACTACCTTAATTTGCCAGCGATTTCGGACCTCACGTTGCACTGTAATGTGTGAACATATTACTATTTATGTAAAACTATTGATAAACTGTAAACTTTTGTCAGTACGCAATTCGATAAAGACTTCCGACTCCTCGGGCTGGTGCGAATATTTCAATGTCCCTATGTGCCAAACCGTTGGTTCGTGAAACACCTTTACGCGTCGCACGCTCGCTGCGCCTGCTCGAAAACAATGGCCTAACCTAAAACCAAGCCTTCTTGCGTTCGTTGTCCGAGAAGGAATCGACTAATTTCAAATTTGCGACCGTGTCGGATCGGCTGTGAGGTTGGACTAGAGTTTTACAAGCGAGCGGAGGGAGCGAGAAACGATTACAATTTCCAAGCTATACATTTATCTTATATTCTTCTGCATATATTTCCTATTATTACCTAATTTTGTCTGCGATTTCGGACCTCACGTTGCACTGTACTGTGTGAAAATATTACTATTAATGTAAAACTATTGATAAACTGTAAACTTTTGTCAGTACGCAATTCAATAAAGACTTCCGACTCCTCGGGCTGGTGCGAATATTTCAATGTCCCTATGTGCCAAACCGATGGTTCGTGAAACACCTTTACGCGTCGCACGCTCGCTGCGCCCGTTCGAAAACAATGGCCTAACCTAAAACCAAGCCCTCTTGCGTTCGTTATCCGAGAAGAAGGGGCCTAATTTCAGTTTTGCTTACGTGTCGGAACGGTTGTGAGGTTGGACTAGATTTTTACGAGCGAGCGGAGCGAGCGAGCAACGATTACAATTTCCAAGCTATACATATATCTTATACTGTTCTGCATATATTTCGTATTATTACCTAATTTTGTCTGCGATTTCGGACCTCACGATGCACTGTAATGTGTGAACATATTACTATTAATGTAAAACTATTGATAAACTGTAAACTTTTGTCAGTACGCAATTCGATAAAGACTTCCGACTCCTCGGGCTGGTGCGAATATTTCAATGTCCCTATGTGCCAAACCGTCGTTTCGTGACACACCTTTACGCGTCGCACGCTCGCAGCGCTCGCTCGAAAACTATAGCCTAACCTAAAACCAATCCCTCTTGCGTTCGTTATCCTAGAAGGAGGCGACTAATTTCAAATTAGCGAACGCGTCGGATCGGTTGTGAGGTTGGACTAGATTTTTACGAGCGAGCGGAGCGAGCGAGCAACGATTACAATTTCCAAGCTATATATACCATATATTGTCCTGCATATATTTCCTGTTACTACCTTAATTTGTCAGCGATTTCGGACCTCACGTTGCACTGTAATGTGTGAACATATTATTATTAATGTAAAACTATTGATAAACTGTAAACTTTTGTCAGTACGCAATTCGATAAAGACTTCCGACTCCTCGGGCTGGTGCGAATATTTCAATGTCCAAATGTGCCAAACCGTTGGTTCGTGAAACAACTTTACGCGTCGCACGCTCGCTGCGCCCGCTCGAAAACAATGGCCTAACCTACAACCAAGCCTTCTTGCGTTCGTTATCCGAGAAGAAGGGGCCTAATTTCAATTTTGCTTACGTGTCGGATCGGTTGTGAGGTTGGAGTAGATTTTTACGAGCGAGCGGAGCGAGCGAGCAACGATTACAATTTCCAAGCTATATATACCATATATTGTCCTGCATATGTTTCCTGTTATTACATAATTTTGTCAGCGATTTCGGACCTCACGTTGCACTGCACTGTGTGAAAATATTACTAGTTATGTAAAACTATTGATCAACTGGAAACTTTTGTCAGTGGGCAAAACGATAAAGACTTCCGGCTCCTCGGGCTGGTGCGAATATTTCAATGTCCAAATGTGCCAAACCGTTGGTTCGTGAAACAACTTTACGCGTCGCACGCTCGCTGCGCCCGCTCGAAAACAATGGCCTAACCTACAACCAAGCCTTCTTGCGTTCGTTATCCGAGAAGAAGGGGCCTAATTTCAATTTTGCTTACGTGTCGGATCGGTTGTGAGGTTGGACTGGATTTTTACGAGCGAGCGGAGCGAGCGAGCAACGATTACAATTTCCAAGCTATACATTTATCTTATATTGCGTTGCTTATATTTCCTGTTACTACCTTAATTTGTCTGCGATTTCGGACCTCACGTTGCACTGTAATGAGTGAACATATTACTATTAATGTAAAACTATTGATCAACTGGAAACTTTTGTCAGTAGGCAAAACGATAGAGACTTCCGGCTCCTCGGGCTGGTGCGAATATTTCAATGTCCCTATGTGCCAAACCGTTGGTTCGTGAAACACCTTTACGAGTCGCACGCTCGCTGCGCCGGCACGAAAACAATGGCCTAACCTAAAACCAAGCCTTCTTGCGTTCGTTATCCGAGAAGAATGGGCCTAATTTCAATTTTGCTTACGTGTCGGATCGGTTGTGAGGTTGGAGTAGATTTTTACGAGCGAGCGGAGCGAGCGAACAACGATTACAATTTCCAAGCTTTACATGTATCTTATACTCTTCTGCATATATTTCGTAGTATTACCTAATTTTGTCTGCGATTTCGGACCTCACGTTGCACTGTAATGTGTGAACATATTACTATTAATGTAAAACTATTGATAAACTGTAAACTTTTGTCAGTAGGCAACTCGATAAAGACTTCCGACTCCTCGGGCTGGTGCGAATATTTCAATGTCTCTATGTGCTAAACCGTTGGTTCATGACACACCTTTACGCGTCGCTCGCTCGCTGCGCTCGCTCGGAAACTATAGTCTAACCTAAAACCAATTCCTCTTGCGTTCGTTATCCTAGAAGGAGGCGACTAATTTCAAATTAGCGAACGCGTCGGATCGGTTGTGAGGTTGGACTAGATTTTTACGAGCGAACGGAGCGAGCGAGCAACGATTACAATTACCAAGCTATACATATATCTTATATTGTTCTGCATATATTTCCTATTATTACCAAATTTTGTCTGCGATTTCGGACCTCACGTTGCACTGTAATGTGTGAACATATTACTATTAATGTAAAACAATTGATAAACTGTAAACTTTTGTCAGTACGCAATTCGATAAAGACTTCCGACTCCTCGGGCTGGTGCGAATATTTCAATGTCCCTATGTGCCAAACCGTTGGTTCGTGATACACCTTTACGCGTCGCACGCTCGCTGCGCCTGCTCGAAAACAATGGCCTAATCTAAAACCAAGCCTTCTTGCGTTCGTTATCCGAAAAGAAGGGGCCTAATTTCAATTTTGCTTATGTGTCGGATCGGTTGTGAGGTTGGACTAGATTTTTACGAGCGAGCGGAGCGAGCGAGCAACGATTACAATTTCCAAGCTATACATTTATCATATATTGCGTTGCATATATTTCCTGTTACTACCTTAATTTGCCAGCGATTTCGGACCTCACGTTGCACTGTAATGTGTGAACATATTACTATTTATGTAAAACTATTGATAAACTGTAAACTTTTGTCAGTACGCAATTCGATAAAGACTTCCGACTCCTCGGACTGGTGCGAATATTTCAATGTCCCTATGTGCCAAACCGTTGGTTCGTGAAACACCTTTACGCGTCGCACGCTCGCTGCGCCTGCTCGAAAACAATGGCCTAACCTAAAACCAAGCATTCTTGCGTTCGTTGTCCGAGAAGGAATCGACTAATTTCAAATTTGCGACCGTGTCGGATCGGCTGTGAGGTTGGACTAGAGTTTTACAAGCGAGCGGAGGGAGCGAGAAACGATTACAATTTCCAAGCTATACATATATCTTATACTGTTCTGCATATATTTCGTATTATTACCTAATTTTGTCTGCGATTTCGGACCTCACGATGCACTGTAATGTGTGAACATATTACTATTAATGTAAAACTATTGATAAACTGTAAACTTTTGTCAGTACGCAATTCGATAAAGACTTCCGACTCCTCGGGCTGGTGCGGATATTTCAATGTCCCTATGTGCCAAAACGTCGGTTCGTGACACACCTTTACGCGTCGCACGCTCGCAGCGCTCGCTCGAAAACTATAGTCTAACCTAAAACCAATTCCTCTTGCGTTCGTTATCCTAGAAGGAGGCGACTAATTTCAAATTAGCGAACGCGTCGGATCGGTTGTGAGGTTGGACTAGATTTTTACGAGCGAGCGGAGCGAGCGAGCAACGATTACAATTTCCAAGCTTTACATTTATCTTATATTGCGTTGCATATATTTCCTGTTACTACCTTAATTTGTCAGCGATTTCGGACCTCACGTTGCACTGGACTATTTGGAAATATTACTTTTTATGTAAAACTATTGATAAAGTGTAAACTTTTGTCAGTAGGCAACTCGATAAAGACTTCCGACTCCTCGGGCTGGTGCGAATATTTCAATGTCCCTATGTGCTAAACCGTTGGTTCATGACACACCTTTACGCGTCGCTCGCTCGATGCGCTCGCTCGGAAACTATAGTCTAACCTAAAACCAATTCCTCTTGCGTTCGTTATCCTAGAAGGAGGCGACTAATTTCAAATTAGCGAACGCGTCGGATCGGTTGTGAGGTTGGACTAGATTTTTACGAGCGAGCGGAGCGAGCGAGCAACGATTACAATTTCCAAGCTATACATTTATCTTATATTGCGTTGCATATATTTCCTGTTACTACCTTAATTTGTCTGCGATTTCGGACCTCACGTTGCACTGTAATGAGTGAACATATTACTATTAATGTAAAACTATTGATCAACTGGAAACTTTTGTCAGTAGGCAAAACGATAAAGACTTCCGGCTCCTCGGGCTGGTGCGAATATTACAATGTCCCTATGTGCCAAACCGTTGGTTCGTGAAACACCTTTACGCGTCGCACGCTCGCTGCGCCCGCACGAAAACTATGGCCTAACCTAAAACCAAGCCTTCTTGCGTTCGTTATCCGAGAAGAATGGGCCTAATTTCAATTTTGCTTACGTGTCGGATCGGTTGTGAGGTTGGAGTAGATTTTTACGAGCGGGCGGAGCGAGCGAGCAACGATTACAATTTCCAAGTTATACATATATCTAATATTGTTCTGCATATATTTCCTATTATTACCAAATTTTGTCTGCGATTTCGGACCTCACGTTGCACTGTAATGAGTGAACATATTACTATTAATGTAAAACTATTGATAAACTGTAAACTTTTGTCAGTAGGCAACTCGATAAAGACTTCCGACTCCTCGGGCTGGTGCGAATATTTCAATGTCCCTATGTGCCAAACCGTTGGTTCGTGAAACACCGTTACGCGTCGCACGCTCGCTGCGCTCGCTCGAAAACAATAGCCTAACCTAAAATCAAGCCCTCTTGCGTTCGTTATCCGAGAAGAAGGGGCCTAATTTCAATTTTGCTTACGTGTCGGATCGGTTGTGCGGTTGGACTAGATTTTTACGAGCGAGCGGAGCGAGCGAGCAACGATTACAATTTCCAAGCTATATATATACCATATATTGTCCTGCATACATTTCCTGTTACTACCTTAATTTGTCAGCGATTTCGGACCTCACGTTGCACTGGACTATGTGGAAATATTACTTTTTATGTAAAACTATTGATAAACTGTAAACTTTTGTCAGTAGGCAACTCGATAAAGACTTCCGACTCCTCCGGCTGGTGCGAATATTTCAATGTCCCTATGTGCCAAACCGTTGGTTCGTGAAACACCTTTACGCGTCGCTAGCTCGCTGCGCTCGCTCGGAAACTATAGTCTAACCTAAAACCAATTCCTCTTGCGTTCGTTATCCTAGAAGGAGGCGACTAATTTCAAATTAGCGAACGCGTCGGATCGGTTGTGAGGTTGGACTAGATTTTTACGAGCGAGCGGAGCGAGCGAGCAACGATTACAATTTCCAAGCTATACATTTATCTTATATTGCGTTGCATATATTTCCTGTTACTACCTTAATTTGTCAGCGATTTCGGACCTCACGTTGCACTGTAATGTGTGAACATATTACTATTAATGTAAAACTATTGATAAACTGTAAACTTTTGTCAGTACGCAATTCGATAAAGACTTCCGACTCCTCGGGCTGGTGCGAATATTTCAATGTCCCTATGTGCCAAACCGTTGGTTCGTGAAACACCTTTACGCGTCGCTCGCTCGCTGCGCTCGCTCGGAAACTATAGTCTAACCTAAAACCAATTCCTCTTGCGTTCGTTATCCTAGAAGGAGGCGACTAATTTCAAATTAGCGAACGCGTCGGATCGGTTGTGAGGTTGGACTAGATTTTTACGAGCGAGCGGAGCGAGCGAGCAACGATTACAATTTCCAAGCTATACATTTATCTTATATTGCGTTGCATATATTTCCTGTTACTACCTTAATTTGTCAGCGATTTCGGACCTCACGTTGCACTGAAATGTGTGAACATATTACTATTAATGTAAAACTATTGATAAACTGTAAACTTTTGTCAGTACGCAATTCGATAAAGACTTCCGACTGCTCGGGCTGGTGCGAATATTTCAATGTCCCTATGTGCCAAACCGTTGGTTCGTGAAACAACTTTACGCGTCGCACGCTCGCTGCGCCCGCTCGAAAACAATGGCCTAACCTAAAACCAAGCCATCTTGCGTTCGTTATCCGAGAAGAAGGGGCCTAATTTCAATTTTGCTTACGTGTCGGATCGGTTGTGATGTTGGACTAGATTTTTACGAGTGAGCGGAGCGAGCGAGCAACGATTACAATTTCCAAGCTATATATATATCTTATATTGTTCTGCATATATTTCCTATTATAACCAAATTTTGTCTGCGATTTCGGACCTAACGTTGCACTGTAATGTGTGAACATATTACTATTAATGTAAAACTATTGATAAACTGTAAACTTTTGTCAGTACGCAATTCGATAAAGACATCCGACTCCTCGGGCTGGTGCGAATATTTCAATGTACATATGTGCCAAACCGTTTGTTCGTTACATACCTTTAGGCGTAGCACGCTCGCTGCGCTCGCTCGGAAACTATAGCCTAACCTAAAACCAATAGCTCTTGCGTTCGTTATCCGAGAAGGAGGCGACTAATTTCAAATTAGTGAACGTGTCGGATCGGTTGTGAGGTTGGACTAGATTTTTACGAGCGAGCGGAGCGAGCGAGCAACTATTACAATTTCCAAGTTATACATTTATCTTATATTAAGTTGCATATATTTCCTGTTACTACCTTAATTTGTCAGCGATTTCGGACCTCACGTTGCACTGTAATGAGTGAACATATTACTATTAATGTAAAACTATTGATCAACTGGAAACTTTTGTAAGTAGGCAAAACGATAGAGACTTCCGGCTCCTCGGGCTGGTGCGAATATTTCAATGTCCCTATGTGCCAAACCGTTGGTTCGTGAAACACCTTTACGCGTCGCACGCTCGCTGCGCCTGCTCGAAAACAATGGCCTAACCTAAAACCAAGCCTTCTTGCGTTCGTTATCCGAGAAGAAGGGGCCTAATTTCAATTTTGCTTATGTGTCGGATCGGTTGTGAGGTTGGACTAGATTTTTACGAGCGAGCGGAGCGAGCGAACAACGATTACAATTTCCAAGCTATACATTTATCATATATTGCGTTGCATATATTTCCTGTTACTACCTTAATTTGCCAGCGATTTCGGACCTCACGTTGCACTGTAATGTGTGAACATATTACTATTTATGTAAAACTATTGATAAACTGTAAACTTTTGTCAGTACGCAATTCGATAAAGACTTCCGACTCCTCGGGCTGGTGCGAATATTTCAATGTCCCTATGTGCCAAACCGTTGGTTCGTGAAACACCTTTACGCGTCGCACGCTCGCTGCGCCTGCTCGAAAACAATGGCCTAACCTAAAACCAAGCCTTCTTGCGTTCGTTGTCCGAGAAGGAATCGACTAATTTCAAATTTGCGACCGTGTCGGATCGGCTGTGAGGTTGGACTAGAGTTTTACAAGCGAGCGGAGGGAGCGAGAAACGATTACAATTTCCAAGCTATACATTTATCTTATATTCTTCTGCATATATTTCCTATTATTACCTAATTTTGTCTGCGATTTCGGACCTCACGTTGCACTGTACTGTGTGAAAATATTACTATTAATGTAAAACTATTGATAAACTGTAAACTTTTGTCAGTACGCAATTCAATAAAGACTTCCGACTCCTCGGGCTGGTGCGAATATTTCAATGTCCCTATGTGCCAAACCGATGGTTCGTGAAACACCTTTACGCGTCGCACGCTCGCTGCGCCCGTTCGAAAACAATGGCCTAACCTAAAACCAAGCCCTCTTGCGTTCGTTATCCGAGAAGAAGGGGCCTAATTTCAGTTTTGCTTACGTGTCGGAACGGTTGTGAGGTTGGACTAGATTTTTACGAGCGAGCGGAGCGAGCGAGCAACGATTACAATTTCCAAGCTATATATACCATATATTGTCCTGCATATATTTCCTGTTATTACATAATTTTGTCAGCGATTTCGGACCTCACGTTGCACTGCACTGTGTGAAAATATTATTAGTTATGTAAAACTATTGATCAACTGGAAACTTTTGTCAGTAGGCAAAACGGTAAAGACTTCCGGCTCCTCGGGCTGGTGCGAATATTTCAATGTCCCTATATGCCAAACCGTTGGTTCGTGAAACAACTTTACGCGTCGCACGCTCGCTGCGCCCGCTCGAAAACAATGGCCTAACCTAAAACCAAGCCTTCTTGCGTTCGTTATCCGAGAAGAAGGGGCCTAATTTCAATTTTGCTTACGTGTCGGAACGCTTGTGACGTTGGACTAGATTTTTACGAGCGAGCGGAGCGAGCGAGCAACTATTACAATTTCCAAGCTATACATATATCTTATATTGTTCTGCATATATTTCCTATTATTACCAAATTTTGTCTGCGATTTCGGACCTAACGTTGCACTGTAATGTGTGAACATATTACTATTAATGTAAAACTATTGATAAACTGTAAACTTTTGTCAGTACGCAATTCGATAAAGACATCCGACTCCTCGGGCTGGTGCGAATATTTCAATGTACATATGTGCCAAACCGTTTGTTCGTTACATACCTTTAGGCGTAGCACGCTCGCTGCGCTCGCTCGGAAACTATAGCCTAACCTAAAACCAATAGCTCTTGCGTTCGTTATCCGAGAAGGAGGCGACTAATTTCAAATTAGTGAACGTGTCGGATCGGTTGTGAGGTTGGACTAGATTTTTACGAGCGAGCGGAGCGAGCGAGCCACGATTACAATTTCCATGCTATATATACCATATATTGTCCTGCATATATTTCCTGTTATTACATAATTTTGTCAGCGATTTCGGACCTCACGTTGCACTGCACTGTGTGAAAATATTACTAGTTATGTAAAACTATTGATCAACTGGAAACTTTTGTTAGTGGGCAAAACGATAAAGACTTCCGGCTCCTCGGGCTGGTGCGAATATTTCAATGTCCCTATATGCCAAACCGTTGGTTCGTGAAACAGCTTTACGCGTCGCTCGCTCGCTGCGCTCGCTCGGAAACTATAGTCTAACCTAAAACCAATCCCTCTTGCGTTCGTTATCCGAGAAGGAGGCGACTAATTTCAAATTTGTGAACGTGTCGGATCGGTTGTGAGGTTGGACTAGATTTTTACGAGCGAGCGGAGCGAGCGAGCAACGATTACAATTTCCAAGCTATACATTTATCTTATATTGCGTTGCATATATTTCCTGTTACTACCTTAATTTGTCTGCGATTTCGGACCTCACGTTGCACTGTAATGAGTGAACATATTACTATTAATGTAAAACTATTGATCAACTGGAAACTTTTGTCAGTAGGCAAAACGATAGAGACTTCCGGCTCCTCGGGCTGGTGCGAATATTTCAATGTCCCTATGTGCCAAACCGTTGGTTCGTGAAACACCTTTACGCGTCGCACGCTCGCTGCGCCCGCACGAAAACAATGGCCTAACCTAAAACCAAGCCTTCTTGCGTTCGTTATCCGAGAAGAAGGGGCCTAGTTTCAATTTTGCTTATGTGTCGGATCGGTTGTGAGGTTGGACTAGATTTTTACGAGCGAGCGGAGCGAGCGAGCAACGATTACAATTTCCAAGCTATACATTTATCATATATTGCGTTGCATATATTTCCTGTTACTACCTTAATTTGCCAGCGATTTCGGACCTCACGTTGCACTGTAATGTGTGAACATATTACTATTTATGTAAAACTATTGATAAACTGTAAACTTTTGTCAGTACGCAATTCGATAAAGACTTCCGACTCCTCGGGCTGGTGCGAATATTTCAATGTCCCTATGTGCCAAACCGTTGGTTCGTGAAACACCTTTACGCGTCGCACGCTCGCTGCGCCTGCTCGAAAACAATGGCCTAACCTAAAACCAAGCCTTCTTGCGTTCGTTGTCCGAGAAGGAATCGACTAATTTCAAATTTGCGACCGTGTCGGATCGGCTGTGAGGTTGGACTAGAGTTTTACAAGCGAGCGGAGGGAGCGTGAAACGATTACAATTTCCAAGCTATACATTTATCTTATATTCTTCTGCATATATTTCCTATTATTACCTAATTTTGTCTGCGATTTCGGACCTCACGTTGCACTGTACTGTGTGAAAATATTACTATTAATGTAAAACTATTGATAAACTGTAAACTTTTGTCAGTACGCAATTCAATAAAGACTTCCGACTCCTCGGGCTGGTGCGAATATTTCAATGTCCCTATGTGCCAAACCGATGGTTCGTGAAACACCTTTACGCGTCGCACGCTCGCTGCGCCCGTTCGAAAACAATGGCCTAACCTAAAACCAAGCCCTCTTGCGTTCGTTATCCGAGAAGAAGGGGCCTAATTTCAGTTTTGCTTACGTGTCGGAACGGTTGTGAGGTTGGACTAGATTTTTACGAGCGAGCGGAGCGAGCGAGCAACGATTACAATTTCCAAGCTATACATATATCTTATACTGTTCTGCATATATTTCGTATTATTACCTAATTTTGTCTGCGATTTCGGACCTCACGATGCACTGTAATGTGTGAACATATTACTATTAATGTAAAACTATTGATAAACTGTAAACTTTTGTCAGTACGCAATTCGATAAAGACTTCCGACTCCTCGGGCTGGTGCGAATATTTCAATGTCCCTATGTGCCAAACCGTCGTTTCGTGACACACCTTTACGCGTCGCACGCTCGCAGCGCTCGCTCGAAAACTATAGCCTAACCTAAAACCAATCCCTCTTGCGTTCGTTATCCTAGAAGGAGGCGACTAATTTCAAATTAGCGAACGCGTCGGATCGGTTGTGAGGTTGGACTAGATTTTTACGAGCGAGCGGAGCGAGCGAGCAACGATTACAATTTCCAAGCTATATATACCATATATTGTCCTGCATATATTTCCTGTTACTACCTTAATTTGTCAGCGATTTCGGACCTCACGTTGCACTGTAATGTGTGAACATATTATTATTAATGTAAAACTATTGATAAACTGTAAACTTTTGTCAGTACGCAATTCGATAAAGACTTCCGACTCCTCGGGCTGGTGCGAATATTTCAATGTCCAAATGTGCCAAACCGTTGGTTCGTGAAACAACTTTACGCGTCGCACGCTCGCTGCGCCCGCTCGAAAACAATGGCCTAACCTACAACCAAGCCTTCTTGCGTTCGTTATCCGAGAAGAAGGGGCCTAATTTCAATTTTGCTTACGTGTCGGATCGGTTGTGAGGTTGGAGTAGATTTTTACGAGCGAGCGGAGCGAGCGAGCAACGATTACAATTTCCAAGCTATATATACCATATATTGTCCTGCATATGTTTCCTGTTATTACATAATTTTGTCAGCGATTTCGGACCTCACGTTGCACTGCACTGTGTGAAAATATTACTAGTTATGTAAAACTATTGATCAACTGGAAACTTTTGTCAGTGGGCAAAACGATAAAGACTTCCGGCTCCTCGGGCTGGTGCGAATATTTCAATGTCTCTATGTGCTAAACCGTTGGTTCATGACACACCTTTACGAGTCGCACGCTCGCTGCGCCGGCACGAAAACAATGGCCTAACCTACAACCAAGCCTTCTTGCGTTCGTTATCCGAGAAGAAGGGGCCTAATTTCAATTTTGCTTACGTGTCGGATCGGTTGTGAGGTTGGACTGGATTTTTACGAGCGAGCGGAGCGAGCGAGCAACGATTACAATTTCCAAGCTATACATTTATCTTATATTGCGTTGCATATATTTCCTGTTACTACCTTAATTTGTCTGCGATTTCGGACCTCACGTTGCACTGTAATGAGTGAACATATTACTATTAATGTAAAACTATTGATCAACTGGAAACTTTTGTCAGTAGGCAAAACGATAGAGACTTCCGGCTCCTCGGGCTGGTGCGAATATTTCAATGTCCCTATGTGCCAAACCGTTGGTTCGTGAAACACCTTTACGAGTCGCACGCTCGCTGCGCCGGCACGAAAACAATGGCCTAACCTAAAACCAAGCCTTCTTGCGTTCGTTATCCGAGAAGAATGGGCCTAATTTCAATTTTGCTTACGTGTCGGATCGGTTGTGAGGTTGGAGTAGATTTTTACGAGCGAGCGGAGCGAGCGAACAACGATTACAATTTCCAAGCTTTACATGTATCTTATACTCTTCTGCATATATTTCGTAGTATTACCTAATTTTGTCTGCGATTTCGGACCTCACGTTGCACTGTAATGTGTGAACATATTACTATTAATGTAAAACTATTGATAAACTGTAAACTTTTGTCAGTAGGCAACTCGATAAAGACTTCCGACTCCTCGGGCTGGTGCGAATATTTCAATGTCTCTATGTGCTAAACCGTTGGTTCATGACACACCTTTACGCGTCGCTCGCTCGCTGCGCTCGCTCGGAAACTATAGTCTAACCTAAAACCAATTCCTCTTGCGTTCGTTATCCTAGAAGGAGGCGACTAATTTCAAATTAGCGAACGCGTCGGATCGGTTGTGAGGTTGGACTAGATTTTTACGAGCGAACGGAGCGAGCGAGCAACGATTACAATTACCAAGCTATACATATATCTTATATTGTTCTGCATATATTTCCTATTATTACCAAATTTTGTCTGCGATTTCGGACCTCACGTTGCACTGTAATGTGTGAACATATTACTATTAATGTAAAACAATTGATAAACTGTAAACTTTTGTCAGTACGCAATTCGATAAAGACTTCCGACTCCTCGGGCTGGTGCGAATATTTCAATGTCCCTATGTGCCAAACCGTTGGTTCGTGATACACCTTTACGCGTCGCACGCTCGCTGCGCCTGCTCGAAAACAATGGCCTAACCTAAAACCAAGCCTTCTTGCGTTCGTTATCCGAAAAGAAGGGGCCTAATTTCAATTTTGCTTATGTGTCGGATCGGTTGTGAGGTTGGACTAGATTTTTACGAGCGAGCGGAGCGAGCGAGCAACGATTACAATTTCCAAGCTATACATTTATCATATATTGCGTTGCATATATTTCCTGTTACTACCTTAATTTGCCAGCGATTTCGGACCTCACGTTGCACTGTAATGTGTGAACATATTACTATTTATGTAAAACTATTGATAAACTGTAAACTTTTGTCAGTACGCAATTCGATAAAGACTTCCGACTCCTCGGGCTGGTGCGAATATTTCAATGTCCCTATGTGCCAAACCGTTGGTTCGTGAAACACCTTTACGCGTCGCACGCTCGCTGCGCCTGCTCGAAAACAATGGCCTAACCTAAAACCAAGCATTCTTGCGTTCGTTGTCCGAGAAGGAATCGACTAATTTCAAATTTGCGACCGTGTCGGATCGGCTGTGAGGTTGGACTAGAGTTTTACAAGCGAGCGGAGGGAGCGAGAAACGATTACAATTTCCAAGCTATACATATATCTTATACTGTTCTGCATATATTTCGTATTATTACCTAATTTTGTCTGCGATTTCGGACCTCACGATGCACTGTAATGTGTGAACATATTACTATTAATGTAAAACTATTGATAAACTGTAAACTTTTGTCAGTACGCAATTCGATAAAGACTTCCGACTCCTCGGGCTGGTGCGGATATTTCAATGTCCCTATGTGCCAAAACGTCGGTTCGTGACACACCTTTACGCGTCGCACGCTCGCAGCGCTCGCTCGAAAACTATAGCCTAACCTAAAAGCAATCCCTCTTGCGTTCGTTACCCGAGAAGCAGTCGACTAATTTCAAATTTGCTTACGTGTCGGATCGGTTGTGAGGTTGGACTAGATTTTTACGAGCGAGCGGAGCGAGCGTGCAACTACTACAATTTCCAAGCTATACATATACCTTATATTGCGTTGCATATATTTCCTGTTACTACCTTAATTTGTCAGCGATTTCGAACCTCACGTTGCACTGGACTATGTGGAAATATTACTTTTTATGTAAAACTATTGATAAACTGTAAACTTTGGTCAGTAGGCAATTCGATAAAGACTTCCGACTCCTCGGGCTGGTGCGAATATTTCAATGTCCCTATGTGCCAAACAGTCGTTTCGTGACACACCTTTACGCGTCGCACGCTCGCAGCGCTCGCTCGAAAACTATAGCCTAACCTAAAACCAATCCCTCTTGCGTTCGTTATCCTAGAAGGAGGCGACTAATTTCAAATTAGCGAACGCGTCGGATCGGTTGTGAGGTTGGACTAGATTTTTACGAGCGAGCGGAGCGAGCGAGCTACGATTACAATTTCCAAGCTATATATACCATATATTGTCCTGCATATATTTCCTGTTATTACATAATTTTGTCAGCGATTTCGGACCACACGTTGCACTGCACTGTGTGAAAATATTACTAGTTATGTAAAACTATTGATCAACTGGAAACTTTTGTCAGTAGGCAAAACGATAAAGACTTCCGGCTCCTCGGGCTGGTGCGAATATTTCAATGTCCCTATATGCCAAACCGTTGGTTCGTGAAACAACTTTACGCGTCGCTCGCTCGCTGCGCTCGCTCGGAAACTATAGTCTAACCTAAAACCAATCCCTCTTGCGTTCGTTATCCGAGAAGGAGGCGACTAATTTCAAATTTGTGAACGTGTCGGATCGGTTGTGAGGTTGGACTAGATTTTTACGAGCGAGCGGAGCGAGCGAGCAACGATTACAATTTCCAAGCTATACATATATCTTATTTTGTTCTGCATATATTTCCTGTTACTACCTTAATTTGTCAGCGATTTCGGACCTCACGTTACACTGGACTATGTGGAAATATTACTTTTTATGTAAAACTATTGATAAAATGTAAACTTTTGTCAGTAGGCAACTCGATAAAGACTTCCGTCTCCTCGGGCTGGTGCGAATATTTCAATGTCCCTATGCGCCAAACCGTTGGTTCGTGACACACCTTTAGGCGTCGCACGCTCTCTGCGCTCAATCCAAAACTATAGCATAACCTAAAACCAATCACTCTGGCATTCGTTATCCGAGAAGGAGGCGACTAATTTCAAATTAGCGAACGTGTCGGATCGGTTGTGAGGTTGGACTAGATTTTTACGAGCGAGCGGAGCGAGCGAGCAACGATTACAATTTCCAAGCTATACATATATCTTATATTGTTCTGCATATATTTCCTATTATTACCAAATTTTGTCTGCGACGATCGGACCTAACGTTGCACTGTAATGTGTGAACATATTACTATTAATGTAAAACTATTGATAAACTGTAAACTTTTGTCAGTACGCAATTCGATAAAGACATCCGACTCCTCGGGCTGGTGCGAATATTTCAATGTACATATGTGCCAAACCGGTTGTTCGTTACATACCTTTGGGCGTAGCACGCTCGCTGCGCTCGCTCGAAAACTATAGCCCAACCTAAAACCAATAGCTCTTGCGTTCGTTATCCGAGAAGGAGGCGACTAATTTCAAATTAGTGAACGTGTCGGATCGGTTGTGAGGTTGGACTAGATTTTTACGAGCGAGCGGAGCGAGCGAGCAACGATTACAATATCCAAGCTATATATACCATATATTGTCCTGCATATATTTCCTGTTATTACATAATTTTGTCAGCGATTTCGGACCTCACGTTGCACTGCACTGTGTGAAAATATTACTAGTTATGTAAAACTATTGATCAACTGCAAACTTTTGTCAGTAGGCAAAACGATAAAGACTTCCGGCTCCTCGGGCTGGTGCGAATATTTCAATGTCCCTATGTGCCAAACCGATGGTTCGTGAAACACCTTTACGCGTCGCACGCTCGCTGCGCCCGTTCGAAAACAATGGCCTAACCTAAAACCAAGCCCTCTTGCGTTCGTTATCCGAGAAGAAGGGGCCTAATTTCAGTTTTGCTTACGTGTCGGAACGGTTGTGAGGTTGGACTAGATTTTTACGAGCGAGCGGAGCGAGCGAGCAACGATTACAATTTCCAAGCTATACATATATCTTATACTGTTCTGCATATATTTCGTATTATTACCTAATTTTGTCTGCGATTTCGGACCTCACGATGCACTGTAATGTGTGAACATATTACTATTAATGTAAAACTATTGATAAACTGTAAACTTTTGTCAGTACGCAATTCGATAAAGACTTCCGACTCCTCGGGCTGGTGCGCATATTTCAATGTCCCTATGTGCCAAAACGTCGGTTCGTGACACACCTTTACGCGTCGCACACTCGCAGCGCTCGCTCGAAAACTATAGCCTAACCTAAAAGCAATCCCTCTTGCGTTCGTTACCCGAGAAGCAGTCGACTAATTTCAAATTTGCTTACGTGTCGGATCGGTTGTGAGGTTGGACTAGATTTTTACGAGCGAGCGGAGCGAGCGTGCAACTACTACAATTTCCAAGCTATACATATACCTTATATTGCGTTGCATATATTTCCTGTTACTACCTTAATTTGTCAGCGATTTCGAACCTCACGTTGCACTGGACTGTGTGAAAATATTACTATTAATGTAAAACTATTGATAAACTGTAAACTTTTGTCAGTACGCAATTCGATAAAGACTTCCGACTCCTCGGGCTGGTGCGCATATTTCAATGTCCCTATGTGCCAAAACGTCGGTTCGTGACACACCTTTACGCGTCGCACGCTCGCAGCGCTCGCTCGAAAACTATAGCCTAACCTAAAACCAATCCCTCTTGCGTTCGTTGTCCGAGAAGGAGGCGACTAATTTCAAATTAGTGAGCGTGTCGGATCGGTTGTGAGGTTGGACTGGATTTTTACGAGCGAGCGGAGCGAGCGAGCAACGATTACAATTTCCAAGCTATATATATACCATATATTGTCCTGCATATATTTCCTGTTATTACATAATTTTGTCAGCGATTTCGGACCTCACGTTGCACTGCACTGTGTGAAAATATTACTAGTTATGTAAAACTATTGATCAACTGGAAACTTTTGTCAGTAGGCAAAACGATAAAGATTTCCTACTGCTCGGGCTGGTGCGAATATTTCAATGTCCCTATGTGCCAAACCGTTGGTTCGTGAAACAACTTTACGCGTCGCACGCTCGCTGCGCCTGCTCGAAAACAATGCCCTAACCTAAAACCAAGCCTTCTTGCGTTCGTTATCCGAGAAGAAGGGGCCTAATTTCTATTTTGCTTACGTGTCGGATCGGTTGTGAGGTTGGACTAGATTTTGACGAGCGAGCGGAGCGAGCGTGCAACTACTACAATTTCCAAGCTATACATATATGTTATATTGTTCTGCATATATTTCCTATTATTACCAAATTTTGTCTGCGATTTCGGACCTCACGTTGCACTGTAATGTGTGAACATATTACTATTAATGTAAAACAATTGATAAACTGTAAACTTTTGTCAGTACGCAATTCGATAAAGACTTCCGACTCCTCTGGCTGGTGCGAATATTTCAATGTCCCTATGTGCCAAACCGTTGGTTCGTGATACACCTTTACGCGTCGCTCGCTCGCTGCGCTCGCTCGGAAACTATAGTCTAACCTAAAACCAATCCCTCTTGCGTTCGTTATCCGAGAAGGAGGCGACTAATTTGAAATTAGCGAACGTGTCGGATCGGTTGTGAGGTTGGACTAGATTTTTACGAGCGAGCGGAGCGAGCGAGCAACGATTACAATTTCCAAGCTATACATTTATCATATATTGCGTTGCATATATTTCCTGTTACTACCTTAATTTGTCAGCGATTTCGGACCTCACGTTGCACTGTAATGTGTGAACATATTACTATTAATGTAAAACTATTGATAAACTGTAAACTTTTGTCAGTACGCAATTCGATAAAGACTTCCGACTCCTCGGGCTGGTGCGAATATTTCAATGTCCAAACGTGCCAAACCGTTGGTTCGTGAAACAACCTTACGCGTCGCACGCTCGCTGCGCCCGCTCGAAAACAATGGCCTAACCTAAAACCAAGCCTTCTTGCGTTCGTTATCCGAGAAGAAGGGGCCTAATTTCAAATTAGTGAACGTGTCGGATCGGTTGTGAGGTTGGACTAGATTTTTACGAGCGAGCAACGATTACAATTTCCAAGCTATACATATATCTTATATTGTTCTGCATATAATTCCTATTATTACCAAATTTTGTCTGCGACGATCGGACCTAACGTAGCACTGTAATGTGTGAACATATTACTATTAATGTAAAACTATTGATAAACTGTAAACTTTTGTCAGTACGCAATTCGATAAAGACATCCGACTCCTCGGGCTGGTGCGAATATTTCAATGTACATATGTGCCAAACCGGTTGTTCGTTACATACCTTTAGGCGTAGCACGCTCTCTGCGCTCGCTCGAAAACTATAGCCTAACCTAAAACCAATAGCTCTTGCGTTCGTTATCCGAGAAGGAGGCGACTAATTTCAAATTAGTGAACGTGTCGGATCGGTTGTGAGGTTGGACTAGATTTTTACGAGCGAGCGGAGCGAGCGAGCAACGATTACAATTTCCAAGCTATATATATACCATATATTGTCCTGCATATATTTCCTGTTATTACATAATTTTGTCAGCGATTTCGGACCTGAAGTTGCACTGCACTGTGTGAAAATATTACTAGTTATGTAAAACTATTGCTCAACTGCAAACTTTTGTCAGTAGGCAAAACGATAAAGACTTCCGGCTCCTCGGGCTGGTGCGAATATTTCAATGTCCCTATGTGCCAAACCGTTGGTTCGTGAAACAACTTTACGCGTCGCACGCTCGCTGCGCCTGCTCGAAAACAATGGCCTAACCTAAAACCAAGCCTTCTTGCGTTCGTTATCCGAGAAGAAGGGGCCTAATTTCAATTTTGCTTACGTGTCGGATCGGTTGTGAGGTTGGACTAGATTTTTACGAGCGAGCGGAGCGAGCGAGCAACGATTACAATTTCCAAGCTATACATTTATCATATATTGCGTTGCATATATTTCCTGTTACTACCTTAATTTGCCAGCGATTTCGGACCTCACGTTGCACTGTAATGTGTGAACATATTACTATTTATGTAAAACTATTGATAAACTGTAAACTTTTGTCAGTACGCAATTCGATAAAGACTTCCGACTCCTCGGGCTGGTGCGAATATTTCAATGTCCCTATGTGCCAAACCGTTGGTTCGTGAAACACCTTTACGCGTCGCACGCTCGCTGCGCCTGCTCGAAAACAATGGCCTAACCTAAAACCAAGCCTTCTTGCGTTCGTTGTCCGAGAAGGAATCGACTAATTTCAAATTTGCGACCGTGTCGGATCGGCTGTGAGGTTGGACTAGAGTTTTACAAGCGAGCGGAGGGAGCGAGAAACGATTACAATTTCCAAGCTATACATTTATCTTATATTCTTCTGCATATATTTCCTATTATTACCTAATTTTGTCTGCGATTTCGGACCTCACGTTGCACTGTACTGTGTGAAAATATTACTATTAATGTAAAACTATTGATAAACTGTAAACTTTTGTCAGTACGCAATTCAATAAAGACTTCCGACTCCTCGGGCTGGTGCGAATATTTCAATGTCCCTATGTGCCAAACCGATGGTTCGTGAAACACCTTTACGCGTCGCACGCTCGCTGCGCCCGTTCGAAAACAATGGCCTAACCTAAAACCAAGCCCTCTTGCGTTCGTTATCCGAGAAGAAGGGGCCTAATTTCAGTTTTGCTTACGTGTCGGAACGGTTGTGAGGTTGGACTAGATTTTTACGAGCGAGCGGAGCGAGCGAGCAACGATTACACTTTCCAAGCTATACATACATCTTATACTGTTCTGCATATATTTCGTATTATTACCTAATTTTGTCTGCGATTTCGGACCTCACGATGCACTGTAATGTGTGAACATATTACTATTAATGTAAAACTATTGATAAACTGTAAACTTTTGTCAGTACGCAATTCGATAAAGACTTCCGACTCCTCGGGCTGGTGCGCATATTTCAATGTCCCTATGTGCCAAAACGTCGGTTCGTGACACACCTTTACGCGTCGCACGCTCGCAGCGCTCGCTCGAAAACTATAGCCTAACCTAAAACCAATCCCTCTTGCGTTCGTTGTCCGAGAAGGAGGCGACTAATTTCAAATTAGTGAGCGTGTCGGATCGGTTGTGAGGTTGGACTGGATTTTTACGAGCGAGCGGAGCGAGCGAGCAACGATTACAATTTCCAAGCTATATATATACCATATATTGTCCTGCATATATTTCCTGTTATTACATAATTTTGTCAGCGATTTCGGACCTCACGTTGCACTGCACTGTGTGAAAATATTACTAGTTATGTAAAACTATTGATCAACTGGAAACTTTTGTCAGTAGGCAAAACGATAAAGATTTCCGGCTCCTCGGGCTGGTGCGAATATTTCAATGTCCCTATGTGCCAAACCGTTGGTTCGTGAAACAACTTTACGCGTCGCACGCTCGCTGCGCCTGCTTGAAAACAATGCCCTAACCTAAAACCAAGCCTTCTTGCGTTCGTTATCCGAGAAGAAGGGGCCTAATTTCTATTTTGCTTACGTGTCGGATCGGTTGTGAGGTTGGACTAGATTTTGACGAGCGAGCGGAGCGAGCGTGCAACTACTACAATTTCCAAGCTATACATATACCTTATATTGCGTTGCATATATTTCCTGTTACTACCTTAATTTGTCAGCGATTTCGAACACCGCGTTGCACTGCACTATGTGGATATATTACCTTTTATGTGAAACTATTGATAAAATGTAAACTTTTGTCAGTAGGCAACTCGATAAAGACTCCCAACTCCTCGGGCTGGTGCGAATATTTCATTGTCCCTATGTGCCAAACCGTTGGTTCGTGAAACACCTTTACGCGTCGCACGCTCGCTGCGCTCGCTCGAAAACAATAGCCTAACCTAAAACCAAGCCCGCTTGCGTTCGTTATCCGAGAAGAAGGGGCCTAATTTCAATTTTGCTTACGTGTCGGATCGTTTGTGAGGTTGGACTAGCTTTTTACGAGCGATCGGAGCGAGCGAGCAACGATTTCAATTTCCAAGCTATATATATACCATATATTGTCCTGCATATATTTCCTGTTATTACCTAATTCTGTCTGCGATTTCGGTCCTCACGTTGCACTGTAATGTGTGAACATATTACTATTAATGTAAAACTATTGATAAACTGTAAACTTTTGTCAGTACGCAATTCGATAGAGACATCCGACTCCTCGGGCTGGTGCGAATATTTCAATGTCCCTATGTGCCAAACCGTCGGTTCGTGACACACCTTTACGCGTCGCACGCTCGCAGCGCTCGCTCGAAAACTATAGCCTAACCTAAAACCAATCTCTCTTGCGTTCGTTGTCCGAGGAGGAGGCGACTAATTTCGAATTAGTGAGCGTATCGGATCGGTTGTGAGGTTGGACTGGATTTTTACGAGCGAGCGGAGCGAGCGAGCAACTACTACAATTTCCAAGCTATACATATACCTTATATTCCGTTGCATATATTTCCTGTTACTACCTTAATTTGTCAGCGATATCGCACCTCACGTTGCACTGGACTATGTGGAAATATTACTTTTTATGTAAAACTATTGATAAAATGTAAACTTTTGTCAGTAGGCAACTCGATAAAGACATCCGACTCCTCGGGCTGGTGCGAATATTTCAATGTCCCTATGTGCCAAACCGTTGGCTCGTGAAACACCTTTACGCGTCGCACGCTCGCTGCGCTCGCTCGAAAACAATAGCCTAACCTAAAACCAATCCCTCTTGCGTTCGTTATCCGAGAAGGAGGCGACTAATTTCAACATAGCGAACATGTCGGATCGGTTGTGAGGTTGGACTAGATTTTTACGAGCGAGCGGAGCGAGCGAGCAACGATTACAATTTCCAAGCTATACATATATCTTATATTGTTCTGCATATATTTCCTATTATTACCTAATTCTGTCTGCGATTCCGGACCTCACGTTGCACTGCACTGTGTGAAAATATTACTAGTTATGTAAAACTATTGATCAACTGGAAACTTTTGTCAGTAGGCAAAACGATAAAGACTTCCGGCTCCTCGGGCTGGTGCGAATATTTCAATGTCCCTATATGCCAAACCGTTGGTTCGTGAAACAACTTTACGCGTCGCTCGCTCGCTGCGCTCGCTCGGAAACTATAGTCTAACCTAAAACCAATCCCTCTTGCGTTCGTTATCCGAGAAGGAGGCGACTAATTTCAAATTTGTGAACGTGTCGGATCGGTTGTGAGGTTGGACTAGATTTTTACGAGCGAGCGGAGCGAGCGAGCAACGATTACAATTTCCAAGCTATACATATATCTTATTTTGTTCTGCATATATTTCCTGTTACTACCTTAATTTGTCAGCGATTTCGGACCTCACGTTACACTGGACTATGTGGAAATATTACTTTTTATGTAAAACTATTGATAAAATGTAAACTTTTGTCAGTAGGCAACTCGATAAAGACTTCCGTCTCCTCGGGCTGGTGCGAATATTTCAATGTCCCTATGCGCCAAACCGTTGGTTCGTGACACACCTTTAGGCGTCGCACGCTCTCTGCGCTCAATCCAAAACTATAGCATAACCTAAAACCAATCACTCTGGCATTCGTTATCCGAGAAGGAGGCGACTAATTTCAAATTAGCGAACGTGTCGGATCGGTTGTGAGGTTGGACTAGAGTTTTACAAGCGAGCGGAGGGAGCGAGCAACGATTACAATTTCCAAGCTATACATTTATCTTATATTGTTCTGCATATATTTCCTATTATTACCTAATTTTGTCTGCGATTTCGGACCTCACGTTGCACTCTACTGTGTGAAAATATTACTAGTTATGTAAAACTATTGATCAACTGGAAACTTTTGTCAGTAGGCAAAACGATAAAGACTTCCGGCTCCTCGGGCTGATGCGAATATTTCAATGTCCCTATGTGCCAAACCGTTGGTTCGTGAAACACCTTTACGCGTCGCACGCTCGCTACGCCCGCTCGAAAACAATGGCCTAACCTAAAACCAAGCCCTCTTGCGTTCGTTATCCGAGAAGAAGGGGCCTAATTTCAGTTTTGCTTACGTGTCGGATCGGTTGTGAGGTTGGACTAGATTTTTACGAGCGACCGGAGCGAGCGAGGAACGATTTTAACTTCCAAGCTATATATATACCATATATTGTCCTGCATATATTTCCTGTTGTTACCTAATTCTGTCTGCGATTTCGGACCTCACGTTGCACTGTAATGTGTGAACATATTACTATTAATGTAAAACTATTGATGAACTGTAAACTTTTGTCTCTGGGCAACTCGATAGAGACTTCCGACTCCTCGGGCTGGTGCGAATATTTCAATGTCCCTATGTGCCAAACCGTTTGTTCGTGACATACCTTTTGGCGTCGCACGCTCGCTGCGCTCGCTCGGAAACTATAGCCTAACCTAAAACCAATCCCTCTTGCGTTCGTTGTCCGAGAAGGAGGTGACTAATTTCAAATTAGTGAGCGTGTCGGATCGGTTGTGAGGTTGGACTGGATTTATACGAGCGAGCGGAGCGAGCGAGCAACGATTACAATTTCCAAGCTATATATATACCATATATTGTCCTGCATATATTTCCTGTTATTACATAATTTTGTCAGCGATTTCGGACCTCACGTTGCACTGCACTGTGTGAAAATATTACTAGTTATGTAAAACTATTGATAAACTGTAAACTTTTGTCAGTACGCAATTCGATAAAGACTTCCGACTCCTCGGGCTGGTGCGAATATTTCAATGTCCCTATGTGCCAAACCGTTTGTCCGTGACATACCTTTAGGCGTCGCACGCTCGCTGCGCTCGCTCGGAAACTATAGCCTAACCTAAAACCAATCCCTCTTGCGTTCGTTGTCCGAGAAGGAGGCGACTAATTTCAAATTAGCGAACATGTCGGAACGGTTGTGAGGTTGGACTAGATTTTTACGAGCGAGCGGAGCGAGCGAGCAACGATTACAATTTCCAAGCTATACATATATCTTATTTTGTTCTGCATATATTTCCTGTTACTACCTTAATTTGCCAGCGATTTCGGACCTCACGTTACACTGGACTATGTGGAAATATCACTTTTAATGTAAAACTATTGATAAAATGTAAACTTTTGTCAGTAGGCAACTCGATAAAGACTTCCGTCTCCTCGGGCTGGTGCGAATATTTCAATGTCCCTATGCGCCAGACCGTTGGTTCGTGACACAGCTTTAGGCGTCGCACGCTCTCTGCGCTCAATCCAAAACTATAGCATAACCTAAAACCAATCACTCTGGCATTCGTTATCCGAGAAGGAGGCGACTAATTTCAAATTAGCGAACGTGTCGGATCGGTTGTGAGGTTGGACTAGATTTTTACCAGCGAGCGGAGCGAGCGAGCAACGATTACAATTTCCAAGCTATACATTTATCTTATATTCTTCTGCATATATTTCCTATTATTACCTAATTCTGTCTGCGATTCCGGACCTCACGTTGCACTGTAATGTGTGAACATATTACTATTAATGTAAAACTATTGATAAACTGTAAACTTTTGTCAGTGGGCAACTCGATAGAGACTTCCGACTCCTCGGGCTGGTGCGAATATTTCAATGTCCCTATGTGCCAAACCGTTTGTTCGTGACATACCTTTAGGCGTCGCACGCTCGCTGCGCTCGCTCGGAAACTATAGCCTAACCTAAAACCAATCACTCTTGCGTTCGTTGTCCGAGAAGGAGGCGACTAATTTCAAATTAGCGAACATGTCGGAACGGTTGTGAGGTTGGACTAGATTTTTACGAGCGAGCGAAGCGAGCGAGCAACGATTACAATTTCCAAGATATACATATATCTTATTTTGTTCTGCATATATTTCCTGTTACTACCTTAATTTGTCAGCGATTTCGGACCTCACGTTACACTGGACTATGTGGAAATATTACTTTTTATGTAAAACTATTGATAAAATGTAAACTTTTGTCAGTAGGCAACTCGATAAAGACTTCCGTCTCCTCGGGCTGGTGCGAATATTTCAATGTCCCTATGCGCCAAACCGTTGGTTCGTGACACACCTTTAGGCGTCGCACGCTCTCTGCGCTCAATCCAAAACTATAGCATAACCTAAAACCAATCACTCTGGCATTCGTTATCCGAGAAGGAGGCGACTAATTTCAAATTAGCGAACGTGTCGGATCGGTTGTGAGGTTGGACTAGATTTTTACGAGCGAGCGGAGCGAGCGAGCAACTATTACAATTTCCAAGCTATACATATATCTTATATTGTTCTGCATATATTTCCTATTATTACCAAATTTTGTCTGCGATTTCGGACCTAACGTTGCACTGTAATGTGTGAACATATTACTATTAATGTAAAACTATTGATAAACTGTAAACTTTTGTCAGTACGCAATTCGATAAAGACTTCCGGCTCCTCGGGCTGGTGCGAATATTTCAATGTCCCTATGTGCCAAACCGTTGGTTCGTGAAACACCTTTACGCGTCGCACGCTCGCTGCGCCCGCACGAAAACAATGGCCTAACCTAAAACCAAGCCTTCTTGCGTTCGTTATCCGAGAAGAATGGGCCTAATTTCAATTTTGCTTACGTGTCGGATCGGTTGTGAGGTTGGAGTAGATTTTTACGAGCGAGCGGAGCGAGCGAACAACGATTACAATTTCCAAGCTATACATGTATCTTATACTCTTCTGCATATATTTCGTAGTATTACCTAACTTTGTCTGCGATTTCGGACCTCACGTTGCACTGTAATGTGTGAACATATTACTATTAATGTAAAACTATTGATAAACTGTAAACTTTTGTCAGTAGGCAACTCGATAAAGACTTCCGACTCCTCGGGCTGGTGCGAATATTTCAATGTCTCTATGTGCTAAACCGTTGGTTCATGACACACCTTTACGCGTCGCTCGCTCGCTGCGCTCGCTCGGAAACTATAGTCTAACCTAAAACCAATTCCTCTTGCGTTCGTTATCCTAGAAGGAGGCGACTAATTTCAAATTAGTGAGCGTGTCGGATCGGTTGTGAGGTTGGACTAGATTTTTACGAGCGAGCGGAGCGAGCGAGCAACGATTACAATTTCCAAGCTATACATTTATCTTATATTGCGTTGCATATATTTCCTGTTATTACCTAATTATGTCTGCGATTTCGGACCTCACGTTGCACTGCACTGTGTGAAAATATTACTATTAATGTAAAACTATTGATAAACTGTAAACTTTTGTCAGTGGGCAACTCGATAGAGACTTCCGACTCCTCGGGCTGGTGCGAATATTTCAATGTCCCTATGTGCCAAACCGTTTGTTCGTGACATACCTTTAGGCGTCGCACGCTCGCTGCGCTCGCTCGGAAACTATAGCCTAACCTAAAACCAATCCCTCTTGCGTTCGTTATCCTAGAAGGAGGCGACTAATTTCAAATTAGTGAGCGTGTCGGATCGGTTGTGAGGTTGGACTAGATTTTTACGAGCGAGCGGAGCGAGCGAGCAACGATTACAATTTCCAAGCTATACATTTATCTTATATTGCGTTGCATATATTTCCTGTTATTACCTAATTATGTCTGCGATTTCGGACCTCACGTTGCACTGTAATGTGTGAACATATTACTATCAATGTAAAACTATTGATAAACTGTAAACTTTTGTCAGTAGGAAACTCGATAAAGTCTTCTGACTCCTCGGGCTGGTGCGAATATTTCAATGTCCCTGTGTGCCAAACCGTTGGTTCGTGAAACACATTTACGCGTCGCACGCTCGCTGCGCCTGCTCGAAAACAATGGCCTAACCTAAAACCAAGCCTTCTTGCGTTCGTTATCCGAGAAGAAGGGGCCTAATTTCAATTTTGCTTACGTGTCGGATCGGTTGTGAGGTTGGACTAGATTTTTACGAGCGAGCGGCGCGAGCGAGCAACGATTACAATTTCCAAGCTATATATATACCATATATTGTCCTGCATATATTTCCTGTTATTACCTAATTCTGTCTGCGATTTCGGAGCTCACGTTGCACTGTAATGTGTGAATATATTACTGTTAATGCAAAACTATTGATAAACTGTGAACTTTTGTCAGTAGGCAATTCCATAAAGACTTCCGACTCCTAGGGCTGGTGCGAATATTTCAATGTCCCAATATGCCAAACCGTTGGTTCGTGACACACCTTTACGCGTCGCACGCTCGCTGCGCTCGCTCGAAAACTATAGCCTAACCTAAAACCAATCCCTCTTGCGTTCGTTGTCAGAGAAGGAGTCGACTAATTTCAAATTTGCGAACGTGTCCGATCGGCTGTGAGGTTGGACTAGAGTTTTACAAGCGAGCGGAGGGAGCGAGCAACGATTACAATTTCCAAGCTATACATTTATCTTATATTGTTCTGCATATATTTCCTATTATTACCTAATTTTGTCTGCGATTTCGGACCTCACGTTGCACTCTACTGTGTGAAAATATTACTAGTTATGTAAAACTATTGATCAACTGGAAACTTTTGTCAGTAGGCAAAACGATAAAGACTTCCGGCTCCTCGGGCTGATGCGAATATTTCAATGTCCCTATGTGCCAAACCGTTGGTTCGTGAAACACCTTTACGCGTCGCACGCTCGCTACGCCCGCTCGAAAACAATGGCCTAACCTAAAACCAAGCCCTCTTGCGTTCGTTATCCAAGAAGAAGGGGCCTAATTTCAGTTTTGCTTACGTGTCGGATCGGTTGTGAGGTTGGACTAGATTTTTACGAGCGACCGGAGCGAGCGAGGAACGATTTCAATTTCCAAGCTATATATATACCATATATTGTCCTGCATATATTTCCTGTTGTTACCTAATTCTGTCTGCGATTTCGGACCTCACGTTGCACTGTAATGTGTGAACATATTACTATTAATGTAAAACTATTGATAAACTGTAAACTTTTGTCAGTAGGCAACTCGATAAAGACTTCCGACTCCTCGGGCTGGTGCGAATATTTCAATGTCTCTATGTGCTAAACCGTTGGTTCATGACACACCTTTACGCGTCGCTCGCTCGCTGCGCTCGCTCGGAAACTATAGCCTAACCTAAAACCAATCCCTCTTGCGTTCGTTGTCCGAGAAGGAGGCGACTAATTTCAAATTAGCGAACATGTCGGAACGGTTGTGAGGTTGGACTAGATTTTTACGAGCGAGCGGAGCGAGCGAGCAACGATTACAATTTCCAAGCTATACATATATCTTATTTTGTTCTGCATATATTTCCTGTTACTACCTTAATTTGCCAGCGATTTCGGACCTCACGTTACACTGGACTATGTGGAAATATCACTTTTAATGTAAAACTATTGATAAAATGTAAACTTTTGTCAGTAGGCAACTCGATAAAGACTTCCGTCTCCTCGGGCTGGTGCGAATATTTCAATGTCCCTATGCGCCAGACCGTTGGTTCGTGACACACCTTTAGGCGTCGCACGCTCTCTGCGCTCAATCCAAAACTATAGCATAACCTAAAACCAATCACTCTGGCATTCGTTATCCGAGAAGGAGGCGACTAATTTCAAATTAGCGAACGTGTCGGATCGGTTGTGAGGTTGGACTAGATTTTTACCAGCGAGCGGAGCGAGCGAGCAACGATTACAATTTCCAAGCTATACATTTATCTTATATTCTTCTGCATATATTTCCTATTATTACCTAATTCTGTCTGCGATTCCGGACCTCACGTTGCACTGTAATGTGTGAACATATTACTATTAATGTAAAACTATTGATAAACAGTAAACTTTTGTCAGTGGGCAACTCGATAGAGACTTCCGACTCCTCGGGCTGGTGCGAATATTTCAATGTCCCTATGTGCCAAACCGTTTGTTCGTGACATACCTTTAGGCGTCGCACGCTCGCTGCGCTCGCTCGGAAACTGTAGCCTAACCTAAAACCAATCACTCTTGCGTTCGTTGTCCGAGAAGGAGGCGACTAATTTCAAATTAGCGAACATGTCGGAACGGTTGTGAGGTTGGACTAGATTTTTACGAGCGAGCGAAGCGAGCGAGCAACGATTACAATTTCCAAGCTATACATATATCTTATTTTGTTCTGCATATATTTCCTGTTACTACCTTAATTTGTCAGCGATTTCGGACCTCACGTTACACTGGACTATGTGGAAATATTACTTTTTATGTAAAACTATTGATAAAATGTAAACTTTTGTCAGTAGGCAACTCGATAAAGACTTCCGACTCCTCGGGCTGGTGCGAATATTTCAATGTCCCTATGTGCCAAACCGTCGGTTCGTGACACACCTTTACGCGTCGCACGCTCGCAGCGCTCGCTCGAAAACTATAGCCTAACCTAAAACCAATCCCTCTTGCGTTCGTTGTCCGAGAAGGAGGCGACTAATTTCAAATTAGTGAGCGTGTCGGATCGGTTGTGCGGTTGGACTGGATTTTTACGAGCGAGCGGAGCGAGCGAGCAACGATTACAATTTCCAAGCTATATATATACCATATATTGTCCTGCATATATTTCCTGTTATTACATAATTTTGTCAGCGATTTCGGACCTCACGTTGCACTGCACTGTGTGAAAATATTACTAGTTATGTAAAACTATTGATAAACTGTAAACTTTTGTCAGTGGGCAACTCGATAGAGACTTCCGACTCCTCGGGCTGGTGCGAATATTTCAATGTCCCTATGTGCCAAACCGTTTGTTCGTGACATACCTTTAGGCGTCGCACGCTCGCTGCGCTCGCTCGGAAACTATAGCCTAACCTAAAACCAAGCCTTCTTGCGTTCGTTATCCGAGAAGAAGGGGCCTAATTTCAATTTTGCTTACGTGTCGGATCGGTTGTGAGGTTGGACTAGATTTTGACGAGCGAGCGGAGCGAGCGTGCAACTACTACAATTTCCAAGCTATACATATACCTTATATTGCGTTGCATATATTTCCTGTTACTACCTTAATTTGTCAGCGATTTCGAACACCGCGATGCACTGCACTATGTGGATATATTACCTTTTATGTGAAACTATTGATAAAATGTAAACTTTTGTCAGTAGGCAACTCGATAAAGACTTCCGACTCCTCGGGCTGGTGCGAATATTTCATTGTCCCTATGTGCCAAACCGTTGGTTCGTGAAACACCTTTACGCGTCGCACGCTCGCTGCGCTCGCTCGAAAACTATAGCCTAACCTAAAACCAATCCCTCCTGCGTTCGTTGTCCGAGAAGGAGGCGACTAATTTCAAATTAGTGAGCGTGTCGGATCGGTTGTGAGGTTGGACTGGATTTATACGAGCGAGCGGAGCGAGCGAGCAACGATTATAATTTCCAAGCTATACATTTATCTTATATTCTTCTGCATATATTTCCTATTATTACCTAATTATGTCTGCGATTTCGGACCTCACGTTGCACTGCACTGTGTGAAAATATTACTATTAATGTAAAACTATTGATAAACTGTAAACTTTTGTCAGTGGGCAACTCGATAGAGACTTCCGACTCCTCGGGCTGGTGCGAATATTTCAATGTCCCTATGTGCCAAACCGTTTGTTCGTGACATACCTTTAGGCGTCGCACGCTCGCTGCGCTCGCTCGGAAACTATAGCCTAACCTAAAACCAATCCCTCTTGCGTTCGTTGTCCGAGAAGGAGGCGACTAATTTCAAATTAGCGAACATGTCGGAACGGTTGTGAGGTTGGACTAGATTTTTACGAGCGAGCGGAGCGAGCTAGCAACGATTACAATTTCCAAGCTATATATATACCATATATTGTCCTGCATATATTTCCTGTTATTACATAATTTTGTCAGCGATTTCGGACCTCACGTTGCACTGCACTGTGTGAAAATATTACTAGTTATGTAAAACTATTGATCAACTGGAAACTTTTTTCAGTAGGCAAAACGATAAAGACTTCCGGCTCCTCGGGCTGGTGCGAATATTTCAATGTCCCTATGTGCCAAACCGTTGGTTCGTGAAACACCTTTACGCGTTGCACGCTCGCTGCGCCCGCTCGAAAACAATGGCCTAACCTAAAACCAATCCCTCTTGCGTTCGTTATCCGAGAAGAAGGGGCCTAATTTCAGTTTTGCTTACGTGTCGGATCGGTTGTGAGGTTGGGCTAGATTTTTACGAGCGAGCGGAGCGAGCTAGCAACGATTACAATTTCCAAGCTATATATATACCATATATTGTCCTGCATATATTTCCTGTTATTACATAATTTTGTCAGCGATTTCGGACCTCACGTTGCACTGCACTGTGTGAAAATATTACTAGTTATGTAAAACTATTGATCAACTGGAAACTTTTTTCAGTAGGCAAAACGATAAAGACTTCCGGCTCCTCGGGCTGGTGCGAATATTTCAATGTCCCTATGTGCCAAACCGTTGGTTCGTGAAACACCCTTACGCGTTGCACGCTCGCTGCGCCCGCTCGAAAACAATGGCCTAACCTAAAACCAATCCCTCTTGCGTTCGTTATCCGAGAAGAAGGGGCCTAATTTCAGTTTTGCTTACGTGTCGGATCGGTTGTGAGGTTGAACTAGATTTTTACGAGCGATCGGAGCGAGCGAGCAACGATTTCAATTTCCAAGCCATACATATACCTTATATTGCGTTGCATATATTTCCTGTTACTACCTTAATTTGTCAGCGATATCGGACCTCACGTTGCACTGGACTATGTGGAAATATTACTTTTTATGTAAAACTATTGATAAAATGTAAACTTTTGTCAGTAGGCAACTCGATAAACACTTCCGACTCCTCGCGCTGGTGCGAATATTTCAATGTCCCTGTGTGCCAAACCGTTGGTTCGTGAAACACCTTTACGCGTCGCACGCTCGCTGCGCCTGCTCGAAAACAATGGCCTAACCTAAAACCAAGCCTTCTTGCGTTCGTTATCCGAGAGGAAGGGGCCTAATTTCAATTTTGCTTACGTGTCGGATCGGTTGTGAGGTTGGACTAGATTTTTACGAGCGAGCGGAGCGAGCGAGCAACGATTACAATTTCCAAGCTACATATATACCATATATTGTCCAGCATATATTTCCTGTTATTACCTAATTCTGTCTGCGATTTCGGACCTCACGTTGCACTGTAATGTGTGAATGTATTACTATTAATGTAAAACTATTGATAAACTGTAAACTTTTGTCAGTAGGCAACTCGATAAAGACTTCCGTCTCCTCGGGCTGGTGCGAATATTTCAATGTCCCTATGCGCCAAACCGTTGGTTCGTGACACACCTTTAGGCGTCGCACGCTCTCTGCGCTCGATCCAAAACTATAGCATAACCTAAAACCAATCACTCTGGCATTCGTTATCCGAGAAGGAGGCGACTAATTTCAAATTAGCGAACGTGTCGGATCGGTTGTGAGGTTGGACTAGATTTTTACGAGCGAGCGGAGCGAGCGAGCAACGATTACAATTTCCAAGCTATACATTTATCTTATATTCTTCTGCATATATTTCCTATTATTACCTAATTATGTCTGCGATTTCGGACCTCACGTTGCACTGTACTGTGTGAAAATATTACTATTAATGTAAAACTATTGATAAACTGTAAACTTTTGTCAGTAGGCAATTCGATAAAGACTTCCGACTCCTCGGGCTGGTGCGAATATTTCAATGTCCCTATGTGCCAAACCGTCGGTTCGTGACACAACATTACGCGTCGCACGCTCGCTGCGCTCGCTCGAAAACTATAGCCTAACCTAAAACCAATCCCTCTTGCGTTCGTTATCCGAGAAGGAGTAGACTAATTTCAAATTTGCCTACGTGTCGGATCGGTTGTGAGGTTGGACTAGATTTTTACGAGCGAGCGGAGCGAGCGAGCAACGATTACAATTTCCAAGCTATATATATACCATATATTGTCCTGCATATATTTCCTGTTATTACCTAATTCTGTCTGCGATTTCGGACCTCACGTTGCACTGTAATGTGTGAACATATTACTATTAATGTAAAACTATTGATAAACTGTAAACTTTTGTCAGTACGCAATTCGATAAAGACTTCCGACTCCTCGGGCTGGTGCGAATATTTCAATGTCCCTATGTTCCAAACCGTCGGTTCGTGACACACCTTTACGCGACGCACGCTCGCAGCGCTCGCTCGAAAACTATAGCCTAACCTAAAACCAATCCCTCTTGCCTTCGTTATCCGAGAAGCAGTCGACTAATTTCAAATTTGCTTACGTGTCGGATCGGTTGTGAGGTTGGACTAGATTTTTACGAGCGAGCGGAGCGAGCGAGCAACTACTACAATTTCCAAGCCATACATATACCTTATATTGCGTTGCATATATTTCCTGTTACTACCTTGATTTGTCAGCGATATCGGACCTCACGTTGCACTGTACTATGTGGAAATATTACTTTTTATGTAAAACTATTGATAAACTGTAAACTTTTGTCAGTACGCAATTCGATAAAGACTTCCGACTCCTCGGGCTGGTGCGAATATTTCAATGTCCCTATGTGCCAAACCGTTTGTTCGTGACATACCTTTAGGCGTCGCACGCTCGCTGCGATCGCTCGGAAACTATAGCCTAACCTAAAACCAATCCCTCTTGCGTTCGTTATCCGAGAAGGAGGCGACTAATTTCAAATTAGTGAACGTGTCGGATCGGTTGTGAGGTTGGACTAGATTTTTACGAGCGAGCGGAGCGAGCGAGCAACGATTACAATTTCCAAGCTATATATATAGCATATATTGTCCTGCATATATTTCCTGTTATTACATAATTTTGTCAGCGATTTCGGCCCTCACATTGCACCGCACTGTGTGAAAATATTACTAGTTATGTAAAACTATTGATCAACTGGAAACTTTTGTCAGTAGGCAAAGCGATAAAGACTTCCGGCTCCTCGGGCTGGTGCGAATATTTCAATCTCCCTATGTGCTAAACTGTTGGTTCGTGACACTCCTCTACGCGGCGCACGCTCGCTGCGCCTGCTCGAAAACAATGGCCTAACCTAAAACCAATCACTCTGGCATTCGTTATCCGAGAAGGAGGAGACTAATTTCAAATTAGCGAACGTGTCGAATCGGTTGTGAGGATGGACTAGATTTTTACGAGCGAGCGGAGCGAGCGAGCAACGATAACAATTTCCAAGCTATACATTTATCTTATATTCTTCTGCATATATTTCCTATTATTACCTAATTATGTCTGCGATTTCGGACCTCACGTTGCACTGCACTGTGTGAAAATATTACTATTAATGTAAAACTATTGATAAACTGTAAACTTTTGTCAGTGGGCAACTCGATAGAGACTTCCGACTCCTCGGGCTGGTGCGAATATTTCAATGTCCCTATGTGCCAAACCGTTTGTTCGTGACATACCTTTAGGCGTCGCACGCTCGCTGCGCTCGCTCGGAAACTATAGCCTAACCTAAAACCAATCCCTCTTGCGTTCGTTATCCGAGAAGGAAGCGACTAATTTCAAATTAGCGAACATGTCGGATCGGTTGTGAGGTTGGACTAGATTTTTACGAGCGAGTTGAGCGAGCGAGCAACGATTACAATTTCCAAGCTATATATATACCATATATTGTCCTGCATATATTTCCTGTTATTACCTAATTCTGTCTGCGATTTCGGACCTCACGTTGCACTGTAATGTGTGAACATATTACTATCAATGTAAAACTATTGATAAATTGTAAACTTTTGTCAGTAGGCAAAACGATAAAGACTTCCGGCTCCTCGGGCTGATGCGAATATTTCAATGTCCCTATGTGCCAAACCGTTGGTTGGTGAAACACCTTTACGCGTCGCACGCTCGCTACGCCCGCTCGAAAACAATGGCCTAACCTAAAACCAAGCCCTCTTGCGTTCGTTATCCGAGAAGAAGGGGCCTAATTTCAGTTTTGCTTACGTGTCGGATCGGTTGTGAGGTTGGACTAGATTTTTACGAGCGACCGGAGCGAGCGAGGAACGATTTCAATTTCCAAGCTATATATATACCATATATTGTCCTGCATATATTTCCTGTTGTTACCTAATTCTGTCTGCGATTTCGGACCTCACGTTGCACTGTAATGTGTGAACATATTACTATTAATGTAAAACTATTGATGAACTGTAAACTTTTGTCTCTGGGCAACTCGATAGAGACTTCCGACTCCTCGGGCTGGTGCGAATATTTCAATGTCCCTATGTGCCAAACCGTTTGTTCGTGACATACCTTTTGGCGTCGCACGCTCGCTGCGCTCGCTCGGAAACTATAGCCTAACCTAAAACCAATCCCTCTTGCGTTCGTTGTCCGAGTAGGAGGTGACTAATTTCAAATTAGTGAGCGTGTCGGATCGGTTGTGAGGTTGGACTGGATTTATACGAGCGAGCGGAGCGAGCGAGCGGAGCGAGCGAGCAACGATTACAATTTCCAAGCTATATATATACCATATATTGTCCTGCATATATTTCCTGTTATTACATAATTTTGTCAGCGATTTCGGACCTCACGTTGCACTGCACTGTGTGAAAATATTACTAGTTATGTAAAACTATTGATAAACTGTAAACTTTTGTCAGTACGCAATTCGATAAAGACTTCCGACTCCTCGGGCTGGTGCGAATATTTCAATGTTCCTATGTGCCAAACCGTTTGTCCGTGACATACCTTTAGGCGTCGCACGCTCGCTGCGCTCGCTCGGAAACTATAGCCTAACCTAAAACCAATCCCTCTTGCGTTCGTTGTCCGAGAAGGAGGCGACTAATTTCAAATTAGCGAACATGTCGGAACGGTTGTGAGGTTGGACTAGATTTTTACGAGCGAGCGGAGCGAGCGAGCAACGATTACAATTTCCAAGCTATACATATATCTTATTTTGTTCTGCATATATTTCCTGTTACTACCTTAATTTGCCAGCGATTTCGGACCTCACGTTACACTGGACTATGTGGAAATATCACTTTTAATGTAAAACTATTGATAAAATGTAAACTTTTGTCAGTAGGCAACTCGATAAAGACTTCCGTCTCCTCGGGCTGGTGCGAATATTTCAATGTCCCTATGCGCCAGACCGTTGGTTCGTGACACACCTTTAGGCGTCGCACGCTCTCTGCGCTCAATCCAAAACTATAGCATAACCTAAAACCAATCACTCTGGCATTCGTTATCCGAGAAGGAGGCGACTAATTTCAAATTAGCGAACGTGTCGGATCGGTTGTGAGGTTGGACTAGATTTTTACCAGCGAGCGGAGCGAGCGAGCAACGATTACAATTTCCAAGCTATACATTTATCTTATATTCTTCTGCATATATTTCCTATTATTACCTAATTCTGTCTGCGATTCCGGACCTCACGTTGCACTGTAATGTGTGAACATATTACTATTAATGTAAAACTATTGATAAACTGTAAACTTTTGTCAGTGGGCAACTCGATAGAGACTTCCGACTCCTCGGGCTGGTGCGAATATTTCAATGTCCCTATGTGCCAAACCGTTTGTTCGTGACATACCTTTAGGCGTCGCACGCTCGCTGCGCTCGCTCGGAAACTATAGCCTAACCTAAAACCAATCACTCTTGCGTTCGTTGTCCGAGAAGGAGGCGACTAATTTCAAATTAGCGAACATGTCGGAACGGTTGTGAGGTTGGACTAGATTTTTACGAGCGAGCGAAGCGAGCGAGCAACGATTACAATTTCCAAGCTATACATATATCTTATTTTGTTCTGCATATATTTCCTGTTACTACCTTAATTTGTCAGCGATTTCGGACCTCACGTTACACTGGACTATGTGGAAATATTACTTTTTATGTAAAACTATTGATAAAATGTAAACTTTTGTCAGTAGGCAACTCGATAAAGACTTCCGTCTCCTCGGGCTGGTGCGAATATTTCAATGTCCCTATGCGCCAAACCGTTGGTTCGTGACACACCTTTAGGCGTCGCACGCTCTCTGCGCTCAATCCAAAACTATAGCATAACCTAAAACCAATCACTCTGGCATTCGTTATCCGAGAAGGAGGCGACTAATTTCAAATTAGCGAACGTGTCGGATCGGTTGTGAGGTTGGAGTAGATTTTTACGAGCGAGCGGAGCGAGCGAACAACGATTACAATTTCCAAGCTATATATATACCATATATTGTCCTGCATATATTTCCTGTTATTACATAATTTTGTCTGCGATTTCGGACCTCACGTTGCACTGTAATGTGTGAACATATTACTATTAATGTAAAACTATTGATAAACTGTAAACTTTTGTCAGTAGGCAACTCGATAAAGACTTCCGACTCCTCGGGCTGGTGCGAATATTTCAATGTCTCTATGTGCTAAACCGTTGGTTCATGACACACCTTTACGCGTCGCTCGCTCGCTGCGCTCGCTCGGAAACTATAGTCTAACCTAAAACCAATTCCTCTTGCGTTCGTTATCCTAGAAGGAGGCGACTAATTTCAAATTAGTGAGCGTGTCGGATCGGTTGTGAGGTTGGACTAGATTTTTACGAGCGAGCGGAGCGAGCGAGCAACGATTACAATTTCCAAGCTATACATTTATCTTATATTGCGTTGCATATATTTCCTGTTATTACCTAATTATGTCTGCGATTTCGGACCTCACGTTGCACTGCACTGTGTGAAAATATTACTATTAATGTAAAACTATTGATAAACTGTAAACTTTTGTCAGTGGGCAACTCGATAGAGACTTCCGACTCCTCGGGCTGGTGCGAATATTTCAATGTCCCTATGTGCCAAACCGTTTGTTCGTGACATACCTTTAGGCGTCGCACGCTCGCTGCGCTCGCTCGGAAACTAAAGCCTAACCTAAAACCAATCCCTCTTGCGTTCGTTATCCGAGAAGGAAGCGACTAATTTCAAATTAGCGAACATGTCGGATCGGTTGTGAGGTTGGACTAGATTTTTACGAGCGAGTTGAGCGAGCGAGCAACGATTACAATTTCCAAGCTGTATATATACCATATATTGTCCTGCATATATTTCCTGTTATTACCTAATTCTGTCTGCGATTTCGGACCTCACGTTGCACTGTAATGTGTGAACATATTACTATCAATGTAAAACTATTGATAAACTGTAAACTTTTGTCAGTAGGAAACTCGATAAAGTCTTCTGACTCCTCGGGCTGGTGCGAATATTTCAATGTCCCTGTGTGCCAAACCGTTGGTTCGTGAAACACATTTACGCGTCGCACGCTCGCTGCGCCTGCTCGAAAACAATGGCCTAACCTAAAACCAAGCCTTCTTGCGTTCGTTATCCGAGAAGAAGGGGCCTAATTTCAATTTTGCTTACGTGTCGGATCGGTTGTGAGGTTGGACTAGATTTTTACGAGCGAGCGGCGCGAGCGAGCAACGATTACAGTTTCCAAGCTATATATATACCATATATTGTCCTGCATATATTTCCTGTTATTACCTAATTCTGTCTGCGATTTCGGAGCTCACGTTGCACTGTAATGTGTGAATATATTACTGTTAATGCAAAACTATTGATAAACTGTGAACTTTTGTCAGTAGGCAATTCCATAAAGACTTCCGACTCCTAGGGCTGGTGCGAATATTTCAATGTCCCAATATGCCAAACCGTTGGTTCGTGACACACCTTTAGGCGTCGCACGCTCTCTGCGCTCAATCCAAAACTATAGCATAACCTAAAACCAATCACTCTGGCATTCGTTATCCGAGAAGGAGGCGACTAATTTCAAATTAGCGAACGTGTCGGATCGGTTGTGAGGTTGGACTAGATTTTTACCAGCGAGCAGAGCGAGCGAGCAACGATTACAATTTCCAAGCTATACATTTATCTTATATTCTTCTGCATATATTTCCTGTTACTACCTTAATTTGCCAGCGATTTCGGACCTCACGTTACACTGGACTATGTGGAAATATCACTTTTAATGTAAAACTATTGATAAAATGTAAACTTTTGTCAGTAGGCAACTCGATAAAGACTTCCGTCTCCTCGGGCTGGTGCGAATATTTCAATGTCCCTATGCGCCAGACCGTTGGTTCGTGACACACCTTTAGGCGTCGCACGCTCTCTGCGCTCAATCCAAAACTATAGCATAACCTAAAACCAATCACTCTGGCATTCGTTATCCGAGAAGGAGGCGACTAATTTCAAATTAGCGAACGTGTCGGATCGGTTGTGAGGTTGGACTAGATTTTTACCAGCGAGCGGAGCGAGCGAGCAACGATTACAATTTCCAAGCTATACATTTATCTTATATTCTTCTGCATATATTTCCTATTATTACCTAATTCTGTCTGCGATTCCGGACCTCACGTTGCACTGTAATGTGTGAACATATTACTATTAATGTAAAACTATTGATAAACTGTAAACTTTTGTCAGTGGGCAACTCGATAGAGACTTCCGACTCCTCGGGCTGGTGCGAATATTTCAATGTCCCTATGTGCCAAACCGTTTGTTCGTGACATACCTTTAGGCGTCGCACGCTCGCTGCGCTCGCTCGGAAACTATAGCCTAACCTAAAACCAATCACTCTTGCGTTCGTTGTCCGAGAAGGAGGCGACTAATTTCAAATTAGCGAACATGTCGGAACGGTTGTGAGGTTGGACTAGATTTTTACGAGCGAGCGAAGCGAGCGAGCAACGATTACAATTTCCAAGCTATACATATATCTTATTTTGTTCTGCATATATTTCCTGTTACTACCTTAATTTGTCAGCGATTTCGGACCTCACGTTACACTGGACTATGTGGAAATATTACTTTTTATGTAAAACTATTGATAAAATGTAAACTTTTGTCAGTAGGCAACTCGATAAAGACTTCCGTCTCCTCGGGCTGGTGCGAATATTTCAATGTCCCTATGCGCCAAACCGTTGGTTCGTGACACACCTTTAGGCGTCGCACGCTCTCTGCGCTCAATCCAAAACTATAGCATAACCTAAAACCAATCACTCTGGCATTCGTTATCCGAGAAGGAGGCGACTAATTTCAAATTAGCGAACGTGTCGGATCGGTTGTGAGGTTGGACTAGATTTTTACGAGCGAGCGGAGCGAGCGAGCAACTATTACAATTTCCAACTATTACAATTACTATACATATATCTTATATTGTTCTGCATATATTTCCTATTATTACCAAATTTTGTCTGCGATTTCGGACCTAACGTTGCACTGTAATGTGTGAACATATTACTATTAATGTAAAACTATTGATAAACTGTAAACTTTTGTCAGTACGCAATTCGATAAAGACTTCCGGCTCCTCGGGCTGGTGCGAATATTTCAATGTCCCTATGTGCCAAACCGTTGGTTCGTGAAACACCTTTACGCGTCGCACGCTCGCTGCGCCCGCACGAAAACAATGGCCTAACCTAAAACCAAGCCTTCTTGCGTTCGTTATCCGAGAAGAATGGGCCTAATTTCAATTTTGCTTACGTGTCGGATCGGTTGTGAGGTTGGAGTAGATTTTTACGAGCGAGCGGAGCGAGCGAACAACGATTACAATTTCCAAGCTATACATGTATCTTATACTCTTCTGCATATATTTCGTAGTATTACCTAATTTTGTCTGCGATTTCGGACCTCACGTTGCACTGTAATGTGTGAACATATTACTATTAATGTAAAACTATTGATAAACTGTAAACTTTTGTCAGTAGGCAACTCGATAAAGACTTCCGACTCCTCGGGCTGGTGCGAATATTTCAATGTCTCTATGTGCTAAACCGTTGGTTCATGACACACCTTTACGCGTCGCTCGCTCGCTGCGCTCGCTCGGAAACTATAGTCTAACCTAAAACCAATTCCTCTTGCGTTCGTTATCCTAGAAGGAGGCGACTAATTTCAAATTAGCGAACATGTCGGATCGGTTGTGAGGTTGGACTAGATTTTTACGAGCGAGTTGAGCGAGCGAGCAACGATTACAATTTCCAAGCTGTATATATACCATATATTGTCCTGCATATATTTCCTGTTATTACCTAATTCTGTCTGCGATTTCGGACCTCACGTTGCACTGTAATGTGTGAACATATTACTATCAATGTAAAACTATTGATAAACTGTAAACTTTTGTCAGTAGGAAACTCGATAAAGTCTTCTGACTCCTCGGGCTGGTGCGAATATTTCAATGTCCCTGTGTGCCAAACCGTTGGTTCGTGAAACACATTTACGCGTCGCACGCTCGCTGCGCCTGCTCGAAAACAATGGCCTAACCTAAAACCAAGCCTTCTTGCGTTCGTTATCCGAGAAGAAGGGGCCTAATTTCAATTTTGCTTACGTGTCGGATCGGTTGTGAGGTTGGACTAGATTTTTACGAGCGAGCGGCGCGAGCGAGCAACGATTACAGTTTCCAAGCTATATATATACCATATATTGTCCTGCATATATTTCCTATTATTACCTAATTCTGTCTGCGATTCCGGACCTCACGTTGCACTGTAATGTGTGAACATATTACTATTAATGTAAAACTATTGATAAACTGTAAACTTTAGTCAGTGGGCAACTCGATAGAGACTTCCGACTCCTCGGGCTGGTGCGAATATTTCAATGTCCCTATGTGCCAAACCGTTTGTTCGTGACATACCTTTAGGCGTCGCACGCTCGCTGCGCTCGCTCGGAAACTATAGCCTAACCTAAAACCAATCACTCTTGCGTTCGTTGTCCGAGAAGGAGGCGACTAATTTCAAATTAGCGAACATGTCGGAACGGTTGTGAGGTTGGACTAGATTTTTACGAGCGAGCGAAGCGAGCGTGCAACGATTACAATTTCCAAGCTATACATATATCTTATTTTGTTCTGCATATATTTCCTGTTACTACCTTAATTTGTCAGCGATTTCGGACCTCACGTTACACTGGACTATGTGGAAATATTACTTTTTATGTAAAACTATTGATAAAATGTAAACTTTTGTCAGTAGGCAACTCGATAAAGACTTCCGACTCCTCGGGCTGGTGCGAATATTTCAATGTCCCTATGTGCCAAACCGTCGGTTCGTGACACACCTTTACGCGTCGCACGCTCGCAGCGCTCGCTCGAAAACTATAGCCTAACCTAAAACCAATCCCTCTTGCGTTCGTTGTCCGAGAAGGAGGCGACTAATTTCAAATTAGTGAGCGTGTCGGATCGGTTGTGCGGTTGGACTGGATTTTTACGAGCGAGCGGAGCGAGCGAGCAACGATTACAATTTCCAAGCTATATATATACCATATATTGTCCTGCATATATTTCCTGTTATTACATAATTTTGTCAGCGATTTCGGACCTCACGTTGCACTGCACTGTGTGAAAATATTACTAGTTATGTAAAACTATTGATCAACTGGAAACTTTTGTCAGTAGGCAAAACGATAAAGACTTCCGGCTCCTCGGGCTGGTGCGAATATTTCAATGTCCCTATGTGCCAAACCGTTGGTTCGTGAAACAACTTTACGCGTCGCACGCTCGCTGCGCCTGCTCGAAAACAATGGCCTAACCTAAAACCAAGCCTTCTTGCGTTCGTTATCCGAGAAGAAGGGGCCTAATTTCAATTTTGCTTACGTGTCGGATCGGTTGTGAGGTTGGACTAGATTTTGACGAGCGAGCGGAGCGAGCTTGCAACTACTACAATTTCCAAGCTATACATATACCTTATATTGCGTTGCATATATTTCCTGTTACTACCTTAATTTGTCAGCGATTTCGAACACCGCGATGCACTGCACTATGTGGATATATTACCTTTTATGTGAAACTATTGATAAAATGTAAACTTTTGTCAGTAGGCAACTCGATAAAGACTTCCGACTCCTCGGGCTGGTGCGAATATTTCATTGTCCCTATGTGCCAAACCGTTGGTTCGTGAAACACCTTTACACGTCGCACGCTCGCTGCGCTCGCTCGAAAACTATAGCCTAACCTAAAACCAATCCCTCCTGCGTTCGTTGTCCGAGAAGGAGGCGACTAATTTCAAATTAGTGAGCGTGTCGGATCGGTTGTGAGGTTGGACTGGATTTATACGAGCGAGCGGAGCGAGCGAGCAACGATTACAATTTCCAAGCTATACATTTATCTTATATTCTTCTGCATATATTTCCTATTATTACCTAATTATGTCTGCGATTTCGGACCTCACGTTGCACTGCACTGTGTGAAAATATTACTATTAATGTAAAACTATTGATAAACTGTAAACTTTTGTCAGTGGGCAACTCGATAGAGACTTCCGACTCCTCGGGCTGGTGCGAATATTTCAATGTCCCTATGTGCCAAACCGTTTGTTCGTGACATACCTTTAGGCGTCGCACGCTCGCTGCGCTCGCTCGGAAACTATAGCCTAACCTAAAACCAATCCCTCTTGCGTTCGTTGTCCGAGAAGGAGGCGACTAATTTCAAATTAGCGAACATGTCGGAACGGTTGTGAGGTTGGACTAGATTTTTACGAGCGAGCGGAGCGAGCTAGCAACGATTACAATTTCCAAGCTATATATATACCATATATTGTCCTGCATATATTTCCTGTTATTACATAATTTTGTCAGCGATTTCGGACCTCACGTTGCACTGCACTGTGTGAAAATATTACTAGTTATGTAAAACTATTGATCAACTGGAAACTTTTTTCAGTAGGCAAAACGATAAAGACTTCCGGCTCCTCGGGCTGGTGCGAATATTTCAATGTCCCTATGTGCCAAACCGTTGGTTCGTGAAACACCTTTACGCGTTGCACGCTCGCTGCGCCCGCTCGAAAACAATGGCCTAACCTAAAACCAATCCCTCTTGCGTTCGTTATCCGAGAAGAAGGGGCCTAATTTCAGTTTTGCTTACGTGTCGGATCGGTTGTGAGGTTGGACTAGATTTTTACGAGCGATCGGAGCGAGCGAGCAACGATTTCAATTTCCAAGCCATACATATACCTTATATTGCGTTGCATATATTTCCTGTTACTACCTTAATTTGTCAGCGATATCGGACCTCACGTTGCACTGGACTATGTGGAAATATTACTTTTTATGTAAAACTATTGATAAAATGTAAACTTTTGTCAGTAGGCAACTCGATAAACACTTCCGACTCCTCGCGCTGGTGCGAATATTTCAATGTCCCTGTGTGCCAAACCGTTGGTTCGTGAAACACCTTTACGCGTCGCACGCTCGCTGCGCCTGCTCGAAAACAATGGCCTAACCTAAAACCAAGCCTTCTTGCGTTCGTTATCCGAGAGGAAGGGGCCTAATTTCAATTTTGCTTACATGTCGGATCGGTTGTGAGGTTGGGCTAGATTTTTACGAGCGAGCGGAGCGAGCGAGCAACGATTACAATTTCCAAGCTATATATATACCATATATTGTCCAGCATATATTTCCTGTTATTACCTAATTCTGTCTGCGATTTCGGACCTCACGTTGCACTGTAATGTGTGAATATATTACTATTAATGTAAAACTATTGATAAACTGTAAACTTTTGTCAGTAGGCAACTCGATAAAGACTTCCGTCTCCTCGGGCTGGTGCGAATATTTCAATGTCCCTATGTGCCAAACCGTTTGTCCGTGACATACCTTTAGGCGTCGCACGCTCGCTGCGCACGCTCGGAAACTGTAGCCTAACCTAAAACCAATCCCTCTTGCGTTCGTTATCCGAGAAGGAGGCGACTAATTTCAAATTAGTGAACGTGTCGGATCGGTTGTGAGGTTGCACTAGATTTTTACGAGCGAGCGGTGCGGGCGAGCAACGATTACAATTTCCAAGCTATATATACCATATATTGTCCTGCATATATTTCCTGTTATTACATAATTTTGTCAGCGATTTCGGACCTCACGTTGCACTGTAATGTGTGAACATATTACTATCAATGTAAAACTATTGATAAACTGTAAACTTTTGTCAGTAGGCAACTCGATAAAGTCTTCTGACTCCTCGGGCTGGTGCGAATATTTCAATGTCCCTATGTGCCAAACCGTTGGTTCGTGAAACACCTTTACGCGTCGCACGCTCGCTGCGCCTGCTCGAAAACAATGGCCTAACCTAAAACCAATCCCTCTTGCGTTCGTTATCCGAGAAGAAGGGGCCTAATTTCAGTTTTGCTTACGTGTCGGATCGGTTGTGAGGTTGGACTAGATTTTTACGAGCGATCGGAGCGAGCGAGCAACGATTTCAATTTCCAAGCCATACATATACCTTATATTGCGTTGCATATATTTCCTGTTACTACCTTAATTTGTCAGCGATATCGGACCTCACGTTGCACTGGACTATGTGGAAATATTACTTTTTATGTAAAACTATTGATAAAATGTAAACTTTTGTCAGTAGGCAACTCGATAAACACTTCCGACTCCTCGCGCTGGTGCGAATATTTCAATGTCCCTGTGTGCCAAACCGTTGGTTCGTGAAACACCTTTACGCGTCGCACGCTCGCTGCGCCTGCTCGAAAACAATGGCCTAACCTAAAACCAAGCCTTCTTGCGTTCGTTATCCGAGAGGAAGGGGCCTAATTTCAATTTTGCTTACATGTCGGATCGGTTGTGAGGTTGGGCTAGATTTTTACGAGCGAGCGGAGCGAGCGAGCAACGATTACAATTTCCAAGCTATATATATACCATATATTGTCCAGCATATATTTCCTGTTATTACCTAATTCTGTCTGCGATTTCGGACCTCACGTTGCACTGTAATGTGTGAATATATTACTATTAATGTAAAACTATTGATAAACTGTAAACTTTTGTCAGTAGGCAACTCGATAAAGACTTCCGTCTCCTCGGGCTGGTGCGAATATTTCAATGTCCCTATGTGCCAAACCGTTTGTCCGTGACATACCTTTAGGCGTCGCACGCTCGCTGCGCTCGCTCGGAAACTATAGCCTAACCTAAAACCAATCCCTCTTGCGTTCGTTGTCCGAGAAGGAGGCGACTAATTTCAAATTAGCGAACATGTCGGAACGGTTGTGAGGTTGGACTAGATTTTTACGAGCGAGCGGAGCGAGCGAGCAACGATTACAATTTCCAAGCTATACATATATCTTACTTTGTTCTGCATATATTTCCTGTTACTACCTTAATTTGTCAGCGATTTCGGACCTCACGTTACACTGGACTATGTGGAAATATTACTTTTAATGTAAAACTATTGATAAACTGTAAACTTTTGTCAGTACGCAATTCGATAAAGACTTCCGACTCCTCGGGCTGGTGCGAATATTTCAATTTCCCTATGTGCCAAACCGTTGGTTCGTGAAACACCTTTACGCGTCGCACGCTCGCTGCGCTCGCTCGAAAACAATAGCCTAACCTAAAACCAAGCCCTCTTGCGTTCGTTATCCGTGAAGGAGGCGACTAATTTCAAATTTGCGAACGTGTCGGATCGGTTGTGAGGTTGGACTAGAGTTTTACGAGCGAGCGGAGCGAGCGAGCAACGATTACAATTTCCAAGCTATATATATACCATATATTGTCCTGCATATATTTCCTGTTATTACATAATTTTGTCAGCGATTTCGGACCTCATGTTGCACTGCACTGTGTGAAAATATTACTAGTTATGTAAAACTATTGATCAACTGTAAACTTTTGTCAGTACGCAATTCGATAAAGACTTCCGACTCCTCGGGCTGGTGCGAATATTTCAATGTCCCTATGTGCCAAACCGTTTGTTCGTGACATACCTTTAGGCGTCGCACGCTCGCTGCGCTCGCTCGGAAACTATAGCCTAACCTAAAACCAATAGCTCTTGCGTTCGTTATCCGAGAAGGAGGCGACTAATTTCAAATTAGTGAACGTGTCGGATCGGTTGTGAGGTTGCACTAGATTTTTACGAGCGAGCGGTGCGGGCGAGCAACGATTACAATTTCCAAGCTATATATACCATATATTGTCCTGCATATATTTCCTGTTATTACATAATTTTGTCAGCGATTTCGGACCTCACGTTGCACTGTAATGTGTGAACATATTACTATCAATGTAAAACTATTGATAAACTGTAAACTTTTGTCAGTAGGCAACTCGATAAAGTCTTCTGACTCCTCGGGCTGGTGCGAATATTTCAATGTCCCTATGTGCCAAACCGTTGGTTCGTGAAACACCTTTACGCGTCGCACGCTCGCTGCGCCTGCTCGAAAACAATGGCCTAACCTAAAACCAAGCCTTCTTGCGTTCGTTATCCGAGAAGAAGGAGTCGACTAATTTCAAATTTGCGAACGTGTCGGATCGGCTGTGAGGTTGGACTAGAGTTTTACAAGCGAGCGGAGGGAGCGAGCAACGATTACAATTTCCAAGCTATACATTTATCTTATATTCTTCTGCATATATTTCCTATTATTACCTAATTTTGTCTGCGATTTCGGAGCTCACGTTGCACTGTAATGTGTGAATATATTACTGTTAATGCAAAACTATTGATAAACTGTGAACTTTTGTCAGTAGGCAATTCCATAAAGACTTCCGACTCCTAGGGCTGGTGCGAATATTTCAATGTCCCTATATGCCAAACCGTTGGTTCGTGACACACCATTACGCGTCGCAGACTCGCTGCGCTCGCTCGAAAACTATAGCCTAACCTAAAACCAATCCCTCTTGCGTTCGTTATCCGAGATGGAGTAGACTAATTTCAAATTTGCCTACGTGTTGGATCGGTTGTGAGGTTGGACTGGATTTTTACGAGCGAGCGGAGCGAGCTAGCAACGATTACAATTTCCAAGCTATATATATACCATATATTGTCCTGCATATAGTTCCTGTTATTACATAATTTTGTCAGCGATTTCGGACCTCACGTTGCACTGCACTGTGTGAAAATATTACTAGTTATGTAAAACTATTGATCAACTGGAAACTTTTTTCAGTAGGCAAAACGATAAAGACTTCCGGCTCCTCGGGCTGGTGCGAATATTTCAATGTCCCTATGTGCCAAACCGTTGGTTCGTGAAACACCTTTACGCGTTGCACGCTCGCTGCGCCCGCTCGAAAACAATGGCCTAACCTAAAACCAATCCCTCTTGCGTTCGTTATCCGAGAAGAAGGGGCCTAATTTCAGTTTTGCTTACGTGTCGGATCGGTTGCGAGGTTGGACTAGATTTTTACGAGCGATCGGAGCGAGCGAGCAACGATTTCAATTTCCAAGCCATACATATACCTTATATTGCGTTGCATATATTTCCTGTTACTACCTTAATTTGTCAGCGATATCGGACCTCACGTTGCACTGGACTATGTGGAAATATTACTTTTTATGTAAAACTATTGATAAAATGTAAACTTTTGTCAGTAGGCAACTCGATAAACACTTCCGACTCCTCGCGCTGGTGCGAATATTTCAATGTCCCTGTGTGCCAAACCGTTGGTTCGTGAAACACCTTTACGCGTTGCACGCTCGCTGCGCCTGCTCGAAAACAATGGCCTAACCTAAAACCAAGCCTTCTTGCGTTCGTTATCCGAGAGGAAGGGGCCTAATTTCAATTTTGCTTACGTGTCGGATCGGTTGTGAGGCTGGACTAGATTTTTACGAGCGAGCGGAGCGAGCGAGCAACGATTACAATTTCCAAGCTACATATATACCATATATTGTCCAGCATATATTTCCTGTTATTACCTAATTCTGTCTGCGATTTCGGACCTCACGTTGCACTGTAATGTGTGAATATATTACTATTAATGTAAAACTATTGATCAACTGGAAACTTTTGTCAGTAGGCAAAACGATAAAGACTTCCGGCTCCTCGGGCTGGTGCGAATATTTCAATGTCCCTATGTGCTAAACTGTTGGTTCGTGACACTCCTCTACGCGGCGCACGCTCGCTGCGCCTGCTCGAAAACAATGGCCTAACCTAAAACCAATCACTCTGGCATTCGTTATCCGAGAAGGAGGAGACTAATTTCAAATTAGCGAACGTGTCGAATCGGTTGTGAGGATGGACTAGATTTTTACGAGCGAGCGGAGCGAGCGAGCAACGATAACAATTTCCAAGCTATACATTTATCTTATATTCTTCTGCATATATTTCCTATTATTACCTAATTTTGTCTGCGATTTCGGACCTCACGTTGCAATGTACTGTGTGAAAATATTACTATTAATGTAAAACTATTGATAAACTGTAAACTTTTGTCAGTGGGCAACTCGATAGAGACTTCCGACTCCTCGGGCTGGTGCGAATATTTCAATGTCTCTATGTGCGAAACCGTTGGTTCGTGACACACCTTTACGCGTCGCTCGCTCGCTGCGCTCGCTCGGAAACTATAGTCTTACCTAAAACCAATTCCTCTTGCGTTCGTTATCCGAGAAGGGGGCGACTAATTTCAAATTAGTGAACGTGTCGGATCGGTTGTGAGGTTGGACTAGATTTTTACGAGCGAGCGGAGCGAGCGAGCAACGATTACAATTTCCAAGCTATACATTTATCTTATATTCTTCTGAATATATTTCCTATTATTACCTAATTTTGTCTGCGATTTCGGACATCACGTTGCACTGTAATGTGTAAACATATTACTATTAATGTAAAACTATTGATAAACTGTAAACTTTTGTCAGTAGGAAACTCCATAAAGTCTTTTGACTCCTCGGGCTGGTGCGAATATTTCAATGTCCCTATGTGCTAAACTGTTGGTTCGTGACACACCTCTAGGCGGCGCACGCTCGCTGCGCCTGCTCGAAAACAATGGCCTAACCTAAAACCAAGCCTTCTTGCGTTCGTTATCCGAGAAGAAGGGGCCTAATTTCAATTTTGCTTACGTGTCGGATCGGTTGTGAGGTTGGACTAGATTTTTACGAGCGAGCGGAGCGAGCGAGCAACGATTACAATTTCCAAGCTATATATATACCATATATTGTCCAGCATATATTTCCTGTTATTACCTAATTCTGTCTGCGATTTCGGACCTCACGTTGCACTGTAATGTGTGAACATATTACTATTAATGTAAAACTATTGATAAACTGTAAACTTTTGTCAGTAGGCAACTAGATAAAGACTTGCGACTCCTCGGGCTGGTGCGAATATTTCAGTGTCCCTATGTGCCAAACCGTTGGTTCGTGACACACCTTTAGGCGTCGCACGCTCTCTGCGCTCGATCCAAAACTATAGCATAACCTAAAACCAATCACTCTGGCATTCGTTATCCGAGAAGGAGGCGACTAATTTCAAATTAGCGAACGTGTCGGATCGGTTGTGAGGTTGGACTAGATTTTTACGAGCGAGCGGAGCGAGCGAGCAACGATTACAATTTCCAAGCTATACATTTATCTTATATTCTTCTGCATATATTTCCTATTATTACCTAATTTTGTCTGCGATTTCGGACCTCACGTTGCACTGTACTGTGTGAAAATATTACTATTAATGTAAAACTATTGATAAACTGTAAACTTTTGTCAGTAGGCAATTCGATAAAGACTTCCGACTCCTCGGGCTGGTGCGAATATTTCAATGTCCCTATATGCCAAACCGTTGGTTAGTGACACACCTTTACGCGTCGCACGCTCGCTGCGCTCGCTCGAAAACTATAGCCTAACCTAAAACCAATCCCTCTTGCGTTCGTTGTCCGAGAAGGAGTCGACTAATTTCAAATTTGCGAACGTGTCGGATCGGCTGTGAGGTTGGACTAGAATTTTACAAGCGAGCGGAGGGAGCGAGCAACGATTACAATTTCCAAGCTATACATTTATCTTATATTCTTCTGCATATATTTCCTATTATTACCTAATTTTGTCTGCGATTTCGGACCTCACGTTGCACTGTACTGTGTGAAAATATTACTATTAATGTAAAACTATTGATAAACTGTAAACTTTTGTCAGTAGGCAATTCGATAAAGACTTCCGACTCCTCCGGCTGGTGCGAATATTTCAATGTCCCTATATGCCAAACCGTTGGTTCGTGACACACCATTAGGCGTCGCACGCTCGCTGCGCTCGCTCGAAAACTATAGCCTAACCTAAAACCAATCCCTCTTGCGTTCGTTATCCGAGAAGGAGTAGACTAATTTCAAATTTGCCTACGTGTCGGATCGGTTGTGAGGTTGGACTAGATTTTTACCAGCGAGCGGAGCGAGCGAGCAACGATTGCATTTTCCAAGCTATACATATATCTTATATTGTTCTGCATATATTTCCTATTATTACCAAATTTTGTCTGCGATTTCGGACCTCACGTTGCACTGTAATGTGTGAATATATTACTATTAATGTAAAACTATTGATAAACTGTAAACTTTTGTCAGTAGGCAACTCGATAAAGACTTCCGACTCCTCGGGCTGGTGCGAATATTTCAATGTCCCTATATGCCAAACCGTTGGTTAGTGACACACCTTTACGCGTCGCACGCTCGCTGCGCTCGCTCGAAAACTATAGCCTAACCTAAAACCAATTCCTCTTGCGTTCGTTATCCGAGAAGGGGGCGACTAATTTCAAATTAGCGAACGTGTCGGATCGGTTGTGAGGTTGGACTAGATTTTTACGAGCGAGCGGAGCGAGCGAGCAACGATTACAATTTCCAAGCTATACATTTATCTTATATTCTTCTGAATATATTTCCTATTATTACCTAATTTTGTCTGCGATTTCGGACATCACGTTGCACTGTAATGTGTAAACATATTACTATTAATGTAAAACTATTGATAAACTGTAAACTTTTGTCAGTAGGCAACTCCATAAAGTCTTTTGACTCCTCGGGCTGGTGCGAATATTTCAATGTCCCTATGTGCTAAACTGTTGGTTCGTGACACACCTCTAGGCGGCGCACGCTCGCTGCGCCTGCTCGAAAACAATGGCCTAACCTAAAACCAAGCCTTCTTGCGTTCGTTATCCGAGAAGAAGGGGCCTAATTTCAATTTTGCTTACGTGTCGGATCGGTTGTGAGGTTGGACTAGATTTTTATGAGCGAGCGGAGCGAGCGAGCAACGATTACAATTTCCAAGCTATATATATACCATATATTGTCCAGCATATATTTCCTGTTATTACCTAATTCTGTCTGCGATTTCGGACCTCACGTTGCACTGTAATGTGTGAACATATTACTATTAATGTAAAACTATTGATAAACTGTAAACTTTTGTCAGTAGGCAACTAGATAAAGACTTGCGACTCCTCGGGCTGGTGCGAATATTTCAGTGTCCCTATGTGCCAAACCGTTGGTTCGTGACACACCTTTAGGCGTCGCACGCTCTCTGCGCTCGATCCAAAACTATAGCATAACCTAAAACCAATCACTCTGGCATTCGTTATCCGAGAAGGAGGCGACTAATTTCAAATTAGCGAACGTGTCGGATCGGTTGTGAGGTTGGACTAGATTTTTACGAGCGAGCGGAGCGAGCGAGCAACGATTACAATTTCCAAGCTATACATTTATCTTATATTCTTCTGCATATATTTCCTATTATTACCTAATTTTGTCTGCGATTTCGGACCTCACGTTGCACTGTACTGTGTGAAAATATTACTATTAATGTAAAACTATTGATAAACTGTAAACTTTTGTCAGTAGGCAATTCGATAAAGACTTCCGACTCCTCGGGCTGGTGCGAATATTTCAATGTCCCTATATGCCAAACCGTTGGTTAGTGACACACCTTTACGCGTCGCACGCTCGCTGCGCTCGCTCGAAAACTATAGCCTAACCTAAAACCAATCCCTCTTGCGTTCGTTGTCCGAGAAGGAGTCGACTAATTTCAAATTTGCGAACGTGTCGGATCGGCTGTGAGGTTGGACTAGAATTTTACAAGCGAGCGGAGGGAGCGAGCAACGATTACAATTTCCAAGCTATACATTTATCTTATATTCTTCTGCATATATTTCCTATTATTACCTAATTTTGTCTGCGATTTCGGACCTCACGTTGCACTGTACTGTGTGAAAATATTACTATTAATGTAAAACTATTGATAAACTGTAAACTTTTGTCAGTAGGCAATTCGATAAAGACTTCCGACTCCTCCGGCTGGTGCGAATATTTCAATGTCCCTATATGCCAAACCGTTGGTTCGTGACACACCATTAGGCGTCGCACGCTCGCTGCGCTCGCTCGAAAACTATAGCCTAACCTAAAACCAATCCCTCTTGCGTTCGTTATCCGAGAAGGAGTAGACTAATTTCAAATTTGCCTACGTGTCGGATCGGTTGTGAGGTTGGACTAGATTTTTACCAGCGAGCGGAGCGAGCGAGCAACGATTGCATTTTCCAAGCTATACATATATCTTATATTGTTCTGCATATATTTCCTATTATTACCAAATTTTGTCTGCGATTTCGGACCTCACGTTGCACTGTAATGTGTGAATATATTACTATTAATGTAAAACTATTGATAAACTGTAAACTTTTGTCAGTAGGCAACTCGATAAAGACTTCCGACTCCTCGGGCTGGTGCGAATATTTCAATGTCTCTATGTGCTAAACTGTTGGTTCGTGACACACCTTTACGCGTCGCTCGCTCGCTGCGCTCGCTCGGAAACTATAGTCTAACCTAAAACCAATTCCTCTTGCGTTCGTTATCCGAGATGGAGGCGACTAATTTCAAATTAGCGAACGTGTCGGATAGGTTGTGAGGTTGGACTAGATTTTTACGAGCGACCGGAGCGAGCGAGCAACGATTACAATTTCCAAGCTATATATATACCATATATTGTCCTGCATATATTTCCTGTTATTACCTAATTCTGTCTGCGATTTCGGACCTCACGTTGCACTGTAATGTGTGAACATATTACTATTAATGTAAAACTATTGATAAACTGTAAACTTTTGTCAGTAGGCAACTAGATAAAGACTTGCGACTCCTCGGGCTGGTGCGAATATTTCAGTGTCCCTATGTGCCAAACCGTTGGTTCGTAACACACCTTTAGGCGTCGCACGCTCGCTGCGCTCGCTCGAAAACTATA